>NC_134704.1:3469000-3781166 GCF_043290135.1 Rhipicephalus microplus | reverse complement strand
AAAAAAGAATAAGGGGTGTAAAAGCATGAGTTGCTCTGAAGATTTAAAAGCAAGTTTCAAAGTCCCAAGTGATGGTGATGAACCAGGCATCCATTGTAAACAAGCCAAAGTTCACTTGCACCGATTCCCAGTGTCAAGGCACCAAGAAATACAAAAAGCATATACAATGCCTAAAAAGATTCCAACTAGCAGATTAGTGAGTCTGAATACAATTGCATTGGAATGTTTCACTGCTGAAGACAAATTAACAGAAATAAATTCTTCAATCATTGCAAATAAATGCTGCAAAGTGATGGGCATTAGAAGGGCTGCCAAAGAAATTAATTTTCTGTACAGTGCCACCAGCTACTTGAAGTCTAGTTAATAGGGGTAAGGCATGTCAAGTTAGAAATAAAAAAAAATGGCAGGCTCATAAAACATATTTTTAGAAAAGACAGAGCTCAAGAGCACTTGGTGTGTATATCACCCACCTCTTTGGAAGTTATGTTATACGAATCTTTTGGGAATTCAGGTGTCTTCACCAGTTGCGCAACTCCATTTTGCCTCGAAGAGCTCTTGCGTCCCTCTTTTTTCGACTGGGCGGATGTCAGATTGTCCCAAACCACCATCACTTCCCTGCCACCACAGCACTCGAAGATTTAACACAGCCCAATTGGCCTAATTTTTGTGGGACTAGGGCCTTGCTTGCGTGACAAGTGAAGGCACAAGGTGAGGTTCAAGGAGATCGCTTCAGAGGTCGCGTATGCATTTTAGCCGCTTTGGTACCTTGTTTTTCGTCGCTGGCTGGTGGTCACATTGTCTTGTCAGAGCCCCAGCCTCGGCAATCATGCGCTCATTTTCGCAGCCCCAAAGCATCACTTCGTAATCGTGCAACATACGTTTTTTCTGAACTGATCTTGTCTTTTATGTTTCTTCTGCTCTGCGGGATCACTAGCTGAACTGTAAGTCAGGGTTTTGTTTTGATTTATAAGTGTATCATTCATGGCCACTAATGAATATATTCTGTCACTGGTATGAGCTGATTGGTGTCCCGCATAAGTATTTTAGATACAACTGGTCATATCGAATGACTGATCTCACTGCACTAAACTCGCAGAAATAAACCAGCCATTGAAGGCAACTACTTCACTTCACTTCACTTTGTTACCTTGAAGACCCCCTACAGGGGGTATTACATAAGGGGCGGCAAACATACAACAAATGTAATACATATGCAGGATGGGTACAAGTATGAACAGGGGTAACCAATACAGAAATAAAATAATACATGTGCAGGATCAGTATACATATTAACAGGTGTAACACCTTGCCAAAAAAAAGAAGACAAAGTGAGAACCAGTGGCACAAAAAGGAACAATGTAATGCATTCAAATTGAAAAGAAACGAGTGACATTTTGTGTAAATGTTGAGTGGCACATTATGGTGGCGAGATCAGTGGAAAGGCCATTCCAGTCGGAAGCTGCAAGAAAAAAGAAGGAGGCGGAAAATGTCGTGGTACGGGCACGTGGCCGGCCGACATGAAAGGAATGAGTGGTGCGGTGAGATGTGCGGGCAGGAGGCAAGATGTAGGGCGGGTGGCCGAGTTGACTGTGACAGAGCTTGTGGAACAAAATGAGGCTGGCAACTCGGCGACAAATGTTAAGGTTTGAAAGATTGTATTCTTGTTTAAGAGATAAAACACTCACGTTATACGAATACGAGGAATGAATGAATCTAGCTGCTCTATTCTGGAGTGATTCTAGTGCGTCGGTTAAGTATGCTTGATGAGGGCTCCAGATAGACGACGCGTATTCAAGTTCGGTGCGAATTGAAGATTTATAAGCTTGTAGTTTTACAGGAGGGGGAGCATGACGTAAGTGCCGCTTTAAGAACCCAAGCGATCTGTTAGCTGATCATATGATATGGTAGCTACCTACTTCGATCGCCTGCCATGTTTTTCTTTCTCTCCGAAATACATGGCACAATTTATGTGATTTTAGTTAGCTGACATTCTCCCTTCAATACCATCACAATTTGTTGCTACTGACCAATTTCACAAGACGTTTTCCTGCCAGCATATGTCATGTTTCACCACCGTGTCGGTGCGTGGGGATCTGCGGCCGAGTTTGCAGTGCATGCTCTCAGTACACAGAGTATTGCTTTTTGTCGCGGTACACGTTCAAGACACAGCAACGTTTTGCAAGTGCAAGGCGCTAGTAAGTAATCGCAAAGTAGTCAAATTCAAAATGGCTAGAAAAGAAAGCAGCGGTGATTGATGAGATGTTCCCACAGCAGTGCCGACGATAGAGAGGAGGCAAATCAAATTTCAATGCATTCCTTAAGTAGCACATGTAAAGAGTAATTGGCTAGTATGTTTTGTTATAGCTGACCTTGTGTGGTTCAATTTTGGGACCACTCTCGAAGTAATGGGTGAAGCGTAAATGAGAACGAGAGAATACATATGCGCTTCTCCGGTGTTCAAAATTAGTCTTGTGTTTCTCTGCCATGATTATTTAGGCTTAACGTAACTCTATAATCGCTAGCAGATCATCTGGTTCATCTCGGAACATCGCAAGACAAAGTTTGTGGAACCAAGGAAGCACGAACACCGATGCCTCTGCTGATTCGTGTCGTTTTTAAAAAAAATTTGCCCATTCCTACTCCGGGAATGGCCAGGCAGCTCAATTCCATTCCTGTGATTCCTGAATGTAGGAAATGCATCTTGGTAGTTTGTTGAGTCAACAATGAATGCCCCCATAAAGCTGGTGTCGTGAGATTCATTATTAACGGCAGAAGTACTCAAGAAACGTTAAAAAGCCGAAGCACAGTTGCTTGGTATCATGTAGTGAAACCCCCTTACTATTTACCATAAGAGCGGTTCTCCTGTTGCATATCAGTATTTGCATGGTGAGCATGTTTGAATGAATGTGATGTTTTAGCAATGTTTACATTTAAGTGTGTTAGTGCTAAAACGATGACGGCGTATATTTACGCGGACAAAAGTAGCATTCAAGAAGACTATGCTGCCTTGTCACGCATATAGAGCGGTTGTGAATATAGAGAAAGCGAAGATTTAATAAAATTTTGTTAATGGAGCACGAAACTCTTTAGATCTGCTGGTATTAGTAGGAACAGTGCATAAACACTCGGGCACCTTGTGCCTTTGCACTGAATAAGAAACAATGAACTGCAATGCTCATCAGCACTCATGCTTGTCGAGCGCGCCTCGCAAACATGGGTGGGGAAGCTCATTCTGTGTTTGCCTGTGTGCGGGTATGCAATGTCTTCCTTGTCACAAAGGTTGTTTACTTCCGCCAGGCACTAAACTGCTCTTGAGATAAAGATCAGGCAGTACATTGGGTATTTCCTGCTTTCATGTGGGGTGTCAATGTGAACCAACTTGCAGAGATAATTTGTTTCTCTCTTCAGTATCTGCTGTGATACTGCATTTGTTTGCACACTAACTTTATCATGATCATCAGCCTGACTACGCCCCCTGCAGGGCGAAGGCCTCTCCCATGATCAGCCAATCAACCTGGTCTTGTGCTTTCTACTGCCATGTTATACCTGCGCACTTTTTAATCTCATCTGCCCATCTAACTTTCCGTCTCCCCTTCATGCGTTGGCCTTCTCTGGGAGTCCAGTCAGTTACCCTTAACCAGTGGTTATCCTGCCTACGCGCTACATGCCTGGCCCATGTTCATTTCTTCTAGATTTCAACTATAATATCCTTGACCTCAGTTTGTTCTTTGACCCACTGCTCTCTTCTTGTCTCTTTCATCATTTTCCTTTCCATCACTCGCTGCGTCAACCTCAATTTAAGCTAAACCTTCTTTTAAAGCCTCCAGTGGCACAACCTTGTACGCGTAAATTCGAATGGAGGTGTTCTGTGCCTTATCTTAAAAAGTGGGCAGTCCACATTGGTCGTGAGGTGAGGCAAAGCGAACAGCTAATGAGAGAAATGGAGGCCTGCGCCACAATTTTGATGTCAGCTTGGTTACCGTATAGCAAGTTGAGAAGTATTCCTAACTACTTGAGGAATGTTTAACTATTATTGCTCACAACTAAAATGTGCTGGCACTAATTTTCAAATGTTGAATAAGGAATCCAGCGCAACTGAAACGTATTTTTCCCCTTATTGTTTTGAAATGACTCTAGGCGGTGCCACCATTTAGCAGGACGTTTAGTGGTGGCGCTAGGTACAACCTCGTTTCAAGCAATTACTATACCGATGTCTCCACTTATATTTAAATTCAAGCGGCGGGACTTTTGAAGCCGTTGGCTGAGCCGAGCGAAATTATGGCAGAGGGCACCTCAACCAGTAGCCAAAAAGAGCGTCTTCTTCACGTTTCCAGGGCTCAGTGCACTATGGTGCGCCTTCATGGTGGATAATCCCGATCTCGCAGCGAAAGTCATTGAGCAGGGGCACAGCTTCACCGTCGCCGACCGGCGGCGGCTGTGGCAGGAGATAGGTGACACACTTAACCATGAAGGGCCTGCCCAGAAAAAAAATTGCAGCATATACACGGAGTGAATAATGATGAGTGGGGCAAAGCTTGAAAGGATTTTATCAGTAAACTGTGAATCCTCGGTCCGTCCACCAGTCTCTCTCTCTCTCTATCTACGACAACGAACACAGACAGATAAAGTGGTTACAACAACGAAGGAGAGATTGACCTACCTAAGGGGGAGTGAGCATCGTCTCCAGATCAAATAAAGTTCCTTGCCTGCCTGCCTGCTTGTCATGATTTAAGAATGCTTGCCCAATGTGATCCACCCCATTCCTCAATTTCTGTTAATAATTGGCGGATTGTCCCCACTTTTCCAACACGCCAACCCTTGGCTTTGGTTAACTAAAGGTGGACCTAGAATATGCGTTGTGGCCTTCGACTTTGATAAAACATATAATCAGGCCTACATGACTACTTTTGAGTGTGATATTTTGGTAGTAGCTATTAAGGGCATAGCTTGACTGATGATTGATCTGCGGGGTTGAAAGTCTCAAAATTACCATACGATTATGAGAGACGCCGTAGTGAAGGGCTCCGGAAATTTCGACCACCAGGGGTTCTTTAACGTGCACCCAATCTGAGCACACGGGCCTACAATTAAGGGTGTGACAAAATACGTTCCTCTCCAATGTTTTCTTTGTTAGGCAATGAGAACACGAATATATGCCAACTCGTAGGAACCGAGCGAAGTAGCAAAAAAAAGATAAAGAATAACGATAATAATTAAATTATCCCACCCCAGAGCAGTGGAAGTGCAGAATGACCAGCTCCAAGCTCAAGATTCAGGTAGGTCGGATCTCCTGGCCTTGATTTCCCGAATGACTGATCTTCCGAACATGTTCAGATATTGTTCACTAGTTCATTGGTGACCAGGCTTACCTCCACACATAGACATACTTCCACACATGATAAGGCGCATTAAAGTACCCTCCAATAAGCAACGGTGCATCCTTAGTGAGATTGGCTGCCTTGCTCAAATGAGCTTTGTAACTCTGTTTCATGTCGCTGGGGCTGCTGTACAAAATAAGCAGGTAAACGCTCCTCTGACTTGCTCCTTGCCGACATAAAATCACCTCGACCATGATATACTCAATCCTGCAATCTGCCATGTGAAGACCATGCCTAACATACACCAACCTTCTGCTAATGAGTGTTGCGAGCCCTCTGCCCTTTTCATTATCTTTAAGCTCTGTTTTAAAACCGGTTAAGGTTACCCTGAATGTCAGAGCTTTCTGCAACATGATAACCTCAGGTTTCACATTGCCCGTTCTAACAAACTGCTGCAGGTGTGCCTTCTTATGATTGAACCCCCTACAATTTCACTGCCAAATACTGAATGAACTATTCAATAAAGCCGCTATCTTGGCTATGTAAATTTGGCTTACTCATGTTGAGTTTAATTCTACTAGGGGACTTGTCCTGCTGGGCCTGTGGCTGAGAGCACTCCCACTCCATAGCTGGAACCACCGTCTCGTTAAAATATACTTCAATTTTACCTAATCTCTGATCCGAGATATTTTCTCTCTCTTCTATCCGCTCCAATCTAATAATAATATGATTCACACTTTCCCGCAATGCCGCCATCATATCTTTAAGCTCAAAACCAACCTTGGCCTAGGTCCGCGCAATCGAGAGCGCCCTCTTTTTCGGAGTCGGTGTCTCCTCGTCAGTCCCGTTCTCTTTAGGAACCTCCACAGACTTTGGTACCTCAACCGGGCTATCAGGTTTGCTACCCTCACTAGTGCTGTTACTGGACTGTAAACTTCTCTTAAGTTCAGCTATCTCTTTTACAAGCCCTTCAATGGCTGTTTTTAAGCTACGATTTTCTTTCACCAATTGTGTGATTCTGTCCTTATCCCTATTACAACCCCCATGCTCTTGGCTCTGCTCTTGTGTTCGGCCAGTGATGGGTCCACCCTTGACCTTTTCAGCCCAGGTGGTCCGCCTTCCAGCTGAACTACCGCCTCCATCAATAGACGCAGAGCGGTTTCTTGAGGCTGGACTCCCATACGATGACCGCCGTCCCGACTTCGAATAGTTCCCAGAGAGCGAGCGTCTCCCAGAGCATTGAAAGACGCTTGCCAGCTGCGCCGCCTTGACTGATTCTTATTCCGCTGCTACTTCTGTCCTGGCTTGCTCCCATCGGCGAACACGCACGACGTAGGGAACCTGCTACCGTTGTCTGCATTGTTTATCCGCCGCCAGGTGTCGACCTCCACAGAGCTTGCAACAAGGCTCGCAGTTATGGTCCTCAGCAGAATTCCGAGCACTGCACCCTCGACATTCAAGGCAATCAAGCGCAGGACAGACATCTGCCCGGTGTCCAAGCTTCTCACACACGTAGCATACGTCGACTTGCTTGCGATAAAAGTAACAACGGACCAAAGTTAGCCCATACCTTACAAACTTGGGGACTCTTAAGCCGTCGAACACGATAATTACTGAGCCGGTATTCTTGATTCTTGTGTTGCGATCATTTACGATGTTCCGCTCAAGTGCAGCAGGTCCATACATATTGTCTACATGGCGAATGACCCCCTTTACATGTAGAGTGTAGGGCAGTCTCGCATGCACTGACGTCAAAAACTTTATCCGCCACTCTTACTGACCTGATTCCGACATAGAGTTCAGCGTTGCTCCTTTCTGGCATATTAGCCACCAAGATATTTTGTCTGAAGCTGGAGCAAATAACGTCTTCTTTAATCTGCTCAGTAGTGAGGCCTGCCGCCTCGACGATAGCCTTGCCCACACTTGTAGAACCAACTTTTTCCTAATTCAGTCCACCCCGTGGGCGAATTACCATCTTGATGTGCTCTTCCGGCATCGGTGGCATTCACGACGCCTTCAGAATGCGTTGCATAATTGGGAAGCCTCTGCGCCGTCCATCTGTGCCCCATCGTTCAGCCAGCTCGCCTTGTGAACCATCATCACCTGGTGCAGGCTTCGTCGGAGGTCTTGATTTTCGGTTGGACACCGTCCATCATCTTAGATCTTCAGTAAATTCCTCTGCCAACCGCACTTTTCCTTCTACTTGCATAGCTGCCATGCCGGACGCACGCGTCCCGCCACGTAGGGATGCCAGACGCTGTGCCTAGCGCTTGGCCAACGCGGCAGCCGCACAAAAGTTGATAATGTCCAGAAAAGCAGTGGCTCACCTCAAAGTTCGATATCTGCCGAGTCCTGTCTTCTTCACGGATCGGATGATCTTAAATATGCACTACACAGCGACAAAAATGGTGCGGAAACATTCGCAAAAGACTGAGCCGAAGCGGACGTGTCCGCTCACTTCGGTGACTGCAGCGTCTCTCTCTCACTCGTCTATAAAAACATATTATAAATTAGTGACATGGCCAAACGCTCTACAATTTTGCCAGTTTTTCTGTGAGCGTACGAAGATCAACCCACACAACACAGATTATGGTCAAAAATTGAGTTTGATGGCCCCTTTAACAAGTTAAAGGGGCCCTAAACACTTTATCAAGTAATCATGGAAAAAGATTCACTAAAAACCTTATTGCCTCACGAATTCAAAGCCACAAGACTTTTAAGAGGAGACGCTCCTCGAAAGAACTTTTTTTTCATTTCTAGTCATGGACACATGAAAATTTCGTTATTAATATAGTTTTTCATGGAGATTTCAAATATGCAATCATGTTTTGTGTAGCTGCTATAGTTATTGAGTTACGCCATGCACAATAGCAAAAAGTTGCATGTTTTGCGGGTACTCTTTTATGTACTTAACTTTCAGTAAAAGCATTGTGTAAGATCTTATTTAACTCTTGGTGGATTGTGAAGTGCAAATATATATCCAGATATGTCACAGAAATATTGGAACCAAGAAAAAAAATCGTGTTGAATGACTAATTATTTTCAATCTCCCTTGAAACAATAACCTAATATTATCACAACTAATTCTGGTAGGCATTGCAATTTCAAGTAGATATTTGCATTCTGCATGTGTTGAAGAATATGCTTGCCAAGTTTCGTTACTATACAATAAGTATAAGTGCATGAAAAGCTGCCCGTTAAGTGAAATTGTCAAAAAAAATGAAAATGAGAAAAACAAGTTTGAAAGTTTGGAAAGTTGGCATTTATTAGTAAACCATTTTTTTGCATAGAATTGGGGCACAATCAAAGCAGCTTCCACTGAATGCTCGGAAGACCGAGAATCGCACAGAATCGTGAAAATTGGTCGTGGCCTGCGCCTATAGCGCGTACTGCCAGAACTGTTTTCACATTTACAGCAAAGCTATCACACGAGCAGCCGCTGTCGAAACGAGCACTCGTCCGTTGGTCCCTGGCCGAAGAAGTACGCCGCGACGCGTGCGTGAATGAAAGTGTAGATTCAGGACAATCAGTGCTTTCACAGTACAGTTTGAGGAATGCCAAAAGCCCTTTGCACTTTCCAGCTACCTCTCGGACGCTGAGTTTCGGTTCGTGGCAGGTTGGGCATCGCGCACCCACCACAAGGGCAGTCAGCGCATCAATTTTGCAAAGTAGCATGTTGGCAGTAACAGAACCTACTGGTCTACGTTCACTCTCGAAGAATCCGCTCTTTATTCGGGATGGACTTATGAATTGCATGGCAGCGGCTATCACTCTCGCCGCGGGGTTCGCTGTCAGTGTTAGGCCTATCTGAAGTCGGGGCACGTTGGTTGGCGGTAACATGGGTGTTCGCTGTCGCTTTGGGAAGCGTTCGACGCCGTTTCCCTCGATACCTGGGGCGAGTTCTGAACTTTCGGTTATCTAGACTGCGCTTCTTGGGGCTTGCCATGACGCAAAACTGCAGAGAAACGCCGAACTCGATCGCGACGTCCGAGGCTTCGCTCTTCTGCCAGAAAGATAGGAGGGGGAGGAGGCGGAGCACACTACCGACAGATGGCGGGCTTGCGCTGCTTAACACGATATTCAAGACGCGTGGGGTATGTGTTGTTTTTCTTGTTTTTTATGTATTCTTCGTGAGGATACGAGACTGGCTACTAGCAGATTGTGAAGGGGAAGGCCTTCGCAGAATGCATGCACTATTGCAAATGGCGGCCAATGCGTCAATTTCGCGACAGGACAACGCAAATTACGCCATTTCTGGCAACTTTCGCACATTTCGCACGTCACCACTCCCCACATAGAAGCTATTTTAGATCATTTCTCGTGCAAATTTCAGCTTGATATTTTTAGAAGTAAAAGATTATAGTCCAAAGATGCCAATACAACAAAAAAAAAGCAAAAATTTTTCGGAATACCGCGACTTTTCGGCCCACGTCTCCCCTTAAGAATCCGTCCAGCACGAGCGGAGTTACAAAGATTTGTCACACGCTGCAATCACATTCTCTCTTCTCACATTCCGATGAAAGCGCTCGAAGCTAAGCAGAGGGGACAGCATGGGCAAAAATAATAGACACGCACGCCTCGTGACCTTCAGCACTTTTTCTTTTGTTTTACTCCGTATACATGACTTATTCAGCGTGAGTGTTCTCGTATGAGTAGACAAGTCATGGTCTACCGTAGTGATCCCGGCAATGACTGAACGTGCCATGTTCAAATCAGCCAATGGCTGACAGATGGCCTTCTACGAGTGATTTTTGAGCTTCTTTCATCATTTGTTGAGAGAAGAGAAAGCAATTTTTAGCATACTTTGACAATTTATTGTGGATGACAGGACACTTGCTCTGCTATAATATTTGGCTCGCGTGTTCTCGGGAGCTTCTACTACCGATCAGCAGCGTTTTCTGACCATGCTCAAAAAGTGTTGCAGGGACCTTTCACTGCCAAGCCTTTACTCATCACTTGATTCGGTGAAACTTGAAAAAGTCACCTAGAACTTGTTCTTAGGTGACTTGGTGCCTAAGGGTGCTGAACATGTTACTTTGTCACAGTGGTGGAGACGTGATAGAGGACAGAGTAGCTGCTTGTTCTTTTGATGCTCGGTCCTTTTTCATGTTTTCCGCATTGCGCTACAAGTAACGCGGCTATAAGCAGCATGTTCCTGTGGTGTACAGCTAGCACAGCGTAAATGGACAGTGCAGAGAAGTCGGTAGTTTATCAGATTCATGTAGAGAGCCCACGATGTTTACATTTCGGCCAATTAGTGAGTGGCAAGGCGTGATGCAAGCGGGATGCAGCGTTGATCCAGGTGGATCCAACCTGTAAGTCTGTCATTGACAGTAGACGACGTTGCCCGAGCAGCAAATGCCGGTGCCATTGGAAAGACTCCACGAACATCGCACCTGAAAAAGTGCTTGCACTGCTAGTTGTAACTAAATAGCAATGTTCAATCTTCCCACTTTCTTGTCATTGGGCTTTGATATTTATATAGTATCCCAGCCAGTATCTCATTGATTTTGCGATTAGTGGAATTTGACCACTGCGAGGAAGACAAAGCGGCCAATTCACCGTAAGTACTGATCCGTATTGTTGTGCTTTGTTTTGCACTCTACTGTGTCTGTGTCGTGTTTGTGCGACCATCACTCACGTCGTGTTAGTGAGACACGTCGTGAACCGCAGAGTGGCACAGTTAAAAGGATTCGTCAAGCTTCCTGTGAGCAATTGATCTCAAGCACACATTTTCAAATGAGCAAACGAGGAGTAATAGAAATAATCAGGGCGCAGCATTAAAACCATCGTAGCGCGAAACTGCAAGCACCACCTTTGACGAAATTAAACTTGCCGCCTTGACCCGGCTTTGATTACGCCTTTACAGAGCAAAAACAGCTGACTGCGGCGGCGGGCGCTGTACAAGCCAAGATTATTTATTGAGGCGACAACGCCAGTGTTGCACGCGGTGTTGAGCAGCCTAAAAGAAGTGCACGCACAAGTGGCGGTGCAGTGTTTTGTATTGTCGCTCCCAGAGGGTGCGACGATCTACTCACTCCCGCTAGGTCGGCCAATGGCGTGTTCAGGTTTCGGAATGCAGTTTCGCAACTCATATGATTGAATAACTCTGATGGACAAGTCCTCGGCTCCATAGAACAGGAAATAAATAGGACTTCCCTGTGCCTTCCTGACACATAACAAGAAAATTATGCAACCAAGCCATTCAATGGACCTTTTTTTTTTTCCTCCAGAAACTCGGGTTACTTCCAACAATGAATGATTACACACCTGAAATGGCCCATGAATGCACTAGTACAGGACAATGTACTCACACAATTCCTGTGCACACCGAAGAAGTTCTTGCAGTGTGACCACTATATCTGTATTCGATGCCTCCTTCACAGACAACACAATATGCCGAACGTAATTCCAGACTGCACTACTTTTTCTGCAAAAGGAAACAAAAACACAGAATCAAGCTTCTCGCTACAAAGAAGGACGAACGGAACACAGAGTGCACAGAACGAACGCCATCTCGCAAGTGAAGAGTTATTTCGAAAAAATAAGCATGGTTTTTTCCCGCTTTGTTTTTTTTTTTTTCTTGACACTTTTCAATTGCGAGACAGCGGCCGTCTTGTGCACTCGAAGTTCCTTTCGTCTTTAGCACAGCATGTATCATTAAAGCCTTTTCACTAGACTTGCTTTAACTGCAAGATAGAAGAAGCCTTACTTGCGACGCTTCTCACACTGAAAGTGTTTCTTCTGAGCAACTGCGTCATGTGCTTCCGCAAAACATTCTTCATTTGCGGCCACACTAGAGAATGTTCGAAGGGTCTCTGTAAAGTGTGGTTGCACCAGGTGATTCATCCCTGCATGAGAATAAGTACATTTCATTTTGTGTCCATCTGCCCTGACAGGGAGATATCAGCGACCAGCTCAATAAGTTTAAAGAAGCTTTAGATTTCTTCGCTTTTTTTTTTAGATCAACTTCAGGGGTTGTTAAGACCACATATCTTGACTGACAAGAAGTTTTAAATTTTACAAAATAAAGTAAAATTTCTTAACCTAGAAACACTGAAATGAAAAGTGAAGCGGGAAAAATTGGCATAATAAATATCGCTCTGCAGGACTTTTGCAGAGCCGCCATAACGACCACGAGATAATGGACCAACAGAGACAACGGGGCATATATTGTGTGCTCCTTCGTGCAATTGATTTCTCTTCTGTAAGCTATTGGTCTCTTACTCAGTAGTTATCTGGAGAGGAATCTTCAGAAACGAACTGCCCGCACTTGCGCAGAAGTTTAAGTAAACGAACTATTTGACACGGTTTTTATGTGTCAAGATTGACTGACATGTAACTTACATAGTATAGGGCTGATGCCATGTCCGTTCAAATGCAAAAAAATTTTATACAATTTTTCATATGTTTATTTTCTAGGCATTTGTATTTAAGCATAATATTTTACAACACAAGTGCTGTGCCCTGGCTGCGACATCACCACAGGCATTTTTTGGAGATAAGCAGAACGAGAGCAGATGTATGATCGGGAAGAATAATATTGTTACACTGGGTGGGACTGTAGTTAATTTTATGAAAGAAACATATATCGTATAATTTATGGCAACAGACGAGTGACAGGAAGCTCCAAAGACTCTTCCATTGATTCGGTACTAACTGTACAACTATAGTTTCTGAAGACTGCAGTTATCAAATGCTGTAACTGACCAGCTTGTTAGGTTTATGTTCGTAACTTTTTTTTTTGGGGGGGGGGGGGGGGAATATGTATTATTTCTGACGGTGTATTCAGTTGGCTGCTTCGGTCCCCTGGCTCGGACTGGCCAGATGCCAAGGCAGCTCACCATCAGAGCTCGAGAGGCAGCGTACCAACCGAATACGTCGGCAATAGAGTCACTGACAGAATCAGAAGCGCGCTTGTAGCAGCACCGTGCAGCCAGCGCGTGAAGCCGCTGGGTAAACATTCCTGCACTGCATCGACGAATGGTGCTGATCAATTACATAGCCTCCTCCACCTTCACTAACTGCCTACTTTCTGCCCCACACACACGAGCAACACATGTGCACTAAGCATTATGCACCTTGCAATGTCTCCTTCCAAAATGGGCACTAGTGCTGTCACCTGCTGGCAACCATATGGTAGCCAGTTGGTGCCACGTGAACTGCCCACTGGGCAAGATCGCCGAGATCGTGCTACGCTCTCACTTTGAAGTCAGAGTGGTCAGGAGCGTTCCAAGTTAAAGCTTGACGCTCCAAAGGAACCTACCGAGGGTAGTGCAAGCGTTCGAAGTCTTCCAACTAAACATGCGGCAAATTTTCAGAGCGCTCACAAACACCCAATTGACGAAAAGCATGTCTTTCATAGAATGTTCCGTTGCAGGGGTTTACTTGAGTCTATCAACATGTGGAAAGTGTTACATTAGACAGATGAGTCATTGTCTAAATTAGTGATGTTTATGGGGGAGGAATTTAGTGTTCTTTTTGTATTACACAGCACCCTGAACAGCTTGTGAATTTATGTTCTACAGTGAAAGCTGTTATGAGATCACAACTTTGGTCACCCGCTCTGTAATTGGCCGCCGCCGGTGTCCAAATAAGCAAAAAAAGTCTAGTACCAAGGACACAGTGGGGCTCACACCCGGGTCCACAGTGTGCCAACCCAGTATTGTACCACTGAGCCACGCTGGTGCTTGGGACTTACTCACAAACTTGCCTTAGGCAGGCTTGATGTCATAATATGTTAATGATGGTTAATATGAGTAATAAAGCGTTTTAGAACTGCAAAATCACACAATGCGAACAGCGTAACAAGTGGGTCGTCCAATGCTCCAACCCATTGCAAAAGCTTGTTTTTGATCACCAATTAAGTGTGGCACAAAGCCACTTCAGGCATAATTCCTCATCGTCAGCTGCTGCATGAATAATTGGCACAAAATTCCTTGAGTGTGTTTAACCGATACCACGCTTCTGAGTAAACTGACGAAAGATAGCATAGCGAATGCCGGCCTACTACCCAGAAATGATTATTATTTATGCCATAATGGGTACCCAGCAAGTGTGCTTGCAGCAGTTACCCAATGAATGTTTACAAAAGGCTCTGAAAGGCCGTTCTTCTAGCTTTCGCTGTGACCGTGCTGCGCCTTCCACGCAGGCCTGGTGTTTTTTTTTTTTTCTGCAAGTAAATTCTCAGTTGTGAAATTAGTGCCACCAAATCTAGTGTTCGTTGCTCTAACTAAGTCTGTCTACAGTCTTTATCAACGTCCATGGGACCATGGTTGTTACAAGCCGATGTGTTGCTCTGAATGACCCACCATTCCAGCAGTTTTTCCTCTCTGCCCCCCCCCCCCTTCCCTCAACCTTTTAGGAGCCAGTGTGGTCGCATTGTTTAGATCGAAGCTATGCGCTGCTGTCTAGAAGTGCTTAACAAGCTCTGTCCAAGAACCATTGCATGGGTTGCTTTATGAGCACCCCCTTTATGCTTTTTATTGATATTTTTCTGCCCATTTCAACAGCGTAAGTAATGTCGCAATCCCCACGTCGTACTTGTAGATGACTCTGCTCTGGTACTCTAGAGGCGTGTAGTTTTGGGTATTGCGAAAAAGTCTCACAAGCAGTTTGTATGTTCAGCCGTTGCAAAGCTCTCCAAACAGGGTTTAATTCAACTTTAACGTCAATGAACGTAGTCTTCTCTCGTGAGTGACACACACCATCCCTCTTGATATGCGCTTCAAAGTATGATTAATAAACATCCTAGGATTCTGCACTCTTCCCTGTGCATTAACCACATTTTTTATTTATGCAAAAAATCAGGCATACACAAATATTGCTAGTATGAACCGCCTTCTAAGTTTCCTCAGTGTAGGGTTACACCACATAAACTTTCGACTGTCGGTGTGCCTTTGCATATTTTTATTAAGCTTGATCATTTGGTTCATGATCCATTACTTGTTTCATAAAGTAACAGAAAAGTAATACCCCTATCACACTAGACGTTTAAATGTCATTCGAATAGAATGATATTTGCATAATGACATTATGTGGCTGCTACACAGAATTATATAATATCATTACAATCAGAATGACTTTAAGGGACACTAAAGTCTACTATTAAGTCGACATTGATTGTTGAAGTGGAGGTCCAGAAACCTCGTAGTGTTACTGTTGTATCAAGGAAGGACCTATTTTGAAATAAAATCACGTTTTAGTGCTCCACATCGAGTTAGCGCACTTCAAGTTACCCGCCTCAAGAAGCAGACCAATTGGACCGTCTCACGTGGCTGTTGCCGTGCAGAACGTTGTCCGGCTTCACTGAACTAGTAGCAGCAGACCGAAAGCAGCGGGAGCCACAGCAGCAGCAATGGCCATTGATCAATTTCCCGCCCTTAGCTTCGAGATTGCAGTCGCTTTTGTTTCAGTTGCACCCCGCCAGATGGCACCACCTGTCCCGTGTAACCACGCAAAAATTGACTCCTTTACAGGGTCTCTCCATACGAAATCTGCCTGGCACCTTCTGCGTCACCTCATTGACCCAGAGTCTACCAGAGGCGCGAACAGAAGAAGCCTTCGGAGGGTTATACACGGCTTCCCTGACAACAATGCGAACTTACTCGGTGATTGATTGATTTGTGGGGTTTAACGTCCCAAAACAAACTTACTCGGTGCCCTACGGTTGAAGTATGTCATCACTGCCTTGGACCACGCATCCATACCCTTTTATGACAGCACCGATAATCCAGAACTTTCAAAAGCGTTTACGGTCGTCGAAATTAAAGCGGCAATCCAAAGCATGAGGAAAGGTACCGCCCCGGGGCCCGATCAGGTATCGATAAGGCTGCTCTCTAACCTAAGCGATGATATGACTCAGTTTCTAGTAGATAAAATGAACCAGTACTGGGACGCTGGAACGCTACCCCTAGAGTGGAAATCGGCCGAGCTCACTTTCATCCCAAAAGACGGCAAAGCGCTCAATATTGATAACCTCCGTCCCATATCCCTCACGTCATGCGCTTGTAAGATGACGGAGAAGGCCAAACAAATGAGGCTAAACGAATATCTAGAAGAACAGAACCTCTTGCCTGACACTATGTACGGCTTTCGTCCCCATTCGTCAGCACAGGACATTCTCCAACTAAAACACGAGATTGTCAACCTACCCAGCGGTACCACTCAGGCGGAAAGGGCCAATTTCGCAATTGATTTCAAGGGTGCCTTTGACAATGTTCGGCACTTCACTATCTTGGAAAACTTACGGGAACTCAGGTACGGTCCAAAATTATATGCATATGTGCGGGACTTCCTTACAGACAGACAAGTCACTATCCGCATAGGGGACCTTAAATCTCAACCCATCACCATGGGTGATTTCGGTACTCCCCAAGGGGCTGTCCTTTTTCCGCTCCTCTTCAATATCACCCTCATGTGCCTCCTGGAGGACCTAAATGAAATTTTGCAGGTACGCCCCACCATATATATGCTGATGACGTCACAATCTAGAGCCGGTCTGGTAACCTAGGTCAGATAAAAGAAGCCTTCCAAAAGGCCGCCTCCATCATAGAAAAGATAGGACGCAAGAGTGGTCTGGAGTGCTCCCCCACCAAATCAAAAATCCTAGTATATAGAAATAAGGCACCTGACAATACATCCCTTAACGTACAACTTAATGGAACGTAAACTAAAGAGGTTGAAACCATACGAATTCTGGGGGCCTACTTCAGTAATCGGGGCGAAAACTCATTTGCTTTACATAAACTAAAAACGTCCTGCCTACAAATCTCTCGCATGATTAGTCGGGTGGCTAACCTACGACGAAGGATGAAAGAATACGACATAATGCAACTCATTCAGGCATTTGTTATCAGCCGCATAACCTATAGCTCTCCTTACCTGAGGGTCTTGAAAGCAGACGAGCAAGAAATAGAGTCATACGTGTGACTCTCAAGAAGGCTCTGAACCTTCCCCCATGGACCCTCACGGAACGTCTGCTTCAAATGGGGCTCCACAATACCGTATCACAACTATTTCATGCACACCACACGAATCAAGTCATACGCCTCGCCATCACTAAAACGGGACGGAAAACACTATCGGAACTTGGCATCGAAGCCCCCATTGAGAGAAGAGGAAAACAACGTATCCCACATGAATGGAGGCAGGACTTCATCATCAAACCACTTGCACGCAACATGCATCCTCAGTTCCACGAACATCGACGTCGGGCATGGGCAAAAGTTCACGACAACTACTCAGATACTGAGGGCGCCTTCTTTGTTGATACAGCTGGACCAGTGAACGGCAAATATACAGCAAGCGTCATTCATTGTGGAAAACAGGTTGACTGTATGTCAGCCCAGGACACAGACACAACTAGTATGGAAGAAGCAGGAATCGCCCTCGCCCTACGAAATACAAGGTCCACTTTTGTTCTATCAGATTCCAAAGCAGCCTACCGAAATTTTTGTAAAGGCTACATTGGCCCCATTGTGCATCGACTTCTTACACAACTCTCGTCCTCACCCTCAGAGGGCGAATGGAAGCAGCTGATATGGCTACCCGGCCACTACGGAGTTAGAGGCAATGAGCTCGCCCATGCCTCAGCCCGAGAATTACTCTTCTGGACTTCCGACACCGGCATATCGCACCCACCCTCGGCTATAGGTATGAACCCGTTCCTAACATACACAGATATTCTAGAACATCAAAGGCTTGAAAGACGGAAACTTCCGCCTACGGGGCCAAAGCTCAGTAAAGAATCTCAGATATCGTGGCGTCGTCTGCAGACCTTGTCTTACCCCAATCCATACATATTGTCCAAGATAGATCCCGACACATACCCACCACAGTGCATGTTCTGCGTGACTAAGACAGCTACCCTGTACCACATGGAATGAGAATGCCCACACAATCCACCACTACAATCCAGAGCACAGCACAACATTGTAGGGTGGGAGGGAGCTCTGTCCAGCTCGGATCCGAACACACAAGAGGCTCTCGTGAGACGAGCGACGACAGCAGCCCGTGCCAATGGGATCCCGGACTAATAAGCCCACTCATCGACACACTTTCCTCGATCTCAAATAAATGTTTTATTCTCTCTCTGTCTCCCAAAAATTTAATTTTTGAACCACTCGTGCCATTTCCCAAAGTAACGTCCGGCGGTTCTTTTTTCCTTGAATCAAACAGAAACTAACAAGCAGCATTTTATTGCGTCTCTTTATGCACGGAACGTTCTTTATTTAGTGCAGTTAGACCAAATACTAGTGATTAATTGTAGGTGGTTGGTTTGATGTCATTCGGATCATTTCGAAAATGTTCTACTGCAGCGCTTGTGTTCTTGTGCATTTACTTTAATTTCTTGGTAAGGAGGGCAATGTGGTTAATATTGTTTTTTTGATGCTATCATACATTGAGCTTTCACTTTGACGTAAATTATTTGCCTTTAGTGTCCCTTTAAGCAATCGAATGAGTTCGAGAAACACATTCACCATCACAGTCACAAACGTATGCCCTCTATGACACAGACTACCTAAAAGGTAGCATTCAGCAGTCTCAATGTGACTCGCATTCACAAAAAAAAAAACACTAACAATGTTGCTTTTTATAGGCATTTCCCAATTTAAATGGACCGACAACCGAATTTGTTCAGCCCAGTCTTTTCCGATTCAACTGAAAGCTTACCTTTCGCAGTGTTCACGCTTGCCGTGGTTACTCCCAAAACCAGGTAGTTATTGTATAAGCCGTATTTTTTCAATTTGAAAAGCTCTGAACACTGACAAGCCTTTTTAGTCCAGCAAACCTGAGAATTGATAGCAATGTCGGTAGCTTTTCTGGCGAATTGTTCATGCTGTCATTGTTCTGCTTTCACAGGAGTTCTAACTATGCTTAACCACGTTTATTCTGAGCTTTACCGCTATTTTTGAAAATGACACGATGTTACAATCAGACGATGTGGCGTTACACAGCTTCCCTGTATTTCTACCGCATTGCATATGCCTGCAACAAGGTTGCCTGCAACCAAGGTGCCTGTGTCATAGAAAACTTGTCCTGTCATCGTTACTCTCTTGAAACTCGAACCAAGTCAAGTCACCAAACACGTCACTGCGCGTCATTTCTGAGACAAAGTTTAGGTAAAAAAATCCCTCAAAATCTTAGCGAACCGGAAACTGTGTTCACGATTTTGTGAGCACGTAGAAAAGTTGCTCACGACGCGCTGAGGAGCATGGGATAACATTGCATCATGCAAATGGCAGCGCCACTTTATTGCGCACTACTAACGTAGGCTTAGAAGTGCATTTTTATCAAGTAATACCTTTTACTATAAATAAGCAAACACTATTTCAATACTAACGGGAAAACTCTTGGCCACATACACTAGTTTACGGTCACGTGACAGGGCAGCTCAGATATAAGTTCTCAGACCAAGTGGCACCGCAGGCTATTATCCCGATTTTCCACGAAGAAATAAAAATCTAACTCCACTTTTCACGAGAAAAGCAGGGTTGGTTTGAGTCACTATGAGGGACAATCTTTCCATCCCTGCAGTCATCTCCTTTCATGTTCTGGGCACTTGTCTGTCCCTTTAACAAGAACACGTGTATGAATGACTCGCAGAATATTTTATCCTAACCTCAGTGGCGTCTGGCCGCCGGCGCTATAGGCCATAGAGATGCCATTGTGCACGTGTATGCGCATATTTGCAGCAATGGCATCAAGGGGGCTATTTTATTTCTCTTTTCATTGTATCATCAAGTCTATTATTCTGGTTTATGCACATTTGTTACACCACCAAGAACAAAGCAACTAAATGCATTACTTGCTGCAATTTAGTATCGTCGTTCCGCAGCTCTGCCACGTCGGCTGTGTTCCATGTATTCATTCTATCATCTGTGACTACAGGCTAGGCAGACTATCTTGGCTAATAGTGGCACCATATTCTGCGACATAACATTTCTATGCGTAGTTTCCACACAGGCCATTCTTTTCTAAATTATCAACATTTATATCATGAATGAATGACATTTCTTTTTCCTGTGTGGCACTACCACATATCGAATGGCATTCATTGCACTAAATGACATTTCAATATAATGAGAAACACTTCCAGTGTGACAGGGGTATAACACTTCCAGTGTGACAGGGGTATAACACGTTACTTTGGGGAGCTCGGTAATTGTAAAACAGAGCTACTTCTTTAGCTTGGGCAGCGCCTTCTCTATTTTTCCAGTGCCTGGGTGAAGGAGCGGATTTCAATAGGAAGCGGCTGTCTGTGCTAGTGTGGCGTTTCACCGCCAGGTGCCGCAACTAGAGTAGAGATACCGCCACGTCGTCTCGCATGCAAACAAATGCTGCGGCTGCATTCGAAGTTGCTATACGGCTCGGTTTTCGGCTGTATTCGCATTGTTTAAGATGTAATGGAAACTTGGAAATGAGAATCAAGAAGCCCTTCTTGTTCTGGACACCTAGCTCATTTCAAAGGCATGTGTAGTTCGCGACTACTCGATCGAGGCGCTCACGCGTCGTTTGCTAGGGCGATGCGAGATAGCTGATGCCAAGTAATCCGCAGAACATCGTTTCGCAACATGGCGTTCGCTTAACTGAGAGTTGATTTTTTACTAACTGAAAGTAAATTTTTGAGAGAAGCCTTTGCCAGGACCTAATTATAAAAGCATGAGTGTCCAATGTTCTTCGACGCTTGCTACTCTCTATAGTGGCGTAGCACATCATGCGCAAGCCTGGAGTTCATGCACTAAATAGCACCAAATCCCACTAGACAGCTCCCAGAGAAATAGGTCATCATCCATTCCCTTTGCAAAGCATTACATTTGCTGCTACCGAGAAAAACCAAGTGTCAGAAAATCAGGAACTGTATATAGCAGTTGATTTCACCAGTTAATAGCTTAAACAATGAAATCATCGTGAAATAAACAAGAACAGCTCCATATGCGGCGACATTTCTGCGACCATTGCCCGTGTTTCGAACAGACGCTGTGAAAGTCTGAAGTCTAATGCCGGCTCTCAACTTGAGCCAAGGTGACAGGCATGAAAAATGCAGCCTGTGGTGAGTTGCTTGAGCTTGCCTGCGAATTTGTGGATGGATTGTTCAAGCCTTAATATCCGGCCGCTCAGCTCTGTTTCTTTCTTCTTCCCTCTGGCCTCTTAATTATGTAGCAAGCAGACTAGAGCTGAATTGAAAAATTGAATTGCTGCACAAACTTGAAGAAAAACAAGGGAGACAGGAAAGAGCGCTCTTTCCTGTATCCCTTGTTTTTCTTCAAGTTTGTGCAGCAATTCAATTTTTCAAGTATGAACCAACTAGTCTGCAAAAAAGTATTGTTAGAGCTGAATGCCTGTATGGTGCCCATGGGCTGCCATTCAGCTTCGAGGCTTAATGTTTGCGTTGCACACGGCAGTGATTGCGAGGCAGCGTTGTTACTAATATACTCACTTGCTTACTGTTCGGAGGCAGCGCACTCCCGTTTAGTAATACCAATTACCTTGTTGCCAAACGTGATGGATAGTCTTCAGCCACCACTACTTACAATCTATAAAATACCCAGATTGTAAATGAAGGTAACATAGAATAGTGTAGTACGAAGATTTATAAGGAGAACAATTGTTCTGCCTTGTTCCTGCAAGCACGCTCTCCCCGAACACCAGCGAAAGCTGCAATTTCACGGAGCTACAGCCATACAGTGCATTAAGGCGATAGCGTTAAATGGCTCATCAAAAGCGAAAACTGATCGCCGGCAGTGTCCGGCGTCTTGTCGAGTGGGCAGCCCGAACACGAGCGATGCAAGAAATCATCATTACGTGAAATTACGTGAAACGTCATCATATGACGTCTTCTGTCTTGACATGCCCCAATAGATGCACTTTCCAGAATAGTGCTACACTATTTGCTGGTTTCTTAGTAGCTGCGTCATTTAAGCGTTAGCCAAGCAAACACTTAAATCCCCTACTATACGGCATTGCGCCAAGAGAGGCGAACTGTCCTACACTGTTGCTTCTCAAATCCTAAGCTTTAGGGGATGCGCATTATCATATATTACTTATGTTCGCCCACAGCTAGAGTATGCATCATCCACATGGTCACCATATCAAGATTACTTGGTACGTATGTGGGAAGCCGTCCAGAATAGGGCAGCGAGATTCATCTCCGGAAACTACGACTATCATTCAAGTATTACTCTAATAAAACAAGACCTTGCATTTCAGTCACTAGAAATACGCCGCAACATTGCTCTTTTATGTCTGTTTCATAGGTACATTTATAGTAACGAAATTCACTGTTTGCCACTTTATTCTCCTGCGCGCACTTCCCAACGCATTCACAATGCCCGTAGTTTTATGCGCATTCATGGTCACACGCAAGCATTTAACTTATCATCACTACCTCGAGCCATTGCATATTGGAACGATCTTCCGGATCATGTTGTATCCATTTGTAACCGTGAAATTTTTCGTGACAACCTGATTTCGTTGCACTCTAGTATTGTATAACGCTGTTGCACCTTGTTTTTTTGTAATCTTTTATATATGTATATATTTTGTCGTCTGCTTTTCTCCTTTATTGTTATTTCGTTTGTATACTGATGCCCCCCTTACTCAATACCCTTCAGTGGGCCTGTAAGGTATTTTGAATAAATAAATAAATAAATAAATAAATAAATAAATAAATATGCCGCAGGCATGTGCACGGAGTGCTGTTTCATGTAGTGTCATGACATACTACATGACATCCCCTTCGTGGGGATGTCATGTAGTATGTCAGTGGTGACCTAAGAATCACTTACCGAGTGGTGAAGATGGCAACTCCAATTGACGACCATCTCACAAGCGAGTAAATGTAATGTGAACTGCGCCACAGAACCCCTACGAAACGGTACCGGCACGCTGAGCCTTCACAACACGTAAACCACGTGACCTCTCACACTTTTTTTTTGTATATAAAACGGGTGGTGCCCTCTAAGTTTCTTGTGCAGATCTTAAAGGCTATGCATTCGTTGGCTGAAGGGGCCAGATGCTGCTGAACCAAAATCACGTCATAAAAATGTTTTTTTTTTTTTTTTTTGTGTGTGTGTGTGTGTGTGTGTGTGTGTGTGTGTGTGTGTGTGTGTGTGTGTGTGTGTGTGTGTGTGTGTGTGTGTGTGTGTGTGTGTGTGTGTGTGTGTGTGAAAACTATGGCATAGAATTTTCTAATATACACTAGAGGAAACTCTGACGCTAGTGTCTAAGGGAGCTGCAACACACGGCGCTTCAGTGAGCATGGGAATGATGGGTTGACCAGAGGCAGTGACTGTGGCTATTATTTCCCAAAATTAACTAGATCTAGAGGTCACTTTAACGCTGCAATCGTTAAGCAACCATGGGAATGATGAGTGCAGTGGCTAGAATAGGGAAGTGTGATGAGCAGCAAGCCAACGTTTATAGATATATTTCAGTTTCGAAACTCCGCCGCCGAAGCCGGGCGCGTCTTACTCCTAGGGGGTGTGAGGGCGCTGCGGTCGACTTTTGCGTAGGGTGCCTTGATGCCCGCGCGCTCTGCTGAGGGTGAGGACAGCCGCGTCGTCTGCTACGACGGCCGCCATTACGGCTCCTGCCGTAGTGGGGCAGCATGCGAAGCGCATTACCGCTTGCGGTGCTCGCGTATGGTAGGAAAGAAGTACTCGTTGGTGAGCTTTTTTTTTTGGTGCAACTTGGACACCTCTTAGTGCTGTTGTTGCCTAATTGTTAAATGGAACAACGCACGTCATACAAACTGGTGGCCTGTGCTTGTACAATGCGCCAGGGGCTGACATAGACTGAATGAAATGAGCCACGAACTCCCACACCAGAAAGATTCGCGTTAAACCGTTGTCGTCGTTAAGACGGAGGGGCGCATGAACTTTTATTACTACGCTTGCTGAAAGGAATGCAATATTTGGGTCTTTGTGAATCAGCCGAATAGCAAAGGCAGGAATCGCTGTACTTTATATACTTGCGTGTGTGTGTATATATAACACACACACACACACGCACACGCACACACACACATTATCTGACATTCGGTACGACCTTCCCCTGCCTCACCATTTCATGCACTGTGCAGGCAGCATACCCGAGAGTAACATGCTTTACTAGTGTACCTTTATGAAACGACACCCACGATTTCAGTGAACAGGCCATTTATTTGTGCGCCTTAATGCTGCGTTGTCCCACTAGTGAAAATCAAAGTCAGATACAAGACAAACCAAATGCAGTACCAAATGAAATGTTTAAAAATAAAAAATGCAAGAGTCAAAAGCGTGCCCACGTGAGCCGAAACCTTTTAAGCATACAGCTTATCTTGGCGTGTCCATTTCTCATGAGAGGTTGACGCCGGCACATGTTTTGCTTGCATGTCCATTGCAACTCCCGGCTGGAACCTGCCGAAGGTGAATGCGCAGCCTTATTCTTGCGTACCTCTCTGTGAGCAGTCGGTATATACTGTCCTCGTGCTCCGCGCAGACACACAAGCTGCGGCGGTGCACCTTGTTTAGGTATGCGGTGAGTGAACGAAGCGGCGACTTCATCGTGACTACTTTGTCCGTGCACCAAGAGTTTATGGCAGCAAAATGCTCCTCATAGTCTATCAAGGCTTTCATAACTCCCTTGCTGGGGTAGATGAGGTTGCCTCCATCTGAAACGTACTCTTTCAGTGCTGTCAGCGAAGCATGCTCGTCGTTGGCAGTTCCAAGGAGAGCATCTTTGCATTTTGCGCACTTCACAGATGTCAAAATTCCCTTCAAAATAAATCCTCCTAGGTAAAAGAGAATACTGCATTCTGTGGACGACAATCCTTCGATGAACAAAATCTCTGAATCATCGATTTCTTGAGCTTCCTTCTCGACGCAGGCTTCCTTCCCCTGGGATAGCAGGTCCACCAGGTACTCCCTGTCATCAAGCTCGTAGCTGGTCGTCCTCGGTGTATGCAAAAATTGGCTTACGCTCACCAGTCTCAGAGCGCACTTGAGATCGTAGGCATTGGGAACCGGCTTCATAAGCCGCACCACAGAAAAGAGGTTCTCTAAGCAGTCCTGCAGGAGCCTGCTCGTAAGAAAAAACTCATAGCCTTCGTCTCCTAAAAGAACGTCTTGGAGGCGAAGTACAACTGTAGTTGATATGAGTACACCTGCTTGCGACGGTTTCCAATGGGATGTGGCACCCATTTTCATAGTTCTGATGGTTTCTATTGCTGTGTGTAATGTATCTAGGGCTTCGGAGTACTTAGCCCTACTTCTCCGACTCAGGGCCAGTGTTGGATGCCGCGAAGACATCAGTGCATACCATTTTGAAATCAGCTCCATGAACCAAGCTGTTGTTTCTGCTTCCTGTTTAAGAACTCTTTCCTTTATAAGGAATCTGATAGCTGGGGGAGCTTCCCGAAAAAGTTATACAGCGACACCAACCTTCATTTTGGTGAAGTGGCCTGCGCTGGTGTGCATTTCGGATAAGTTTGGGGCTACCTTCAGTTCTCTTTTAGAATCTTCTTCGAGCACAGCCTGAACATATTCCAAGTTGACTTGTGAAGAAGGCAGGCCATGTTTGGCAACTGTGGCCTCACTCAACGTGAAAACTTCTGAGCTCAAGAGCTGGCCTCTGAGGTTCTTCAAGACGTGAGCCGGATCAGCAATGAAAAAAAGTTCCTTCCCGTCCATGCACGGATGAGGTATGGAGCACACCGTGGAAGAATCTCTGTGACTGGAAAAGGCGAATTCCCTCCACATTGCGCGGTTTGCCGAGCCCATGTCACATGTGATTGCGTGAACTCTCAGATATATTTGACTGCACAGCTGTACTAGTTCCAACACATAGTTTTTCAGCAAGCCGCCATCGATGTTTCTTCCGGTAAATTCATATGCAATCACCTGCTTCCATCGCTGGTTAAGTCCGCCCAACATAAATACCAGAGCATGAACCGCAGGCTCTTCAGGCTTTGGAGGAAGAGTTATTCCTCCGAGAAGTGCGTCTTCAGCCCGATCTAGCTCAAACCCCGGCACTATCTCCATTTCATCCAAAAAAAGGACGCAGTCCTTTTCTACATCCTCCATGGTCTCGGCTTTGCATTTCATAACGTCTATCACTTCGTGAAGAACGCCTGGGAGAAACTTCAAATTTTGAATCCTCCGTGCGAGCGTTCTTTTGGATGGGAGAGGATATCCCATTTTTCTCAAAGTTTCATATCTGGTTGTTCCACAAGCAAACTTAATTTGAAGGCCTTGCTTGACAGTGTGCGGAGACCAAGAGTTCACCAAGCTGCTGTTCCTTGAGAGAGCGCGTACTTGATCGTCGTTGAGAAATTTCATATTTTGCGAAATATTTGTTGCCTCAGTCTCGAGTTTTTGCACTTTTCTCTTGAGACCACTAATGGTGTTCTTGGCTGTGTCATGATGTTGCTGAAGTTCAGAGTACTTTCTTGTAAGGTCAGCAAGCTTCTTCTTCAGTTCTGCTGATTCTGCAGTAGAATTTGATGTCTCACCAGCCGCTGCATTAACTTCTCTTGAATCTGCATCACTAGTGTTCGCTGACAGTTCAACAACGGCGTCGTCAACTTCCATGGTGTCGTGCCCATAACACGATGTTCCTTGCCGTGTAGATTCAGGAACGGCGTGGTTTTGTGGGGTCTCTAGGGTAGTTTTAACTGCAGCTGGATATTGACGCAGACCAGGAGGAGATTTGTTGGTCTCGTTGCTGGAGGGTGCAGGCACAGTTCTTTCTTTTGGTGGCTTTCGTTCCTTAGGCAGTGCTGCAAGCAGAAATGTATGTATTCATGAACATATTCAAGCAATGCCAGTTCATGTCTAGCTTGTTAATTTTACAAATGTAACACATGCAGCAGATACCGGCTTAGTTATTGACGTGAGGAAGACACTTGTCCTTCCCCCGCCCTTTCCACAAGGGATAGGGGAAGGTCTTAAAATACCATAATTAAATTGTGCTCAAAATTTCTCCCCACAATAAATGGCTCTAATTCAAATTGGAGCTTCATATGCCAGAGCTACACGTGTGCGCCGTTGTGGAGGGCTCAACTGACATTCGCTCCCTATGCAGTTTATTGATTATTTGATTGTAGGGCTTAACACGCAATACTTTTTTGCAGACTAGTTGGTTCATACTTGAAAAATTGAATTGCTGCACAAACTTGAAGAAAAAAAAACAAGAGAGACAGGAAAGAGTGCAGTTTTTTTTTTCAAGCTTAACACGCCAACGCAACGCAGGTAATGAGGCGCACTGTAGTGGGGGCTCGTGCATCGTGGATCTCGTATACATAATGGTTTCCGTTTTCCCCCTTTGTAAATAACATAGCCACTGCACCTGACATCCTAGCAGTACACGACCGTGTGCTAAGTAGCGGAAAACTGTTGTGCAGTGGGTCATGCCTGTAAACACTGAAATCCAGACGTATATACAGTCATGACCAAAAAATGCAAACAAGAAATATAAACCACAACACTCAAGTATCGCAATTTTTTTTTACATGCAAGTCAAAGTGATGCAACGTAATCACAAAAACAAAGTTGGGAAATGTAGCTTTCCAAACGCACTAATAGCGTGCCATTATTTGACCGTCTAATATTAGCAGTATTTTTCGATTTTGCGTGGTCTGGTTCACATTTTTGTGTTCGCATTTCCTAGCTTTGTCCGTGACTGCATTTCCAGAATTTATGCACTAATGTGGACGCAGCATATGAGGACCTATTTGGTGTTAGCTTCGTAGAAATCCCAGGTACATAGAGTACTTGCAACTGGTGCTGCTTTATGTAATGCAAGAAAAAAGTTCAATCTTACGTTTGAATGTGAACAAAGTTGGGACGGCATTTCGTTTCAACTTCTTCCAGCCATCCGCACGATGTTGCTCATAGTTGTTCTCTTCAAAGTGAGCCTGCAAATAAAACCAGAATTAAAAATTAACACACTGGCAGAAGAAAAACGAATGTCTGTCACTGTCAATAAACAAGATTTCATGTATGCAGCATTCAGTATGATTCGCAGCAGGAACTAGCAGCAACTTTGAAGCACAAAAAGAAGGAAACTAATTGAGCTCACGCGCGCTTTCACGTAAGCCACTTCAGTGAGCGCGATCATAGACCCAGCCTGCTGTTATAATAACCCTTTCAATTTTCGCACTGAAGATCTGTAAGGATTCCTGAATTCATATGAATAAAATATTAGTCTATTGTGCCGACAAAGGACCAGGTCTGATTTTATAGCGAGCGTTACAGATTTCGTTCTATCGAAAGCTTTGTACCCAAGCCTCCAAGTTCCCAATGCAATCGAATTTATTTGTCAGGTAAAAATGACAACACTCCGTAACAGCGCTTGTTTTGTTCGTCACTGAAGTGTTCCTGATTCCCAAGTATACATACGACGATACACACAAGACGGGCAGAAGTCCGGCCTCGTAATATTACGAGTTTTTCGCAGGAACAGCATGTTTATGTTCAAACGACTTGATTTCACAAGAGGCGTTCAAATTTCGACCGATCAGTGCCAACGCGTGCACGAATAAACATGGGCAGGCCTCGTAAGCGTTGTGAAATCCCCCTGCACCCGAGCCTATGTTAATTCCCTGCGAGGCCATATGCGCGCATTTCACGTCCAATTTCCTCTTGTGTGAATTACGTGAGCTCTACGTGCCGTACTCTTGAAGTTCGGCAGCAGCCAGGCGCCGTCAGATTTCCGTACTCGCTCGCCGGCACGCGGCCTGAACTCACTCCCCGTTTTCTGCCCTTGCATATAATTTTCTCCCTCCTCCACTTTCTAAATTCTCATCTGTTTAACTACACCTCCTGCGTCCCCATCTCTTGCCTACTTTTCGTTCAGCTCAACTCCGCCAGCACCCGGTCGACGCGTACGCTGTCGGGGCGAGTTGGCGAGCGAGTACGGCAATTTCACGAAGTCTGTCTTCGGGCTGCGAGGCGGACGGTCACGACAGCGGCAGCCGGTCTCGCGAGCAAAATAGCTGCGAAGCGCAGTGCACGAAATTAACAGCCTCGGGTAGGGGGTGGGAAGGATTTCACAACGCTGCTGCCAAGGCAACACTTTCCCGTGCAAGGGCACTGAAACTAGTCGCAATTCCTATGAATGTAGTAGCACACTCGAGGCCCTTGAACCAGCATGAAATGTTATCGACACGGGGGCTTCCGAAGCCCCCGTACTTGACGCATTTTCATAAAGCGTGATCTTTTAACACGAGCACGCCGCACAGTACCCTGCACGACGTTTGGCTGTCCTGCGTTTACATTGCGCACCTAAATAAAAAACAACAGCGCCCTAAATAATGCTGACCAGTCAGAATACGACGCACTAAAAAAAAAATGTTTACTTACGCTGCATACGTGCGACGTATCAGTCGGTTGCCACTTGTCTCGTTTGATTTTAACGGTCCAAAGAAGCCTTCTTTTTGGGTCTCTTGGAAACCGGTACAACTTTCATCCGTTTCTCGAGTGATTCGAGCACTGCGGCACGCAGCAGCCGGGCATGGTGATGCGGAGATGGGTGCATAAAACTGTAAGGGAATGAACACTGCCCAACAACACCTCACACGCCAAGCACGAACTACCGGCCGGAGGCGCCAAAATGGCGGTCGCGCTGGCGCCGAAGCCGAGGCGGCGGCATCTGCCCTTGCAAAAGCTGACACCACTCTAAGCAGGGGTGCGCGCATCGAGGCACTCTACTTTTGCGCGGTGCCGACGGGCCGGCCGGTGCAGGCCTGCGTTTCGGTGTGCCAGTGGCCATGGTTTTCTGGGTCGTGCTGTGGGGTTGCTCGTTGTTTTCTTCTCGTTTTGTGGTTGTGAACTGTGTATGTGCTGTTAGTGAGTGACTGCCGATAGATTTGCTCGTTGTTTTCTTCTCGTTTTGAGGTTGTGAACTGTGTATGTGCTGTTAGTGAGTGACTGTCGATAGATTTGCTCGTTGTTTTCTTCTCGTTTTGAGGTTGTGAACTGTGTTTGTGCTGTGAGTAAGCGACTGCTGATGATAGATTTGCTCGCTGTTACGAACAGTCAACAAAGTCGCCGGCGTTCAAGGCCAGCCGCTCTCCCCCACGAAGTGCCGTCCGATTCCTCGATGTGTCCCAGGCTTCACATGTGAAATGCCATAACATTCAGCCAACATGCCGACGTGTTTTGTGCCTGGCTGCACAAGCGGATATAGGAGTAACCCCGACAAGCAGCACTTTTTTGCCCCACCGTCGGACCCCGAGCTTCTTGACAGGTGGCGAAGGGCTATTCCCCGCGCTGATAAGTTGCTCAGCAAAACATGCAAGGTGTGCGACGTTCACTTTCAGCCGGCAGACGTCACAAAAACATATAAGCATATCATCAATGGTGAAGTGGTGGAGGTTGAGCGGGGTGCATGTGCTCTGAAAAGTGGCGTCGTTCCGACGCAATTCCCGAACTTACCCAGCTATCTGTCTTCTGCACCGAAGAGGCGGCGGTCGCCGAAAAAGAGAGCAAGTGCTTGTCGGCGTGCAGAGACTTTGTCTTGCCACCCACCTCCCGAAGAGCCAAATGAGCTTCCGAGTGATTGCGAGAGCACTGATCTCGCGTACATTATCGAGAACAGTGCCTCACTGCGGCTACTTCGGAATTGGCAGTTGTCAATTGTGGAAGATGAGCCAGAAAACAGCCGGCAAGCAGTTTTCTACGAGACAGGGATGAGCGCAGGTGTTTTCTCTATCATGAAGAGCGTTGTAATACGAGAAGATCTTACGTACGTTATTTCAGCGAACGGAAAACTGCTGCAAGAGTCGCTTGTTGACGTGCGGGTACGCTCCCAGAAAGACGTTGAAGCGATAGTGCAAATTGGGCACAGTATGAAATTCTGCCTTGGGTGCACCTGCAGTGAGGTCAGCGGTTCCGGAAAATCTGCAGAAGGAAGTGAAGCTGTGCACCACAAAGACTGTACAGTTATGACAAATGCTGACAAAGGAATATGTGCCATGTGTGTTGGCACACATTGAGAGAGAAAGAAGGCAAAACTTGTTTGAAATTGCACAGTTGTTTCCTGAAGTGTGTAAATAAAGAAGATTGCATTTTGAATTTTATCACTTGATTGTCTCGTGTTCTTCACCTTAGTTGCATGCATGCGTGATTTTTTTGTGTAATGTGGGAAACTGGCAGTAAAAATACCAGCGAGAAATATATGCAAAGCATGAAAATGCTAGTGAGGACGAGGCATACCCGGCCCTCGTTTGGGCATACCCGGTCCAAACGAGGGCCGGGTATGCAGGGCGCAGTTAAAGCATAAGCTTGTGGCTTCGAATGTTCCGAATGCGTAGAAAATAATACAGCGGTGCGTTGCGACACGCATTAAGAACGTCACACACCAGAGTGGAGCGCTTAAGATTTAAAAGCTGCAACGGGCGTAATAAAATCAGACGGCTTGCTAAACCCGCTGCGCAAGCGCAACGTTGGAGCTAGCAGACGACGCTCGCAATGATAGCGCAATTCTCGACTGCAGCGCCGCGGTGTCAGGAACCGCAGCGGGCCGGCTGCGTTCAATGGCCGCGGCGGCGAGTTTCTAAACTGAAATATATATTTATAAACGTTGCAGCAAGCAGCGCCTACGGAGCGCACTGAAGCCTCTGAAGAGGAGCCGCGTGGAGGCGCGCGCAGTCGTTTATACGTTGTTTGCACAATTCCGACAGGTTGATCGGGCGCGTTCGTCCTTTTTTTTTTTTTTTTATTCCGTGGCACTCTCACACCCAATGCTTCTGTATGCACTCTCATGGCGCGAAAATAAAGTCATTGCTTCGTCCCGGGGTGCACTACAGGCTACAAGACAGGTTGTTCGGCGTTAGTAAGAACAAAGCTCTGCGCAGTGGCGGAGAGCGATCCCGCGCGCTGACAAGCCGCTTCAAGAAAACTTGGCTGTGTGCAAGCTGCACTTCGATGAGAGGTATGTACATCTCCCGGCACTGCGAGCTCACTGTGAACGGCGAAATGGTCCGCATAGAAAGGGGTAGGCCCATAGGCGTGCTTGTCGTTCAGGGGGGCGGGGGGAGTTCGTTGCAGTGCACCCCCTCCCTATTTTTTCAGTGTATGAGGCAGATTTTGCGCCCCCCCCCCCTTTAGATGACTTAAAGAGCGCCCCGCTGCCTAGTCAATGTAATGTATAGAGCAGATTTAGCGTCCCCCTCACAGGTGACTAGGGGGGGGGGGCTCACCCCCTTTGCCCCCCTTGTGCGGGTGCGGACGCCTACTGGTAGGCTTTTCGGTGAAGCTCTTCGTATTTGTAGACGCCCTTGAAATCGCTTTTTCAAAGTGGTTTTGCTACAACGAGCTTCACAGTGACAGCTTGAAAGAGCCTTTTTTTCTTATTAAAAACAAAAACAAAACGAGGATGTCACACTGGGCTGCGCACAACATGGTTCGCGCCTCACAAATCAAGTGAACACGTTTTTTTTTTTTTCTGCTCACCCATTCGCGTCTTTACACAAAGGCACTCCACAAGGAGCGAGCATCTTCCCGTGAAAAGAAGTACCTGAAGCCCAGGCGCGTCATCTGCTCTCAGTCCAAAGGAAACAATGTTCTGTGGGGTGCTTGTGAAATATAAAGCTTTTTTCTTGGGGATAAAAAAAACGCGTGACCAATTATCAAGTATGCATTGTTATAAACAGATGGTGAGTCACTACTCGGAAATGCCTTGTATGACCAGTGTGCAGAAAATAAAAGGTTTTCATTAAGATACCACTCGGGATTCTCGTCCCTGAAATGATGGTTCGCCGTAGAAGGTGTTGCAAACAGTGGCTCACAACCTAGTCCATCGTTTCACTCTTCTATCATTTCACATCAATAAAATGTTTCAGTGCCGTACGCGCTCACTTTCGGCACCCCTTCGATATTTCAGTTCAGTCGCGCACCCGCGTAGGCATCCATTAATTCCAGAAGCTTATCAGCATATTTTCTCGGTCGCAATTTGAAACCATGCACGAGCAACAAAATACATTTTATATGTTTCGCGTTGCCCGCGCGCGTGGTTGATTCCCGTCTCATACATGCGCAGTGCATCGCCAGCTTGGGTGATGTGCAAACGTGTGCCAGCGGCATCTGGCGGTTTCCTCCCAAGACGTTACGCGCTAGCCGGCCCGTTCATCACTCTTTCCTATTCTAGCCACTGTAGTAGTGTGGAAAGGTTGGAGAGGCACGGAGGAAGGAAAGGTGTTGGAGAGGGCATGCCCAGCCGGCGCGGGGCGTGAAAAGTGTGGCGGAAATGACATCATGGCGGCCATACTCACTAGGCACAATGGGCGGCGTTGCTATGGTTACGTGTTACGCAGTGGAGCTGGTCTAGCAGTGAGCGACCGCGGCTGGCGGCGGAATGTGTGCCTCCCCAGGTCTCGTGCTGAGCCGTGGCGGACAATATCTGCGCTCTGCGCCGCGTTATTGGTTACGCAGTGTTCTCCTGGTAGTTACTGTACTCTTAGCAACGCCTCCTCTAGGAAGATGCCTGCCGCATGAGAAAAAAAACAGCTGCCACGCCCTTCTTCTCCTTCACTTTGAAAATGTTCTCGGTTGCTAGCGTCACCTGTGGCGGACGGTGCAACAACGCAACACTTTGCATAGCCTCCGAAAGAATTGTGCACAATTGCAAATCTCGAACAACTCTCGATTGACGCGCCCATGTGGGCCGCAGATCAAAAACGCTTAGCTGGTACCGCCCGTCGCAGTGAAAATAGTCTTGGTCGCGAGCGCCACCGTGCGGCGCTTGCTCAAAACTGAAGGCAGGTCAACTCCGCTGGGAGCGCGAGCCATTCCCCAGGCATTGTTTAGAGGAGGCGTTGCTCTTAGCAATGTTTACAAATCCCTTTGTCCATCACGAGGTTTCAACAGTGCGTAGGGGGAGCACGGTGCTGTCACCAGCACCGTGCTCAAAATCACCACAGTCGCAGAATGCTGACGCCGGTGAGTTTCACGCGGAACGCGGACACAGTGCGGTCAGCGCTCTGTCTCGTCTCTTCTCCTGTCCCCTCCTGCCCTCTCGTTTGCGCTGGTAAGCACCCTTTATAGTGCGTAGAACAAGTGCATATTCATGTGTCGTGCGGCGGATTAAGCAGTTAGTGTTCAGCGAAATTGCGTTGGGCACCATGACGAAGCTGAATGACGACGAACGCCTTGCAGGTCAGTGACGGTTGAGCAGTAGTGCTCCTGCTTGTGACAACGGACGACGCTGTTGAGCCCAGCAAGACGCCATGAGGACCATGTGCACATACGTAGTTTCGTGTTGTGTGTGTACAGTAACAACTTCCATGTGCGTATTAAAACACCTTTTCTGTTCCGCCTGGTACACTCTCCACCAGCATTGCATGTAATCACAACGTAACAGCAACGGCGTTCAACTGTCACTAGCACCGTGCTCAAAATCACCACAGACGCAGAATGCTGACGCCGCCCTATCGGAAAAATTGCCATGGTGGATACTGGAAAACATGGTGGGCGTAGTGGAAATAATAGTGGGCATGGTGGAAATTATGATGGCTATGGTGGGACGTAGTGGAAAATATGGTGGTTATGCCGGGACATACTGGGTGGTATGGTGTACAGATGATGGGTAAAGTTGAAATGATGGTGGAAAGCAGAGGCTAGATAGTGGGCAATAATGGGACACTTTGCCCACCATTGCGATAATGCTGAAAAGCCCTAAGCATATGGTGGGTGGTGCTTATTATGGTGGGCTACATGGTGTACCAAGCTGAGAAACTCTTCCCACCATTGCTATAATGCTGGGAAGCACTAAGCAGATGATGGGTGCTGCTTGTTATGGTGGGCCACATGGTATACCAAGCTGAGAAGCTCTGCCCACCATCGCGATAATGCTGAGAAGCAGTAAGCAGATGATTGGTGGGCTTATAATGGCGGGCAATTTATATAGTGTACCAAGCTGGGATCTGTACACTACATGTTCTACCACCATGATTTCCACCAAAGGTTAGGCCTACCGACCGAGCCCATACAATTGTGTTAACCGTGCTTCCGGGTTTCAGAATACACGATTTCGACGATTACGTATGACAATACAGCGCAACCATGGCATCAATTAACCTAAATGAAGCATTTTTCATTGTGTATGGTGTCCGCTCAAGAAGCAACAAACATCGATGCGACGCGATTAAAGCACTCCCAGAGAACGTAATTAAGTGTCTTCTCACCGACAGCCGCCGGTCGCACTCGCCGGCACTTCTCTAGCTTTTGTACGAGAACTCAGACGTGGCAATTCGTATGCTTGGTGAACCAATATGATAGCGTAATGTTTCCGGCACACTGCATTCGTTTTGGCCAAGCCGTTATGTAGTTGTTGCTTTAGCGAAAGAGCTACAGCATTGCGATGGCGCGACCGCCCTCTACATTGCGCGAAAAGCATCCCAATACTCAATCAAATAAATTAGGCGGGCGTATCTATGGAATGAGCCTAGAAGCGTCGTAAAGCGTGAGCAGATGTCGCCCTTTAGAACAAGCGCGAAACAGATATTAAACTTGGCAGATCCCGCCGGTAAACTGTTGCTGCTCCCCAGTGCACTTGGTTTTTTTTTCTTGAAGTTGTGAATTGTAAAAAAAATAGCACTAGTGCCAATAACATAGTGGCAATCGTTACAGACCGCAGTTGCTTGTGTTTAATAAATGTGCAATTTTTAGTAGCAGGTGTAGATCTTGTCTATGTTGTGTACACGACAAACATAACTCAAGTTGAACCGTAAGTTTGTATGCCAACTGAGTATTTAACACACAATGAACGTCATGTTGGTGTGGCGCAGTCATTCTTTCGTCGGCACTCACGCGCGTCGGACGCAAGAATCATGTGCTCCGTTGGAGCGGCGTTTGCGGCACAAACTAGCCGCGGTAACAGGATGACCGAAGACCAAGACGCAGGATACGAGATTATTTTGCCACCACAGCCCAAGGGACGTGTCGCGCAAAACAGCGTGTTTTTACACGGTGATGTGCGTGGCAGACCGTATCGAGTAGAATATTTCCGAGACGCGCTCGGACCTACAGGACTGCTGCCGTAGGTGTTGGCACTGGGGGCCTACCAGATAAATCATGTCTGGGCAGTCACCATGAACAACGTGGACGCTACGAGACGCTTGCTGGACGTGAAAGAGCTGAAAGTCAAGGGTCGACGCTGCATCATCGTAGACACCCAAGATCAGCAGGTGCGGCTGCGTCTTCACTGGCTGCTGTATGGCGTCAACGATGAAGACGTGAGAACGGCGTTGGCGACTTATGGGAAGGTCGTACAAGTCACCAGGGAGAATTGGCATGTCCAAGGAGTCAGCGACAAGGGGTCAACCACACGAACCGTGCTTCTTAAGCTCAAGAGGGGCGTGAAGGTTGAAGATCTCCCGCATCAAATCAGGGTGGCTGGTGAACTGGCACTTGTGGTTGCACCTGGTCGGCCAATGCAGTGTCTGCGCTGCCAAGGTACCGGCCATGTTAGAAGAGAGTGTAAGGTATCCCGATGCTCGCGTTGTCGGCGTTTTGGCCACAGCGAAGACGCGTGCATGCGCACGTATGCATCGGCTTTAGGATCAGCTGAAGGTGAAGACACAGCAGAGTTGGTGAGGGACATGACCGAGGCTGAAGACGCGGCGAAAGGCGCAGGCGACGTGGTGAACCCGGAAGCTTCAACAGGTACTGCCACACCGACTGGTGGTGATGAACCAACAATCCAAGCAGACATAGAATCTGGGGATGTTACTCAAGAGCCAGCCGGCCAAACCGAAGAAGGCTTCACAAGCACCCCATCGAAGGTGCCGGAGCCAGTGGTATTAACCGAACTTCCAGTGTCGTGCGAGAGTATCAGTGGTGGGGCGTCAAGCAAAAGACCCCGCGAGCAGAATGCAGGACGGCGTGAGGTGTCCAGTGAAAAGCATGAAGTGGGGCCACCTGCGAAGGCGACTTCGTTCAGACGCAGCAGCACAAGGCTGCGTCCCAGCCCGACATTGGACAAACACTGGCCACCTTTGCCCTCCAGTGGCACGGGTCCACCTGGAGGCTCCGAAGATGTCTAGCGTCTATGCTAGACGCTGAAGGTAAGCATCATGCCCCGGGCTAACTTCTTCATTGTGTAGACATGGCTTTTTCACCGAAACTTAGAGTCGCAACGTTAAATGTTCGAGGTCTTGCCGCCAAGCGGAAACAGAGCCAAGTCTACAGGCTGCTCGTGGATCATGATCTAGATATACTAGCTGTACAAGAAAGAAAAGTAGACGGTGAGGAGGAGACCTGGGGCATGGTGCTGAGGTTTACGGCGCGTTATTACGCAATTGTAACTCAAGCAATAGGCACTTCTGCAGGCTGTGTTTTGTTTATTAGGAAGTTACCGGGTCTGGTAGTGCAAGATACCTTCTCTTGCCCGTCTGGTAGATTGGTTTCCTGTGATTTTGTATTCAATGAATGTCAGTGGCGTATAGTGTGTATTTATGCACCAACCATTTGCGAGGAGCGATCAATTTTCTTTCAAGCCTAAAGCAGCACTTCACTTTGGAAAGGAAATATGTATTACTGGGTGATTTTAACTGCGTCCTCAACGGGCGAGATCGAGCAAATGGACGCGCCATTTACGATAAAAGTAGTAGGACGCTAGCGGACGTAGTTACTGAATTCGAGTTAGAAGACGTGGGCAGCTGTATGGAGGGAACGCGGGATGTGCGTTTCACACATTTTCAGGGGAATAGCCATTCGCGTCTTGATCGCATTTACGTGTCGCTTGAATTAATAGCCCACTGTAAGACATGCTGTCTACCCAATACACTTCAGTGATCATTGTTTAGTTGAATGTGATATGGGAGAGAAGACAAAAGGTGGAACTTTATCATGGGAGCTGTGGAAGATGAATTCCACTTTGATCACTGACGAATATTTCTTAGATCAGGTAATGAACTGTATCAATGAAATAAAAATGGATGATTTAGTTAAACTTGCAGAACAATGGGAAGAGTTGAAGCAGCGAATAAAAATAAAAGCTACTGATCGTTCTTGCGCATTGAGTTACGAAAGGAATAAGAAAGAAAAAGAACTCCGAAAGACTTTGGAAAGACTAATAGACTTGGAGTGCAAACAACCGGGAGAGTATAAAATTGACATACGCAATATTAAGCAGAAACTTGCTCTGTTTGACGAGGAACGCTACCGCGGTGCACTCGTCCGTGCTAGGGCTGAGGCTTTAGCGGCTGGAGAGACGCCAACCAAAAGAGCGTTAGGGGTGGAGAAAACGAACGCTCGACGGAATCATATCGAAAAAATAGAGAAGGACGGTCACGAAGTAACCGATACGGACAGCATTTTATCCGTATTTTCAAGTCATTTTGAAAACCTTTTTGCGTGTAGACAGGTAAACCTAGAAAGATTCAAAGAAGAATATTTAGGACGCATGCCGCAAGTGAGTGAGGAAGTGAAAAACGTTTTAGAATTATCTATATCTGCATCTGAAGTTGAACGGGCGATTGATAAGTTAAATCCCGGGAAATCTTCAGGACCAGATGGTCTTTGTGCCAAGTGGTACAAATGTTTTAAAAGTGAATTGTCTTCAATACTTGCGGGCGTTTTTAATGAGGCATATCAGGAAAAGAAATTACCACCATCCTTTGGTGAATCGCGCACCGTTCTGATTCCGAAAACAGACGAGGTTGAAAAGCTCGGACACGTCACAGCGTACAGGCCAATCGCACTGACAAACGTAGACTACAAAATATTAATGAAAATTTTGGCAGCTAGACTTCAGTCAGTAATAAAAAACATCGTCGGTCCACACCAAACGTGTGGAATCAAAGGTCGGTCCATAGCTACAAACGTACATAAAATGCGATCCATGCTCGAATGTGTTGACACCAGTCAAGCTCGTGTGGCCATACTCCAGCTGGATCTGAAGAAAGCGTTTGACTGCGTTGCCCACGCTCTTTTGTTTGCAGTATTGAAGCACATTAATGTTGGTAAGATAATTATTGACGGAGTAGCCATGGCATACCGGAATGGTAGTACGAGACTAATTATTAACAAGACATTGGACCCCCCCATTAGAATTGAGCGCTCAGTGCGTCAAGGTTGCCCTGTTAGTCCACTTTTGTTTTGCATCTATATTGAAACATTATGTCGGTTGATATTGCAGAATGACATCATTAATGGGTTTAGAGTACAATCTTCAGAGGTCAAACTACTCGCATACGCTGATGATGTTGCGATTTGTAGCACTTCCTATGAAGGTATTGAAGAATCAATCAGAGTCTTAAATCTTTCGCCGAAGTTACAGGAAGCCACACAAACTGGGGTAAATGCCTCGGCTTCTGGCATGGATATTGGCCTTCAACACCAGAATTTTTTGCAGCCATTAAATGGACAAGAACGCCAGTTAACTATCTCGGAGTACCGCTCGAGTCATACAAAAGTACTGATGAATATTGGACACAGCAAACGAAAGAAATTAAAGAGAAAGCGAATAGGTGGAATGCAACCTATCTGTCCATGTTTGCTAGGGCTACTGCATGCAACTGGTTTTTTGTGTCAAAGCTGTGGTATGTGATGCAAGTGCTGTACTGTTCCCGGGTCAATGTGCAAAAATTACATCGGGTGTTTGCAGTATTTGTGTGGGGTTCTAACTGGGAAAGGTGCAGTCGCACAAATTTGTTTAGACGGGTGAAGTGCGGAGGCCTTGGGCTAGGACATCTGTTTATCAAGCAGTTGGTAAATAGGTTTTTCTTTTTTCGCGAGACAAGAGATCCTTTCCTACTAACAGTGTGTCAAACAAGACTAAGTAGACTGTTGCCCGAATTTGTTGTGAGCACTCATGTTACCACAGGGGCTGTGCAAGGATACATGAAGGAAGTTGTGGCCAGCGTGCGGTTTTTGTGTGTTCGGTTTTCAACTGACTACCTTTGGCCTGTTGGAAAGAAAAAAACTGTACAAAGATTTATGTGACACGATGCTCCCCATCCCATTGTATAGAGCGCTATATACAGCACGCAAGGGTCAGAATGTACTTAAACGAGTTAAAAAAATGCCAGCAGCTCCAAGTGCGAAAACGTTCTTTTTCAAATTACACACTGGAACACTTCCTGTAAGAACCTTCCTAGAGGAGCGTGGGTTTTATATGCCTTGGGGATCTCACTGTCTAATCTGTAAGAAACCGGAAACTATCGACCATGTTTTCCTGCACTGTTGGGAAGGAGTTTATTTTTGGGACGTATTACAAAGGACAATCAAAAAAGAGTTCCCGTTAGATCCTCATGGGATCAGTTATTTGGATATAGAGAACGAGGATGGATTACCTTTCGATTTTATTATTATGACTGCCTTGCACAGCATATGGCGCTCTAGAATGGCTGGATTTCATTGTGACCCAGACAGAAGACCAGCAAGAGAGTATTTTAAAGAAAGCATCTCAAGATTACTCGAGGTAGTAAGAACAGACGAATGTGTACCTTTATGGGTAGAAAGGGTAGAAGCCCTACTGACCATGAAGGAATTCCAGAACGTGATGTGTCATAGTAAGGCTTGACGGGCTTAGTTATTTTCAAGTTTTTTGTATTGTTCGTTGTGAATTGTAATATATTAAGCGTAGCAACCCGTTTGTGAAGTTTACCGGATATAAAGAAAAAAAAATGGTGTGGCGCAGTCGTTAGCGTCTTCGAATGAGAATCCGCAGGTTGCACGTTCGATCCTCCGTGGCGCCTTGTTTTTGTTTTTTTACGGGACGGGTGTTTTTTATACCGTTTTTATAGAATTCTTTTTTATTTTTTGTGGCAGCTCGTCACGGTGATTCTGACGTCATTTCGCGCTCAAGTGTTGCCGGCACTGCACCACCCACCATGCGCCATGGTGGGCGTTTCCCACCATTCACCCACTACATTAATCCACTATAATGGCGGGTGATGGTTTACACCATGCCCACCATTCGTTTTTTTTTCCGATAGGGCGCGGTGAGTTTCACGCGGAACACGGACACAGTGGCAGGACGCTGCGCCGGCCGCGTGGCGGAATGCAACCGTAGAAGGCGCCCGACCGATCGTGTTGTCTGTACAGTTGCTGAATTAATGACGTGAAAGCACGCGCCGTTGTCAGTGCATCTAGCACGCGTTCTCTCGTAGTTGCTTCGTTGTCGGTGAGCTGTTACTCCCTGTTATTACTCGGACGAAGCGATTTCGCTGAAGGTGTCCCGCTGGCTCAGAGATGAGCCCGGTTCCATTAGTTTCGGATCGTCACGACACACGTCAAGCCACACGAAGCCAAGAGCAGGCCAGAAGTACAAAGTTTAGACAAATGTGCGTACTACCCATCATTCCTATGCTCGCTGAAGCGCTGTGCATTGCAGCTCCCATAGACACTAGCGCCAGAGTTCCCTCTAGCGAATATTGGGAAACTCTATCCACTAAGTATTACGGCTAGGTGACGTTAGCCGCCGCCCGATCTAAAGGGTACAGCCACATCCATCCGTCTCGTTCAGCGACCATAGAAATAATGGGTAGTACCATGGAGGAGGACTAGTACCACAAAGGAAGGAAAGGTGACTAGTACACACATTTGCCTAGTTTTCGTACTTGCGGGCGGTGAATCATACTTGCGGCTTCGTTTATTGCTTGTTACGGTTTTGTTTTGAAAGAAAAAAACAAACCCTTTTGAACTTAGTGACTTCATTCGAGATGATAAGCCTAAAAAAATGGGGTTGCGAAGCCTAAACAGTGAAAATTTGCTAGTTTATGTTTTCATAAAAAACAGCTCTAGGCCACACGAACACACACGGAGCCAGAAGCAGGCCAGAAGTACGAAAATCAGACAAAATGTGTGTACTCTTCACCTTCTTCCGTGGTACTATTAGTCTATTACAGTGTACTAGAAGAGCGCAGTGGGCTTACTCCGCCACTACTCTGACGCTTTTGGCGTCACATAAGAGAGATGGCGCTACAGGCATCTTCAATAGAAGCTTCACCTGCAGAAGCTGCTCGCCGATGGCCGCTCGTAAAAGTTGCAAAGTGCATTTATTCGATATTTATAATAAATTTGCATGCTTTGACTGTCCTCTGATATTAGGAGCTTCTGGTGCTCTCGCTTCACAGCGTTTCCCTTTTCTTTTGTGATACAGCTTCCCGAAAATTTGTCCGATGGCAGCCGGCGCAGTCTGTGCATTCTCCTTTCTAGTGCGACGCAGCTAACGCTTATTTGTGTGTGTGGGGGGTGGGGGGAGGGGGGTTTCGGAGGGTGTGTGCTTGAGTTAGTTGAGTATTCCTGATAAGCACTATATTTGTTCATACCACATCGTGTTTTCTCGAATAAAACACCTCATCGAAAATGATGATGTATCCCACACATTATGTGGTTTGATACAGTGACCAAACGTACGGTTCATGCTGTGTAGACCGCACCTAAAAAGAATTCGCAACAAGATTATGTCCGCCCTTTCACGACATATTTAGAAAACAGTGCACGTTCACTTCCTAGAAGAGCTTTAACATGCAGGCGAGCTGGCTGTGTTTGCGCCTTTATTATAAGGTGAAATAGTAGTGCTTAAATAATTTTTGTTCTGCTTCAGTTGTATACCATGGCACAACAGTTTTCTGGGGGTTATTAATAATCATAATTATGCAGATGCACGTATGTTAGGCATATGTGGAGTGACATAGTGAAAACTAAATAAAGATACACACGAAGCTTCTGCTCCTGACACGAAGCTCTTATTTGCAAGAACTGAAGCACACCATGTAGCCACTGATTTACACACCTTATTCACTACATGTGTGACGGCTCATCTTCAGCTGCTTGGCGCTCTGCCGCTTCCCTGCCTCGTCAGTGTTTATTCCTTTCACATTGAATGAAGACGTGTGACAACGTAAAAGTAAATACTTTCGCTGTGAGGGTAGCTGCGTGCACACTGCAACCAACTTCAATCGAGAGTCTACGCTGAACAATTGTCAGTATGTCCATAATGCTGTCAGAGTGCAGCTTACTCTGGCAAAAACGTTCTGTGAAAATATCCTCGAGCTTTTCGTGAAGCTGTACAGCTTACTTGAGGGATGAAGGAGGCCTCCTCGGTCACAAAAGTTAATCAGCCGAACAAGTTGAAAACAGCCTCGGCGTGGATAATGGATGAGGTATGCGCACTTTTTTTCCATCAATAATATGCACATGGTCCTTAAGCTAAACACACGGTTGCAAGTGAAGTTCGCAAACTGCGTTGGTGTCTTCCAGAAGCTTGTCCGCTCTGTGCTGGTTCTTCTCGCATTCCTTCGGCCTGTTTTCATCCTTCAGGACGCCAAACAATGACAGGTACTGCTTACTCTTCACGAACACGTTGCCTGTTAGACACCCAGGCGCCTAACAGTGGCTTTGCCGTTGTCGCGGCTTGGTTACAATATGCACTGTAAAGCATACTGTCATCTTGCGTGGTGCGTAACGCTCAAAGCTGACGGCAAAAACTCGGCGCAACAATGTCCACAGCCACTCAACGTGGCTCAAACTCTGTTGCTCTGCAGGACTTAACCACAAAACACCTATACACTGCTTAACCACAGAAGACCTATACACTACCATACACTAACACTACTTAACCGGCTCAGCTGCAACGTCCCTCCCAAACTTCTTCCATTGATCGCGATGGCAGCGCTGTCGCTCGTGCAACCAGAAAACCACAAACGTGTGGCATTTCTGGAGCCACCCCTCTGCATACCCTCCGCTGGAGAGTGAGCCCACTGCCCCCTTCTAGTACACTGTAGTACTATCCATCATTCCCATGCTCGCTCAAGCACCGTGTGTTGCAGCTCCCATAGACACTAGCGCCAGAGTTCCCTCGGGTGTATATTAAGAAACTCTATGGCTGCTACGACACGGGGAAAATAGCTAAAACGCAATTATAGTGTAGTAGAATATGGGGTCGTGTGTTCAGGCACCTTCTCTCGACATGCATCGCGTGAAGCAGCGCACGTGGACAAAAAAACCGGTTCTCAAGGCGACGCTGCCGTAGCATAGGCTGGCAGGACCCGCTCTGCCTTCTCGGGTGCTGTTCAGTGACCTGTTGCTTGTGTTCGCACCCACTCAACGAAAGTTTTTCTGGCAATGTTTTTTGCTGGCCACACGACAATGAGGCAATGACGAGTCATCGGCGGCAATGACACTGCTTTGCACCTAAGTGCGAAACAAGGTATATCATTGGAAAAAAAGTGAGCAGCCGTCGCTTTTCGCTGCACCCAAAAACGAAGCACGGAGGAAGGTTCGGGAACAGAATTTGCATTGAAAGGATGGGACCGTGAACGAAAGCTGCTCTGTATGTGAGCTACACTTCGAGCCTTGATGTGACCTCGCAGACTAAGTGCACGTTATAAACGGAAGCTGGCGTACTACGTAGGAGACCAGAGCTAATGCCGGACGCCGTGCCGACGTTACTTCCCAACGCTCCAAGCTGCTTATCGGAGAAAGCGCCGCATCCAAGACCTACGAGAAAACGGAAGAACTGGGCGGTTGATTCTACCATCTCCAAGAAAACTGACGCATTCTGTGTTGAGAGTGAGGTCACTGATTCAGGTTCATCGATGGACCTTCCTGCTGACTACGAACCCAAGGTGGCGAACACTACAGAGACTGCAGCTTTGCTGGAACGCTTACTCAAGCTTTGTTTACCTTCAATTTATATGCGCTTGATCGCACCGCATCTAGTGTTAAAGAGAGAGGTAATGTACGTGCTGTCACGGCTTCATTTTTTTCGTGAAGGGTATCAACCAGTCTCGAGAAGCTAAATGAAAAAAAAAAGCTGCACGCGAAAATCAGTCGGTGTTCATAAAAGTGCCACCGTGATGAAGTGATCACGAACTGATAATTCCATGGAATGGCGGTGAATTCGATTGGTGTTACTATTCACTGCATTATGCGTTCTCGTAAATAAAGGGTTTCTTCTTACAATCTGACAGTGGTACCAAGTGATGTTTCCTTTTGACTGTACAGTGCAATATCCCGGCCACAGCAGCGCTATTTCGGCGGGCGCGTAAACGATTAAGGACCCAAGATTGACAAAACTATTCCCAGGTCTACAGCTACGGCATGCCTCAATCAAATCGCAGTTTTGTCACCTTAGTCACATAATTACAATTGCATGATGCAACTATCGACAAGAACGGTGCCGCGCGAGTAACGAAGGAAGTCGCAGTGTGCAGAATACGACTCGATATAGCAGTAACATAACAAGAAACTTTCGGGTCTATGATGCCCCTTCGATACCTCAATCTTCCTGATTTTTCATTCGCTCACCAACCGAGCTTTAAAAACTGCACGCTGTTTCCCCAGGGATGACTGCTTGGCCGTCGTTTGTTAGACCTGCATTCGGACCGTGCGTTGCAGCTTTAGCGTTTCGTTTTGAATGCAGTACGAGCACACCGATTCAGCAAGCCTTTCGCAGACGTGTCAGCGATTAAACACAAGACTATTAAGCGCGACGTGTGCATGTCACGGGATCGAATCCCGGCTGCGGCGTCTACATTTCGGCGCGAATACTGAGGTGCGTGTACCTATAGATTTAGGTTAAAGCACCCCAGGTGGTCGAATTTGTGGAGCACTCCTCTACAGCGTCTCTCATAATCATATAGTGGTTTTGGGACGTTAAATCCTTGCTATTACTGATATCAAAGCAAAGAAGTGCGTAAAGGGCAATGCGTGAGGTGACAGCTCACGCTTAGGTGGCCTCATCTCGCGGCTGTCGATGCCAACTGCGGCAGCCACGGCTCTTTCCTGAACACACTACCCCATATTGTAATACTCTATACTCTATTTTCACTCAACTTGGCTTGGATCGGTACAAAGGTATGTCTTTCCACGGAGGAAGGGGTGGACGGCCGAGCTAGCTCCAACCTCCACGTTCATCAAGCAAACACATGAAGCAGGACGAACGTGGAGGTTGGAACTAGCGCAGCCGTCCACCGCGCCGCAGGCTCGTCTGAGTGTGTGCATCATAAATTTATTAAGTATGAAGTGCGGATTATCGTTGTTGGACGTACTGCATTTTCTAGATTGCAATGCAAGCGTGCTGTTGTCAATGGTGAAAGTGTCCTTGCTGCCGGGTTTTCCTTGTCGCAAAGGGCAGGGTCGACGATGAAATAAATGCTTTTGCACAGTTCTTGTGTGACCGACCGGACACATACATGCATGAAACCACAGTGCGTCTGCGAAGTGTTCTTACGGTGCATCTTGCTAGGAAGCGCAGCCACTATTACAAAGAACACACACCGCTAGCGCTTAACTTCAACTAAACGTTTATTGCAAACGCTAGAGTTTATAAAGGGGGTGAAAAGAGAAAAAGAATAGAAAATGGTAGACAACAAAAAGCACACGTGCCAGTCCCGTACATAGTAATGTTGTTAACAACATTACTATGTTGTTAACAATGGCAGACAATTGTCTGCCATTTTTTATTCTTTTTCTCTTTTCAGCCCCTTTATAAACTCTGGCGTTTGCAATAAACGTTTAGTTGAAGTTAAGCGCTTGTGTTGTGTGTTCTTTGTAATAGTGGCTGCGCGTCCCAGCAAGATGGATCCTTACCAACTGGCCCGATACAATTGTTTATTGAGTTACATTTTCTTACGATGGATGGATACAACTTTAGTGTAGTGTTCTTAAGAAGCCTGTGATCTCCGAAGGCCAAAGCTACTGCATTGCCGCCTGTTTTGTTTAGTGCGAACACGTATGACCATTCCCATCCGTTAAATGCTTTCGTGCTATCACTGGCCATGCGTGTTATTCAGCAAGGCAGACAAGCTGTTTTGTAGTTAGATGGGCTAACGCCGTCGGCACTTCACCTTGGGCATCGTTTATCAACTGCTGATAGCCTAGACCATTGCGGCGGCACGTTAGTATTTTGAAGCGGCCTGCCGGTTACCTCGCCAGGTGATGGTACACTGAGCGACATAAAGTTTCTTCTACGTTGCAGTGCGCCTTAATGTCATCAAAACACAGATAAAACGTGGAAATCAACATTCCTGACGCGTGTGCCTGAGAAACCAATGCAGCCAGCTGCGTTTGAGTTTTTCGTGTCCTTTTGCGTCTCGCCGATTAAGAGCATTAATTCGCAAACCACTTTGTCATAACAAATAGTGCCAATCCTGCGAGAGTCATCAAACATTGAATATTAACGGGCCTGTGTACAGGAACACCACCAGCAGCAAGCCAGGCTGACGGGAGGCCGATGAGCTAGCGCAAATGTTTAAACAATGCATGCGCGAACAAAAAAAAAAAGTAACAAGGCTGCAATTGGGCTTGAACCACCGCACTCACCAGTGCTTGATATGCCGCTTTAACCAACTACGCCAGAACTGTGAATTTGTTGGGTAGGATTAACAAGGCGGTTTTGTATTGCTGTCACGCTGGACCTAACTAACATTTTATTTTTTACTTTTGCATTTGGACGTAACTTTTACAGCTTCTATCGTTACGTCTAGACGTACAATTAAACACTCCGACTATTCAAAAAAAGCGCCTAGCCGGAAAAGTATGACGTCACTTCTGTGCGGCGCAGCCGCCGTTTTTGTGTAGGGGTGGCTTGTGCGCCGCGCGGCGCAGCAGTCTCTGCCTTTATTTATACATGCTGAAATAAAAATGTCAGCCGTGCTGAGCGCCCATGATAGAGAAAATGCACACTAACTTATCCGACCGCTAAAAGAGGCGTTAGTAGTTCCACTATACGCGCAATTGACGAAACTCGCCGCGGTCGATTTTTTCGCCCTCTACGGCTATCGCGGGAACTTGAGAGTTTCCGGCGCCTGGTTAAAGTATTCTAGCTCACTTTAGCCTGGTGGCTGCTGCACCGCGCGGCGCAGAAGACGCTGCCTTTTGGAAAAGGCTGAACGGTATCTGCACCACCTCCTCAAGTTTCTCCACTTGATCCGTCCTCGAACACGGAAGTTGCGAGAGCGGCATTACAACATCACGTCGATTGCGGGGACTGGGCGAGGGCGAAAGTTATGGCGCGCTTTCTCCAATCGGCGACGACCGGAGCCCCGCCCCTGCACGCCTCTCGGAAAGTTTTCCGGCGCCAGTTGTGCACTCGGCCGCAGAGAGAGCATGCCGCAACAGCGCGACAACCGAGTCCGTCACGCGGACGACGCCCTTGCGGCTGCGATGGAGCTGTGCTGCGTACCGACGGGCTGTCACTCGGACGAACCGATGCTCGCAGACAGTGCGGTTAGGGTGATCTGCAACAACGAACACTGCCCGCAGAGTCAGCTGATGCACAGGGCCTGCTTCGAGGAGTGGGAGAACGCGGTGCTCTCCTTCCTTCGCTCCACGGGACGCGCGCGCTCGTGGAGCGAGAAGCAGCGGCTGCAAAACTTGTGGACCAAGAAAGGCTACGACTTGGCCTACAAGGCGTGCGGCTGCCGCTGCGGCAAGGGCCACCTGCGAAAGGACCTCGACTGGGTGCCGCCGGCGGCCGCCAAGAAGAAGCAGCGACGACGTAGGGGCAACGACAAGCCCAGCCTGAACAAACCACCGAGCAGCGTGCCGCGGCTACGCAGCTCGAGCATGTCAAGCACGGGCTCGGCCGGCAGCCCGCCCAGCTCGTCGTCGCCCGAGTTCCCGCCGTCGCCGACGCACAAGCTGTTTTCGCGCCGCCAGGACTACTCGTCCTTCAACGCGCTTCCGCGGCACAAGATCAACGCGTACCACATCAAGATGGAAGACGACGGCGACGACATCCGCTGCTTCATCCTCAACACGCTCGGCGCCAACAAAACGTCGCGCGTGGCTTGCGTCGTGTGCCAGGCGCCCATGTGCGTGTTCGACCGCTACCCGCTGGTAGACGGCACGCTCTTCCTGTCTCCTCGACAGCACAGCCCGGGCTCGGTGCCGGTGCGCGTGGACGACGAGAGGGCGCAGTACTTGAGCGCCGTGTGCATGCGCTGCCTCGAAGGCTGGCCGCTGGCGTGTGGCGCGTGCGGCGCTCGCTGGAGCGGCCGCCACCTCATCCTGGGCACCATGTACGCGTACGACATATTCGCCGCCACGCCGTGCTGCGAGGAGCGACTGCGCTGTAGCAGCTGCCGACGGCCGTTCGCCTCCTCGCGGAGCTACTTCAGCGACTACAGCCACTGCGTCGGCTGCGCCCACTGCGGCGCCAGGGACTACCACTTCGTCAAGCCGCTCAGCACGTACGTCAGGCTGTGAGTGTGACGACGGTACGTACTGGCGCATTTCCCATTTGTAAAATGTCATTTTCATTCAGCTTTTTGTACATGTTGCGACACAGAAAAAAAGGGAATGTCTCTGGAGAGGCAATCGTGAATAAAGTTGTTTTTCTATGCGTGTGTGCCTCCTGTGTTATTAGAGAAACGAGACCCAAAAGTCCCCAGGGCAAGGAACGCTTTTCCCCGACCGTTTCACTGCCAAGGACAATCGATAGCGCGCGTCTGGCGGCCCACTTTTCAGGGTCGGCAGCCGACGGCGCTGGCACGACGATATTTGTGTTGCTCTGCAGCTTTCGCTGCGTGCTTCTAAATTTCTCGGGAGGGTAGTGCGTCTCTCTGCGGCATGAGCTACTTACCGAGCGTGAATAGTTTCGGGTAGCGCAAATATCGTAATACGTTTGTACGGTGTGTAATACTTCGTGTTAATTTTATTGCAGAGTGACCGAGGTTCATTACTTGTCTTGAAACTTGTAGACCTTCTTTTTTTTTTTTCGGAAGTTTCATTTGCAGTCTGCGTAAAAGCTGATGTTCACTCAACAACTAGATGCTCCGTGGGTAAATTTTGTTTGAAATTTTTGCTTGCTGCAGCAAACGAAATGCCGAGTGCCCGCGGATTTGTGTTCAAGCCTCATTTAGTATGGGCTAGGAAAATAGGCCCAGCTGTGGGCTGCAGGAGAGACGCACGTGGTTCATGCTTCTGTGTCGGGCGTTTCCTCTTCCGTCTACCGGCGGGAGAACTTGTTGCCAGTGGAGCCACACACAAGGGCCCCATATCTCGAACAAGGTGCACGAAATTCGCATACGGATATGTGCCCAAATGAGGACGAGGTCATGAAATTTACCGTCTATGCATAAGACCCAATTATATAATTTCGGAGGTGGTTCTGAGAAAAAAGAATTAACTTGTTCGCCTAAAATACATATCACGCGCAATTATTTTTCGTCGATAGCGCAATTATAAAAACCATATTTCCGGACATTGGGTGCACCTACGGGCAAAACAGTGCACCTTATGGTCACAATATCTTCCAAAATAAAAAGAAACCCCGCCGCGGTGGTCTAGGAACTATGGTACTCGGCTGCTGACCCGCAGGTCACGGGATCGAATCACGGCTGCGGTGGCTGCATTTAAATTTTCGATAGAGGCGGAAGCGCTGTAGGCATGTGTGCTCAGATTTCGGTGCACGTTGATGAACCCGAGATGGTCGAAATTCCCAGAGCCCTACACTACGGCGTCTCTCATAATCATATGGCGGTTTTGGGACTGTAAACCCCACATATAAATCAAAATAAGAACAATTATAATGCAATGTTACGAGTGTATTAATCCCGATACCTGACGAAGGGCTTTTGAGGCTGGAAATCACGAACATGTCATACCGCACAAAGTACCTGTATTCACGAGTTTATCGCTGAAGACAAGTCAAGTGATGACAATAACTGGTGTAAGTACATGTTAACAACTTTAATATATACACTTTCCTTTGAAATAATTGCGATAGTTTTATCGCGCTCTGTTTTACTTCATAACTGTGCGTACACACATAGTTTACCGAGAGCGCCGAGGTGAAAGATATATATATATATATATATATATATATATATATATATATATATATATATATATATATATATATATATATATATATATATATATATATATATATATATATATTGTAGTAAGCGAGACAGACACAACACCCGTTCGTCGGGCAAGCTGTTCTATTCTGCCTCTTCTTCCTCGCTTTCTAGCCCATGGCCCACAGCTGCCACGCCGCTCTTCGTTACATTCGGCCACACTGCGGACCTGACAACAACAAAAAAAAGAAATTACAGTTCTTTGCACCTGCAGCGGTCTGACTACTTTTTTTCAAGCGCTACACATGCACGGCAAAGTTGTTTCTTTTGCGTTTATCCAGAGTGAAGTTCGCATCTGAAGTGTTCACACGCCAGGTATTTTCTCCTACACGCTGAGTAATTATGAATGGCTCGTCAAACTTAGGGAGTAGCTTCTTGCCAGGCCCGCTGGTGCCCCTTTGCACCCAGACCTCGTCACTGATGTTGTAAGCAGAAGCGGGTCTACGGCGTCTGTCATAGTGCCGCTTTTGATTTTCTTGTGCGTGGGTGGCTTTCTTGATCGCCTCAGTTCGGATCTTCTGACAGGCCGCTTTGCGATCGTTGGTACGTGGAATTATAATGGGAGCATCCAGACTGAGGACCGCTTTCAGCTGTGGTAGTTTCCCATAAACAATTTCATAGGGCGTTTCCCCGGTAGACGTCTGCAGTGCCGTGTTAATCGCAAAAGCGGCTGACGGAAGGTAGACGTCCCAGTCGGCCTCTCCTCTTGTCCCTGCCTTCGTATATGGAGCGAGTCATGCCTGGATGCTTTGGTTGGTCCTCTCAGTAAGGCCGTTTGCTTGAGGATGAAACGCGGATGCGAAGTGGTGCTGCACGCCTGCCGTGCAAAGGTACTTTTTCAGTTCCACGCTACGAAACGTTGTAGCCCGATCAGATATTAACTTTTTTGGTAAGCCATGTCTCCATTCAAATCGGTGCTTGAGGAAGTCGATTAGGTAAGCGGATGCAAGAGATTGCACGGCCTCCACTTCCACGTATTTTGACAGGTAGTCTACTGCTACAATGACGTAGCGATTTTCCGCAGTGGTGGTGGGTAGAGGTCCCATGTAATCAATGCCAATCGTGTGGAAAATTGTTTCGGGTATCTGGATTGGTGTTAGTAATCCAGGTTGACACCCAGGCAGTCGCTTAAACTGCTGGCAAATTTTGCAACTGGCGACATATGAACGGACGCTACTTTGCATCTTCGGCCACCAAAAACGTTCTTGTAGTTTCCGGAGTGTGGCTCGTTGGCCGGTGTGTCCGCCTTCTGGGGAGTCGTAAATGGCTCGTAATATTTCTGACCTGTGGGATTTCGGGATCACCAGGAGGTAACGTTCTTCGGATCGGTCCGCTCGCCAGTGACGCCGGTACAATGCGGCATTGCGCATCACAAAAGTACAGTGATTTCCCTTGTCAGTAATAGATGCAATAATGGATGCCAAATCTTTATCCTCCTGTTGAGATCGGGATATATCCATCTCGGCGAAAAAAATGTGGGTTTGCCTGGTTTGTTGCGCGCAGTCAAGGGGGTTCCGTGAGAGTGCATCGGCGACGTTGCTTAGCCCCCAGGCGCGGTGGCGCGCGTCAAAATCGTATTCTTGCAGCGTGATTATCCACCGGGCAAATTTGTGCTTAAGTTGCTGCTTGGAGAACATCCATGCTATGTAGATGTAGATTGCTATGCTATGCTATGTAGATGTAGATTATCAGTCACAGCAGTGAATTTACGCCCGAAAAGATAATGTCGAAACTTATCATCGACGCTCCATACCACTGCAAGACATTCAAGCTCGTTGGAGTGATAGTGGCGCTCTGTGTCTGAAAGTTTTCGGCTGGCATAAGCGACCACGTGTTCCACACCATCTGGATCACGCTGCACTAACACAGCTCCTAGGCCGACTTGGCTGGCATCAGTGTGCACTTCGGTGGACCAGTCTTCATTGAAGTGACTTAGTATGGGGCAACAAGTGAGCTTTTGTTTTATAGCTCGAAAAGCATTTTCTTGTAAGACGCCACATTCAAACCGCGTGTCTTTTTTAAGAAGGCCGCTCAAGGGAGCTGCGATCGAAGCGAAGTGGGGAATAAACCTTCGCAAATACGACGCCATACCCAGAAATGACTGAACCTGCTTCAAGCAGGTTGGTGTGGGATACTGCGACACGGCAGCTAATCGCTCCGGGAGCGGCTGAATGCCGACAGGAGATATATTATGTCCCAGGTACGAAATTTTGGACACCCCAAACTGGCATTTCTCTTTGTTCAAACGAAGCCCTGCTGCATAGAGTCTGTGTAGTACTTCGTCCAAATTGCGAAGGTGTTCATCCTCCGTCCTGCCAACGACCAGGATGTCGTCTAAGTACACCACACAGGCTTGGTTTTTCAATGGTCCGAGCACTGAATTCATCGCACGCTGAAAAGTGCTAGGAGCCGTTCTTAGTCCAAACGGCATGCAGTTGAATTCATACAAACCGAAAGGTGTGCGAAAGGCCGTTTTACATCGATCTTCCTCCGCGACGTTAATCTGCCAAGAACTTGCAGTGACGTACTGTATCAACACCGTCATCAATGCGGGGTAAAGGGTAGGAGTCAGGCATTGTACACTTATTGAGCTGCCTGTAGTCCACGCAAAAGCGTAGTGATCCGTTTTTCTTGCGAACAAGGACGACTGGCGCTGCCCACGGACTCGATGACGGCCTAATAATGCCCGCGGCAAGCATTTCATCTACTTGTTCTGCGATCACTGCCCGTTCAAGTTCAGCGTATCGTCGCAGTGGTACGCATATTGGCGGATGATCTCCCGTCAGTATGCGATGGAGCAGCAAATTAGTGCCTGGCAGTTCTGCTGTATTGCTAGCGAATACTGGCTGATGGCGAGCCAATATAGAAGATAAGGTAGGTGGAGTGGACGGCTCACCTGTCGGTGTTGGCAGGGTTGTGGCGGTAGTCCCAGCTGTCGAAGACCGGAGCTCGACGTGGCCGCGATGTATGGTGAGCTCAATGTCATCAGATAGCAAGAAGTCAGCACCAAGGATCATGTCGGCAGGGAGGTCTTCAAAGACGGGAATGGCTGGAAGAACTTTAGTGCCCGCTGCCGTCCGGACTGAAATGTCGAACACTCCAACTGGCATGGCACTTCCTCCAAGTCCACAGAGGGGAGGTTGCGTCCACGGTCGGATAGTGTCCGGAGCATGACGTCGGTGTAGCGTCGTTCGTTCCGCACCGGTATCCACCAGAGCAGATAGGTCACCTATTCCCTCAACATGAATGGACATCCGAGGAGTTTGACAAGCTTGGTAGTGGATTCGGATCTGGAAAGGTTGATGACACTCCTTGGCGTTGTGGCCAATGCGACCGCATCCGTGCTTGAAGCATCCGTGTCGTGTGGAGGCGTAAGTCGAACGGACAGTCGGTAAGGTGTCCATGCTAAGCCGACGACGAGAGTTTTGCTGAAGTTTGGCTGCCTTTTGAGCGAAAACCTGGGGTGGCGCTTCAGGTGACTGGCAAGATAAGATGGCAGCATGAGTAGGGTCAGCCAAGCCATCAACGACATACTGGCGGGCAGCCGGAGAGATCCACGTAATGCCACATTTGTCGAGAAGCCCGAGCTTATCGTAGACGTATTTACGGGCGTCTTCCGATGGAGCCTGCCGACGCGATCGCATGCGCATGAAATGGTCGTCGTATGCGGATGGAAGTGGTGGGAAGACCGTGACGAAGGCTGTAGTCCAGTCACTCCAGGATTTGTACTTGCAGCCATCGTATTGATGCCACGCTTTGGCGGACTCGCGCAGTCGGCTTACGGCTAGCGATAGCGTCACGTCGTCAGTCCATGCATGTTGACGGGCCAACGAATGGATTTCATCCAGCCAGACGGTTGGGTCTTGATCAACGCCAGTAAATTCAGGAATTTCTGCCATAGACGGAGGAGGCAACGTGGTGCGTGCACAGGCTACTGAGAAGGCGACGGTGGCGTCTGCAAGACGCTGGCTCGAAGTAGCGATGGTCTGCAGAACCGTGCAGAGTTCGCCGGCGGCTACAGGCGAGGAATTACGCCTGTCTTCTGGCGACGGTACCGACGTTGCTCCAGGGATGGTACCTGTGGCGAAGTCCAAGGGAGTGTGTACGGCGTCCCTGGGCAAGGTGCGGGTTTGCGAAACCAAGTCAGTGGAGTCACCTTGTGGTTTGGCAAGGACGCCTGCAGGCAGCGCGCTGGCTTCGGTACCCGTGGTGGCCAGGTCGGATGCCATGGCCACGGTAGCAGGACCTGCGGGCTGCTGGAGAGTGCGTCCGCTCCGTAGGACGGTTTCTTCACGCGGGTTGTCGCAGACAGGTTCATTGAACGGCTGCGCCATTGTAGTAAGCGAGACAGACACAACACCCGTTCGTCGGGTAAGCTGTTCTATTCTGTCTCTTCTTTTTCGCTTTCTAGCCCATGGCCCACAGCTGTCACGCCGCTCTTCGTTACTATATATATATATATATATATATATATATATATATATATATATATATATATATATATATATATATATATATATATATATATATATATATATATATATATATATATATATATTTGCACGACACCAAGACAAAGCCGAGATGGCAAGCGAGAGCGTGCCCCACATCCCAGAATCACGTCGTCTTTCTCGCTGTCTGCCTTGCTTCTTCAGCGTGGTATAGTCTTGTAACATGACTCCCGGGTGCAGAAGCACCGTCTTGGTGCTTTCTATGGTGTTACGTAGTGGTATAGCTTAAGACGGGAGACATGAGCAATGTCTGCAGACAATGGAGCGGAGGTAGATGACGACTTGACTTCTGCGGGGCTATCTCATAGGTAACGTCGGTCACCTGGTGCAAGACGTGATAGAGTCCTGAGTACCGGAACAGAAGTTTTTCAGAGAGAACAACATGCCGAGTTGGGATCCACAACAATACTAGAGAACCCAGGGCGAATCGGCGAATCAACAGCTGTCGAATAGATGGTGTCGAAAGGTAGTGTTGGGTCGTGGCCAAATAAAAGATAAAACGGTGAAAACTTAGCTGTATCGTGGCGCGAGGAATTGTATGCAAATGTAACAAAGGGCTATGCAATGTCCCAGTCTAGGTGGTCAGATGAGACGTACATGGAGAGCATATCAGTTAAATTCTGGTTGCATCATTCGGTAAGTGCATAAGTTTGTGGATGGTAGGCCATCGTAAATTTATGTTTGGTTTCGCAAGAGCGAAGCAGGTCGTCAATAACTCGGGAGAGAAAATATCGCCCACGGTCTGTGAGGAGTTCGCACGGAGCACCATGATGGAGGATGGCATCGTACAGAAGGAAATCGGCAACATCTGTGACACAGCTGGTTGGCAAAGCCCGCGTGATGGCGTACCGGGTTGTATGATCCGTAGCGACTGCAGCTATCTATTTGTTTCCGGAGGTAGACTGAGGGAAATGATCGAGGAGGTCAAAACCAACTCGAAAGGAAGGGTCAATAGGAAGATCAAGTGGCTGGAGGAGTCCTGCAGGACTCATAGGGGGTTTTTTTCGACGTTGGCACTGGTCGCATGCGACGACGTAGCGGCGGACAAAGCGATAAAGCCTGAGCCAGTAAAATTGACGATGAACGCGGTCGTAAGTCCGAGAGAGACCAAGGTGACCGGCGGTGGGGGCGTCATGGAGCCGGGCGATAACACTCGAACGTAGGTGGGAAGGAAGGCACTACAAGGAGCAGTTCGCGCTTATTTGGGTTGACATTGTAGCGGTACAAGGTACCTTGTTTACGCACAAACAGTCGAGTAGACGGATGGTGCTTTGAAGAGTCCAGCTTCTCAATAACGTCACGCAAGACTGGATCTCGGCACTGTTCATCACGGATGTTGCTCAAAGCAGAGAGAGCACACATTGTGGCGCATCATCTAAAGTCTCATGGGGGTCCACTGAATGGCGAGACAAGCAGTCAGTGTCATGGTGTACACGGCCATGTTGTGGCTTCCTTTTTTCATCCCTCGCAGCAGAATAGCAGTCAACATCAATATTGAGCCTCCTCACGAGCTGACGCTTGGCCTCGTAGCAGCGCTGGCTCACCCTTGTATATTTCTTTCCTCTTTAGTTCCATTAAAGACTTTCATCTGGCAAGACGTGGTTTTGCTTGATGTGAGCCACGCCGCAGCAGAAAGGCTCAGAGGTCCAACACATGGCGCCGAAAACCCGGGACCTTTGACGACACCAACATCATCGACGTCAGGAGCCGCAACACCTCGGAAGACGGCGCCTGCGATCTTGGTGAGATACATCGACTGCGGGCGGTAGAATGGAACGATATCTTAGACGACGCCACAGCCTGTGGTCCCAGCTGGATGTCCTGTTGTCCGAGGTGGAAGACCACTTACGAGGAAATCAAGCCGTCACGCCAGCAGCAGTAAGTGTATTTCTCGATTGATTGATTGATTGATATGTGGGGTTTAACGTCCCAAAACCACTATATGATTATGAGAGACGCCGTAGTGGAGGGCTCCGGAAATTTAGACCACCTGGGGTTCTTTAACGTGCACCCAAATCTGAGCACACGGGCCTACAACATTTCCGCCTCCATCGGAAATGCAGCCGCCGCAGTCGGGAAGTGTATTTCTCGACTGAATAAGCTCATTTATGGTCGGATAGAGAAAGTGGATGAGGCAATTTTTGAAGAGACGCCAGACGACCTGTTGGACAGCGAGACGTTAGACGCTGGAGAATACCGCGACAAGGTTGTTACTTTCACAGCGAGTCTATGAGTCAAGCTGAATGGATGTCTGGCTCCTCGAGCCCCACTCCTTACGAACGTTCACCCGTTATCATCTGGCAAAAGCAAGCTTCCCCCACTAGAACTAGTAAACCACAAACTATGGCCGAGATTTTGGATGCAGTTTACATCAGCAGTCCACAACAACAGCGAGCTAAGCACAGCTGACAAGTTCAACTACTTGAACAGTTTGGTTACCGGAGAAGCCGCGTCAGCCATATCGGTATTGGAAGCTACCGAAGAGTGCTATAAAGACGCTATTGAAATTTCAAAGAAGCGTTTCGGAGATGAACAGATCATTGTGCATGACCGTTTGCAAGGTTTGCTGGATCTAAATCCGGTGTCATCGTCAGCAGACGTTCGTGAGCAGAGGCAAATTTACGACAAGGTACATGCTCATATTCAAAGCCTCAAGGCGCTTAGCACCAATTCGATAACTTATTGCTACATGCTTCAGGAAATCCTGCTAAGAGTTCTACGGACGGACATGGTGCTGCGTTTCCACGAGATGCACAAGACATCCTTGTCGGCTGCATCCTCTTCGAATACGCAAGGCAATTCAAACCGTGTAATGGTCCCAGAAGATAACGATCTTCGAATGCTTCTGGAATTCTTCGAACTTCAACTCACTTGTCGGGAATGTGTTGCTGAACAAGACGTAACGGAAACTCGTCGAGCCCCAGGTAAGGGAGGACTAAAACACAGTCATCCACGTGACGTTTCCACGACAGCTGCTCTACAAAGCTCAACAAAACGTCCACAACAATGCCTGTTCTGCCCGTCTGAAGAGCATTCTGCCGAAGTCTGTGATACGAAGGATATCGACTTCTCAAACAAAAGGGAGATGCTTATCAAAGCTGGACGATGCTTTCGTTGCCTAAAGCAGGGCCACATGGCAAAAGATTGCAGAAGCCGGTTAAAATGCGGCAAGTGCGCAAAAAGGCAGGCAACATCTGCTTGCGCATCCGACGACATCAAAAACGACAAGAAGGTGATATCTGCATCGGCCAATTTGGTGTCCGAGCAGTCAAGGTCAGTCTTAATGCTGCAGAGTCTGACAGCCACCGTATTGGGAGCCAAATAATCCGGTCACTACCGAGTCCTTTTTGATGGCGGAAGCCAGCGAAGCTTCATTACAACCAAAGCTTATGGAAGACTTGGATGCGAACTAATAGAAGAGGAAACGTTAGCCATTGGTGTGTTCGGGGGCGATAACATACAGAAAACCATGAAGAAGGTACGTGTATGGATTCTCCCTGCGAACCAGAAGCTTCCGATTTCAATAGAGGTGCTGATGATGGACACGATATGAATGCACTCCGGTACCAGAAGAAACTGTTATAAGAAAAATGAAGCAGATGCACTTGGATACGCGAGCTCTCTCTTTACAAAGAGTAGAAGACAAACAGATTGCGGTCTTTATCGGATAAGACTATTAATGGGATATAGTAACGGTTATTGTGAAGCCTGTGTTCGAAAAGTTGAAAGCTGTCCAGACGAAACTAGGATGGACTATGCAAGCACCATTGTCTACTGCAGCCGATGTTACACAGTGTGCCAGTATTGCAGTCCTACGATCTACAGTGACCGAGCAAGATATCTCGAAACTTTTGACTCGTTTTTGGGATATAGGAAGCACCGGTATCGAGGCCGAAAATGAAGGGACGACGGTCGCTGAATCAGTGCTGGCAAAGTTTGAGAACAACATCAATAAGAAAAAACAATCGATATGAAGTGGCACTACCGGGGAAGGAAAGGGTTGTTCTGAGTAAAAACTACGCAGTTGCAATCGTCTGGACAGTTTGATGAAGAAGCTTAACAAAGACAGTGAGCTTTAAAAACAATACTAAGGAACTATTCGAACGTACCTCGAAGAAGGATATGCTGCAAAAGTACCTACAAAAGAAGACCAACCATTTGGACCCCAGTATTATATGCCACACCGAGCCGTCATACGTGAGGACCGATCTACTTTGAAGGTACGCATCGTGTCCGACGCTTCGTCTCACGAATCCGGGATGAAGTCCTTAAACGAAAATCTGGAAGCCGGCCAAAATGTAAATCCCTACGTAGTGACGCTACTGCTTCGTTTCCGACGCTACGAGATAGCAATGAATGCTGATGTTGAGAAGGCGTTCCTTCAAATTGGCCTGCGAGAACACGACAGAACTGCGCTTCGCTTCTTGTGGTTCAAGACTTCACCTCAAGTGGACAGCCCACTGCCAGAAATAGAAGTTCGGAGAATGACGAGAGTGCCCTTTGGAGCTACTTCAAGTCCTTTCCTATTGACTGCTACCTTAAAGCACTACTTCAGGTCCAAGAAAAATCGCTTTCCTTCGACAGCCCGGCTATTGCAAGACTCCGTATATATGGATGATCTTTTTATTGGCACTGACACCATTGAACAAGCTATTGAAATACATAAAGAGCTAATTGAATTATTCAAAGATGCTTCGATGAACATTAGTAAATGGGCAAGCAACGACCCCGTTGTATCTGCCGTCTTCGTACAAGGAATCGCTTCTTCCGAAAAAATCACTTTGCTCACCTTCTGGACCTCTGAAAAATCCTGGGACTTTTTTGGAACAAACAGACGGATACGTTTTGGTTTAGACCCCAGGATATTCTACAGCTTATGGAGGAGCATCGAATTACGAAACGCTTTTTGCTCCAGGCCATTGCAAGGATCTATGACCCTTTGGGGTTTCTGTCACTGTTTATAGTAAGGGCGAAGATCTTCCTACAAGATCTCTGGAGGGAAAACCTCGGCTGGGATGACACCATGCCAATGAAGCTGTCAGCTGTCTGAAAAAATGGAGCAAGGAGGTAGCCATGCTACATGAGATCAGTATTCCCAGGTTCCTCGCAGCAGGCAGCGAAGGCGCCCATCAAAAGGCAGAACTGCACGTCTTTTCCGACGCAAGTGAGTCATCATACGGTGCTGTAGCCTACCTTCGTACCGTCTACTCAAGTGGTACCATCCACACTATACTATTAATGGCAAAAACAAAAGTTGCGCCGTTAAAGACGGTCACTTTGGCGAAGCTGGAATTGACGTCAGCTTTGCTTGCAGCCCGCTTATATGCCTACCTCATCAAGAACTGCGACCTGGGCATTGGTGAGGTAACATTTTGGTCAGATTACCAAATTACCTTTTGCTGGATTTACAGGGACCCCTTTTCTTGGAAGGCATATGTACGCAACAGGACGCAGGAGATAAGAAATTTGACAGAATATTCTCGATGGAGATTTTGTCCCGGAAAAGAAAACCCTGCAGATTTGCTCACTCGAGGCTTGACTGTACACAAACTGAGTAGATACAGTTGTGGTGGTATGGACCCAGATGGCTTGCCATGTCTCATACATTCTGGCCTGAATTCGGGGGAAACCTTGACCTTGAAAACGGGAAACTCGAGGCAGCTGAGACGGGGCCAGAAAGCAGTATCCACGCTGTTAACACAAGAACATCGATGACAACGCTGATTGATACCGAACGATTCAGCAGCCTCAGAAAACTTATAAGAGTAACGGAATGGGTTTTCCGTTATGTTAAAAAGTTGAAAAAAGAAAGCGATAGGTTCGATGAGCTGTCTGCTGAAGAAATTCAACAGGTGGAGTGCTACTTGATTCGCGTAGAACAGATAGCTCACTTAGGTAACGAAGGCAACTGCGTCGCAAACGAGAATCCAATTCCTTCCCAAATTCCAGTTGGACAATTAAGATTGTTCCTCGGCAACAATGGGCTGCTTCGGGTACAAGAAAAAGTTCAGATGACGGACGACTCGTATGGTTCTCGCCATCCAATCCTCCTACCGAAAGACTCTCCTCGATATTTAATCATCAACCATGCTCACGAAAAAGTCTTGCACGAAGGAGTACGAGGCACACTGACTCAATTGAGGGAACAATACTGGATTCCACAATTACGACAGCTGGTGACAAAACAATACGACGGTGTGTCATCTGCCAAAGCCTACAGTCTAAACCAGTTGAGCAAGTTTCACCTTGTATGTCCCAGGATTGTTGTAATCAAACCCCTCCGTTTCTTGTAAGTGGAGTAGATTTTGCGGGTCCACTTTACATCAAAGGGCATCTTCACCAGCGCTATTACATAGCTCTTTTTATTTGTGCTGTAACAAGAGCTGTTCTTGGAACTTGTTGAAAATTAGACGATGGTGAATTTCTTTCTACACATCGGAGATTCGTATCACGTTGAGGCCTCTGTCACACACTTTACAGCGACAATGCCCGATCCTTCGTCAAAACGTCCAAAGATCTACAGAAGCTCTGGCGAACAAGTTGGCATCCCGATGTACTTGAATTTTTCTCTTCCTGAAAGATTCAGTGGAAATTGATTTGCCCATCTGCTCTTTGTGGGACGGATTTTACGAGAGACTCGTACGTTCTGTGAAGACCTGCTTGAAGAAGATGCTTGGTCGACGTTTGGTAAATCAGACAGAGTTGGTCACTTTACTAACGGAAGGGAAGCAGTAATAAATTCTCGGCCTTTAACATATGTGTACAATGACGTGGATGAGCCGTACCCCCAATCTCCAGCAGATTTTCTCGTTGGAAGAAGACTGACAACGCTACCATCTTACGACCTCAAAATCAAAACCGAGTCGACCAACGATCAACTGAAGAAACTTTGGAGCAAGAGAGAAAAGGATTTGCAATGTTTCTGGTCTCGTTGTTTAAAAGAGTACCTCAATGAACTCAGGAATTACACATTCAACCAAGCAAAAAGAAAACACATATTGAAGGAAGGCAATGTAGATCTACTCGGAAAAACACATCGTCCAAGACAACTGTGGAGCTTGGTTCGCATAGAAGAACTGATCGGTGGACGTCACGGCATCGTGAGGACTTGCTTTCTACGCTTGCGTGACGGCACTGTTGGGAAGCGTCCTGTGCAGCTACTGTACCAATTTGAAGCCACCTAGCGTCATCTGTCGGCGCGGGAGACTGTTGTGACTTCCTTTATTCATCCCTCGCAGCAGAAGAGCACTCATCATCATTATTGAGCCTCCTCACGAGCTGACGCTTGGCCTTGTGGCAGCGCTGGCTCACCCTTGTCTTTTTCTTTCTTCTTTGGTTCCATCAAAGCCTTTTATCTGGCAAGACGCGTTTTGCTTGATGTGAGCCACGCCGCAGCAGAAAGGCTCAGAGGTCCAACAGGCCAGATTTGTAAGACACTGAGTAGTCATATTCTTGGAGCCATAGTGCCCAGCGACCAAGACGCCCAGTGGGATCCTTTAACGACGAGAGTCAGAAGGGCGTGGTAATCAGTTGTGATGGTGAAACGGCGACCATGTAAGTAGGGTCGAAATTTGCCAACTGCCCAATCTAGAGCAGGACATTCCCGTTCGGTTATCGAGTAGTTCCGCTCGGCCGCAGAGAGCAGACGGCTGGCACATGCGATAACGCGGGCGCCGCCGCTTTGATGCTGGACCAGAACAGCCCCTATTCCGTGGCCGCTGGCATCAGTGCGGACTTCTGTTGGCGCAGACATGTCAAAATGGGCCAGAATAGGTGATGTTGTGAGTAACGCGATGAGATTAGAGAACGCCGAAGCCTGCACAGCACTCCAAGAGAACGGAACATCCTTCTTTAGCAAGTCCGTAAGAGGTCGGGCCACGTCCGCAAAAGTGTTTACAAAACGTCAGAAGTAAGAACATAGACCTATAAAGCTGCAGACTTCCTTAGTGCTGGTCGGGACGGGGAAGCTTTGCACAGCTCTAACTTTATCAGGATCAGGGCGTATGCCAGCGGAGTCCACAAGATGGCCCAACATGGTTGTTTGCTGGCGTCCGAAGTGGCACTTCGATGAGTTCAGTTGCAGTCCTGCGTTACGAAAAACAGAAAGAATGGAGGAAAGGCAGTCGAGGTGTGTTTCAAAGGTCGGGGAAAACACAATGACGTCGTCGAGGTAACATAGGCAAGTTGACCACTTGAATCCGCGCAAGAGAGTGTCCATCATTCGTTCGAAGGTGGCTGGAGCATTCCATAGTCTGAATGGCATGACCTTTCATTTTTTTCAATTCATTTCACTTTATTTTCAATTCCAACTTGGTAGCTCAAAAACTGTTTGGACGCATAGCCAAAGGCTAGAATAGGGTCCAATGATGCGATACAATATGGCACAGTATCCAAACGATAGCACAAGGCAACAATAGCACATGTAGCAAAACAATAGAACAACGCTTTGAACCAGGATACAAGATGCTAAACATTGCAGATGCAGTAAAGAAGGTTAGGCATTGTACAGACATATATATTCAGATACTCGAACTTGGGTAAGATAACAGAGACATGTAATTTTTATACACAAACAAAAGAACGGCAGTGAGTAATAACAACTACGCAGTAAACTTTTACTGGACGTAGTGATACTTATATACAAGAATTGAACGATTTTGTTACTATTAAGGGGGTTACAGAGACACATTAAGGATTGCAAGGAAGTGTTTTCTTTATTTTCAGAGGAAAGTTAACAGCCGATTATATATCCTGGGGCAATCTATTCCAGATTTTGGTACCGACGAACTGCAGACGCCGTTCTCCATAGACGTTGTTCGTGGGAGGAAGGTTAAAATTACCGGCAGCAGTATTCCTCGTAGGGCGGGATAAGGAGCAAAGAATGGACGAATGGACAGGACGGTTATACCTTATGATATTATTAATGTCAATGGCTGTTCTCTGTTGACGCAAACTGTCCATTGGTAAAATTCGTAGTTTACTAAACAGGGGTGCGCTGGGATGATCGTGGCTTCAGTGCGTTATTATTCTTAGTAAGCGCTTCTGTAGTTTTCGTAAAGGCTCCAGGTATGTAGTGTAAGTCCAACCCCATGAATCAATGCAGTAGGACAGATGACAGTGGATGAGATAAAAGTACAGCATCCGTAATATTGCAAGGTGGAAATAATTTCTCGCTTGTAACAATGCATGACAGCCCGAAGATAACCTCGAGCACACTGATTTTATATTGGGTTGCCAGTGTAAATGTTTGTCGATAACTACACATGCATATATAAATGAATTGATGCGTTCGAGTGCATAATTATTTATCTTTATTTGAATGCTGTCTAAATTTATTGGGATATGTCGGGAATAGATTATCATGTACTGTGTTTTTCCGCGTACAATAGTAGCTCTGCAGAATTAATAACCAGTGGTAGGTCATTAACATATAATATAAAGAACAAAGGGCCCAGGACAGATCCCTGCGGGACCCCTGTGCTTATAGGTTTTTGCGAAGAAGTGATGCCACCTAGAGAAACAATTTTACTACGATGAGTGAAGTAACTGGAAAAGAATTCAAAGCTTTCGTTTCTAAAGCCATAGTTATTTAATTTTTTTAAGTATGCTGTGGTCGATAGTGTCGAATGCCTTCTGTAGGTCAAGAAATACAATAGAAACTAGTTAATGGCTATTTAAAGCTGTGTTGATATTTTGCGTCAATGTATGAACTGCAGTGGAAGTAGAATATCCCGGACAGAAACCATGCTGTCGCGGACATAGAATTTGTTATTTTTCCAGAAATTTGTTGATTCGAGAAGAAAGTAGCTTTTCAGAGATGTTATTTATTATACTGAGGACTGATATCGGGCGGTAACACGAAGGGTCAGAGCGATCACCGTCTTTAAATACGGGCAATACTTTGTCAACTTTTAGAGGATCAGGCTAGGACGAGGTTTCTAGGGAATGATTGAAAATGTGGCACGAGATGGGGCCTAATATGTCTATATTATTTTTGATCAGATAGATTGTGATTCCATCCAGCCCTGGGGTTTTGTTATTACACAATTTTTGCACGGTATATAACAGCTCTCCTGATTCTATGTCATGAGTAAAGAAGGTATTGGATATGGAGCTGGCTAAACACATGTAATTAGAGTCAGGATGACTAGATAACAAGGACGGGCCAATACTAGTGAAGTATGAATTGAAGCTTTCAGCTGTTTGTTCGTCTATTGTTAAAGGGAGAATACGATGCGCACTAGAATTTACAACTCCTTGTATAATTTTCCATATTGTTTTTGTATCCCCATTCGCGCGTTGAATCAAGCTGGAGTAGTAGTTCTTCTTGCGTACGTGGATTATTGCCACAGATTCATTCCGTAACCTTTTCTACTGCCCTAAGTAATATTGATTATGTTTATGCTGTTTCCATTTATTGTACCAGAACTGTTTTTTCTTCAAGATAGCAAGAATGTCTTGGGTCATCCAAGGGCAGATCTAGACGTTATAAGAGCGAGAAGATACGGTACTACTAGTGTTACTGAGTGCAGTCTTTATAGTTTCGATTAGATTGGCAACCTCAGTATTTTCATCATCATGGTACAGCATGTAAACTGGTAAAGACCATCAGGGGTCACAAAAGCAGTCTTCTCGCGGTCCATGTCGTCGACAGCAATTTGCCGCACCCTGAGCGAAGGTCGACGAAGGAAAAATACTTAGTGCCATGAAGGCAGTCCAGGGCCTCGCCAATGCGCAGTAGCGGGTAGACGTCTTTTTTAGTGATCCGGTTCAGATGTCGGTAGTCGACACAGAATCGCCACCTGTTGTCATTTTTCTTTACAAGAACAACATGGGAAGCCCATGAACTAGAAGATGGCTCAACTATGTCTTTGGCGAGCATCTTGTCGACTTCCTTTTGAATGATCTGATGCTCCACAGGAGAAACGCGGTGCGGCCGTCGATGTACCGGGGATGCATCGCCGGTGTTAATGCGGTGCTTCACAATGCTGGTTCGACCCAGCGGACGGTAACAAAAGTCGAATACGTCCAAGTACGATTCCAGGACGTGACGGAGCGCGTCAGTTTGATGCGGCAAAAGGTCCACCGCGATCATTTTTTCCTCATTAGAAGGTGGACTCGCTGCCGAAGAACAGACTTGCGTGAAGTTGGGGCGACGCACATCATTGGGGTACAAAGCTGAGATGACGGAATCCTCAGAGGGTGTCAACGTGGCGAGAGCTATTCCACACGGAAGCGCTTGCGGACACAGATCAAAGTTTAGCAAAAGGATGCAGGCACAGTTTTCCCGTAACGTAATTATAGTGTGCGGAAAAGTAACACTGTTAGTCAGAAGGACGGATGTAATTGTCGTAAGCACGTAGTCTCTACCAGGTACAGGTGGCGACGCTGTTACGGCAATGCAGGTAACTGTTTGTGGTGAGAAACGGGCATTTTAAGCAGAGCAGAGGTGAACTTGGGGCGGACTGGGCGTATCAGTCGTACAGGGCAGGTCAGGTTGCGCCATGCTAGCTGAACAATCAATGAGGCCGAATGGGCGGACGAAAAGGCTAGACACCGAAGATAACATCATTAGTGCAGTTGGTGAGAACAGTGAAAAGCACGGAGGTTTGATGGCCGGCTATAATAACGCGTGCTGCGCAGACACCAACGACAGCAGCTGCACTGCCATCAGCAACACGAACACAGCCTGAAGGGGCTGGAGGCAAGATTTCTTTAAGCGGTCACGAATGTGCGAGCTCGTAACAGAAATTTGGGCGCCAGTGTCGACTAAAGCTTTAACAGATAAACCATCCACTTTTGCATCAATCAAGTTCTGGTTGGTCGGGAGGGTCAACAGAGGAATTGTAAAGCAAGTCGTAGCAGCAGCGTCACCTCCAGGAGCTGCACCAGTTAGTTTGGCAAAGGAAACCCTCAGGTGAAGGACGGGGATGGGGAACGGGGTGGCGGAGGAGACCACGAGAATCTACGTTGCGGTGAAGACGAGCGGCTGTACTGGGCATTGGTCGTGGCGGTCATTTCGTAATGAGCCGAGTCATCATGGCGGGGTGGTTCATGGCCAGAGGGGCGGGCTGATGCGTCGAAGTTCGTGAAGTTTGGGCTTGTGCGCGAGGACGAGGGCCATGTGCTTCGGCAATGACGTGAAATGTGCCCCACTTGTTCGCACCAGAAGCAAATTGGCCTGTCGTCAGGCGTCCTCCATGCGTTTGGTTTTCGGTTACGTGGAGCGGGATGACGGCCACAAGAGGGCACCCGTTTGGTTTTCGGTTACGTGGAGCAGCACTGACAGCCACAAGAGGGCACCCGGAAGAAAAACGGGAGTTGAGGTCTGAGCATCATAAATTGCTTGTTGCCGGTTTTGGTCATCGGAGGTAAAGCGACGAGCTAACTGGCGACATTCTTCTGCGTGTCTGGCGGAGTTTAAGATCGGCAGGCACTCGGACGCGTCCGGTCGATAGGGCGGAATGGTGTCATTGGTGTGGGAGGGGTGACGGCCGTAGAGAAGGTAAAAAGAGGAGAAACTTGTTGTTGCTTGCGTTGCCGTATCATAGGCGTATGTAATGAATGGGAGAACTAAGTCCCAGTTAGAGTGATCAGGCGTCATGTACATAGAGAGCATATCACCAAGAGTACGATTAAAGCGCTCGGTAGCCCCATTAGTTTGAGGATGGTAAGCGGTACATGTGCGATGTACAATAGCACACTCAGCGAGCAATTGTTCAATGACCTCGGACAAGGAGGCGCTGCCATGGTCGCTGAGAAGTTTTTGAGGGCCTCCATGACGCAGCACAAACCGACGCAGTAGAAAAGTGGCAACCTCCTGTGCTGTAGCCGTTTGAAGAGCAGCGGTCTTAGCAAAGCACGTTAGGTGGTCGATAGCAACTATTATCCACCTGTCGCCAGCCCGAGTCAATGAAAGGGGCCCATAAAGATCTATTTCGACCCGTTCTAAGGGTCGGGAGGGGCATGGTAAAGGCTGCAGTTCACTGGCGGAGGTGTGCGGTGGAGATTTTCGGTGCTGACATTCGGCAAAAGAGCGGATGAAGTTGCGGACGAAGGTATACATACCACGCCAGTAGTAACGATGTCGAAGCCTTTCGTAGATCTTGAAGACTCCTGCGTGGCCACATTGTGGGTCAGCGTGGAAAGAGGAACAGATCTGTGACCTCAGGGTTCGTGGAACGACGAGCAGTCACTTGCGTTCCTCTGGTGCGTAGTTGCGTCGACAGAGAAGCGTGTCACGTATCGAGAAGTGTGGAACTTGGTGCCGGAGCGTTCGCGTCTTTGGGAGTTTAGAAGTGTGAGAGAGATGATTGAGAAAAGATACAGTCCACGGGTCATTGCGTTGTTCAATAGCAATGGTGTCAATGTCAAGAGATGACAATGTGGGATCGCAAGCGAAGTCAGCTGTGGCATTTTGAGTAAGGGGAATGGGCGTCGGCGTCGGCATGTTTCCGTCCTGACCAATAAGCTACGCGTATGCCATAATCTTGTATTTTTAACGCCCAGCGAGGGAGGTGGCCAGATGGTTCTTTTAACGTCGAAAGCCAGCACAGTGCATAGTGGTCGGTCACTACGTCAAAAGAACGGCCATATAGATATGGGCGAAACTTTCCAAGATCCCACACAATGGCCAAACACTCCTTTTCTGTGACGCTGTAGTTGCTCTCGGCCTTGGTGAGTGTGCGACTAGCGTATGCCACGACGTATTCCGTATGCTCCAGTTAACGCTGTGCGAGCACAGTACCCAGGCCTACACCACTGGCGTTGGTGTAGATTTTAGTTGGAGTTTCAGGATTTAAATGGCGTATAATGGGTGGCGTCGTGAGAAGCCGTCGCAAGGTGGTGAAAGCCTCGTCGCAGACAGGGGACCACGATAAGAGGTCTTTACAGTTCCCGAGAAGTTGTGTGAGAGGTGATATAATAGACGCAAAGTTTCGGACGAATCGCCGGAAATACGAGAACAAACCAATAAAACTCTGAAGTTCTTTGATGGTGGCAGGTTTTGGAAACGCCGTAACAGCACGCAATTTGTCGGGATCCGGGAGCATGCCCACCTTGGAAACAACGTGGCCCAAAATGTTCAGTTGACGCATGGCAAATGAACACTTTTTAAGGTTTATTTGCAAACCGGCGTTGGTCAAGCAAGTAAGGATGTGCTGAAAGCGACGTATGTGTGTGTCGAAGCTGGGGGCGAAGACCACGATATTATCGAGGTAACACATGCAGATCTTCCATTTTAGTCCACGCAGGATGTTGTCCATCATTCGTTCGAACGTTGCAGGCGCGTTACAAAGTCCGAAGGGCATGACGTTGAATTCATATAAGCCGTCTGGCGTGACAAAAGCGATTTTGAGGCGATCAGCATCCGCCATCGGCACCTGCCAGGAGCCTGACCGCAAGTGTAACGAGGAAAAGAACTCGGCACCCTGTAAACAGTCCAAAGCACCGTCAATGCGTAGCAGTGGATAGACATCCTTCAGCGTGATCTTGTTCAATCGCCGGAAATCGACACAGAAACAAATAGAACCGTGTTTCTTTTTGACGAGGACCACCGGGGACGCCCATGGGATCTGTGAAGGTCGAATGACGCCTCTGCGAAGCATGTCGTCTACTTGGTCAGCAATGACGCGGCGTTCTGTAGAGGACACGCGATATGGTCGTTGTCGCAGCGCTGAGTGGGACCCAGTGTCGATGTGGTGTTCTACTGCTAAGGCGTGGCCGAGAGATGTTTGTGCAACGTCGAAAGAATGGCGGTAGCACTCAAGGATGGTGAGGAGTTGTGAACGCTGCGAAGATGTCAAATCTTCAGCGATGAATGGTTGAAATATGTTTGCCGACGTTGAGTCAGCCGCTGAGACGACAGCCAGTTCACAGACGGAGGTAGAAGGCACCTCATCGGGGACGGATATAATTCTGGTAGAACTGATCGTCTCGACTTGGCAAAGGCACTCGTGACAAAGTAGGGATAACGGCGATGACTCATTTTAAATTGGCATTGTGGCTAAGCCTTCTACAAGGTCGAGAGCAGCAAAAGGCAGGGGGAGGGCTCTTCGGGCGACAGATATTGGAGATGGTGTGAAGAAGACCGTGCCGTTGGATATGGCGCTGCATGAAACTGGTACGAACGCAAAAGAGCATGGAGGGATGTAGGTGTTGCCGTTAACGACAAGTTTAGCGGCAAACTGGGTGATGACGGACGCTCGGTCATTCAGTGAGCAAAATGCAACCTCATCCCAAGCACAGTCTATTACGGCGTTATGACGCGACAAAAAGTCCCATCCCAAGATAATAGTATGGGAGCACGATGAACTCCATCGTATACAGAACGTCCTGATTTGTTACGTGGGCTGTACATACTGCGGTCGGTTGAACAGGTTGAGCACCGGCTGTGCGAAGCGACAATCCCGAGAAAGGCGTCGTAACCTTACGAATTGAGTGGAAAAATTTAGCATCGTTAACCGAAACAGCTGCACCGGCATCTACAAGAGCGACAGTAGGGACATTTTCGACGAACACATCAATAACATTGGTGTGTGACGAATGAGGACTTGGGCTAACCGAAACTTGCGCAATTCCTGTCTCAGGAACTCCGTCGTCTCGTTTTCCTCCTCGTTAGGCGCGGGCCGTCAACGCATAGGAGAAGGCGAGCGGTGGCGTGGAGAGGACGAGCGAAGACGTGCCGACCGAAGGCGGTGGTCGTTCGGGATGGCATTGGTGTGGAGGAACCGTATTGCGCGTTGGAGTCAAGCGGGAAGAAGGGCTCACGGTGGTTTTCATCGGTGATATGCGTCCGGCAGCGGCAATACCTTGCAACGTGTCCGGGGTACCGACATACGTAACATATCGGGCGATTGCCGAGGGTGCGCCACGGGTTGGCGGTGTTAGTGCTGGTCAAATGGACTGGAGGTGGGGGATAGCTCGCGCGAGGCTGGAACGGAGGCGCCTTGCGAGTCGGTATGGCTGCAGCCGCGACGTGGGTGAGTGGAGCAGCCACAAGATTATGCTCGCGAGCAGCTGGTAGGGCCTCGGCGACCTCTCCTTGAATGACGCCACGGAGAGACGACGGTAAAGCCGTGGTAGGTTCTGGTGTGAAAAGCTGTCGTGCGACTTCTCCGCAGACAAATGCTTTTATTTCGGCTATTACTGATGCTTGGTCATGACCATTGGTCACACTAGACAGTGATGCCGAGTGGACCATATGCGAAATTGCTTTGTGCTCTGGCAACACTCTCCATTTTGACACCGCCGCCATTTTAATGTGGGCGAGCGGTCGACGGCAGTGCGTTCGCTAGTACGGCCGTAGGACTCCCGAACACTTGCTTCACTGCGCTGAGCTACTGCGATGGCCACAGCAAGACGTTTCCCAGTGCCCGAACATGTGATGTGGACAAACTGTTTAGGAATCTTGCCACATATATCGAATGACACTGTAGCAGACTTTATAAACCAGGCTCTGACGTCATCCAAGCAGCAAACCAAATCTTATGCCTTCGCCGTGGAAGCATACACCTTGCCGTCGTCGGTTGTGACCAACGCCTGTGACACAAGGTACGTAAGCGACGTTTCTGAAAGCATGCAGTGCTTTTCCTTTTGGAGCAACCTACAAATAGTGCCGCCGATGTTAACGTCGTGCGGGCGTTCTCGGCGAGGTCGATCATGTCACTGCGTGTTTCTTTCACTACACGTGCTCGCGTGCATGGATAACTTGTCATTATGGTTTTGCAAAAGGAGGCTATGGTTTAGCGTTTATTTTTAGCATGTCCGATCAGCCGGCGTGGTCGCGTATAGTTATGGTGCTTCAATTCTGACCCACAGGCCGCGGAATCAAATCCCTGTCGCATGTTCGATGTAAGCTAAAATTCTCGAGGCCCGTGCTTTTTGAGTTAGGTGAAGACCCAAAGTGCTCAATTTCCGGAGCACCCCACTACAGTGCCTCTCACATTACTATTGTGGTTTTCCTAATCGTCTTTCATAACCACCTTGTAACCAACAGAAATTCACAGTGCTTAAGATGGAAATCAGTTTCTTTTTGTTTAATTAATAGTGTGCTTGCGCTGATGACTCCATTCGATTGACTCACCTTCGAGAGCTTCTGAAAAATCTGTGGCGTAGAGAGCAGCGGTCTTGTGGTAGTCACAGTCATGGCTTCTGAAAATTTTGAGCGCGTTCCTCCGACTTGTGAACGGAGAGGGGACCAAGCTTGCGCCACGTCTCGCGTTTGTGATTGCGCATCGTCGGAAGGCTGGCAGTTGTTGTTGTATCCCATACCACAAACGTGAATAAACGCGAAAGAGTTGATGCCAGTAGAAATTCCAGCGAATCTAACCAGAATTCCCGAAACAAACAACCGACAGGCATAGATGGTACACGGTACAGCGTAAGTAAACTCGTGTTGCATGCGCTAGCAGTGCTCACCAGAGTTCACACGTCTGAGAAATTGATTATGGTGAACTATGATGGTGAGTCTCATTGCCTGAACTTTATTTTACGAAAAGCACGCATGTCTTGCTCCATCCTAATATTCGTAATACACCAGCAGCTAGGAAGATTTCTTGCTAGTGAGGTTGCAATTTCAGTTTGCGCTTACTAACTCAGGGACAGCTGTAATTAGCACCTGATTTCCACGTCGCTATTAGCAAACGCGTCGTCTAGTCTCGTCGTGCTGCAACTCCTGGCGTCGTGGCCCGTTAAACACGTAGAGACCAGTGTCGTTGTCAGGAATCGCGGTTTCCGTGCATGCATGATGCTGCAATCGGTATTCAGAAGTTATTTCGGCCCATGCGTCATATTCCAGCAGTGCAGTACTATACAGCTGGAAACCTTTTCTTTAGCTGCTGTAGCTTTTTCGCGAGTTGTAGAGTGTGCACTGGAAGGAGCGTCGCCTTACGAGAAATAATCATCAAGCGTTACATCACAGCATTTCAGCACGGCCATAGAGTCTCATATAAGGGCACTGTTTGACACAGAACACGGACTACCCAGCAATACGTATGGCCAGCGTGTTTCAATGAGGTGACTTTGCATTGCTCGGAATCAACGCACTCAGCAAAGTTCGAGCAGTGACGCTAAATATGACAAACGAGAACTTTAGCGACGATACATGTCGGCTGGTTAAGTTTCGCCTTAAACATTAGCGCTCGTTTCTCCCTGGTAGAAAGACTTGCGAGTATATATTTCCTCCGCTTCCATTCCGGTACCTGTAAGATTGCGCTTGCCCAATATCTTACTATATGCACGCGAAACGTCTCGCGTTTGTGATTGCGCATCGTCGGAAGGCTGGCAGTTGTTGTTGTATCCCATACCACAAACGTGAATAAACGCGAAAGAGTTGATGCCAGTAGAAATTCCAGCGAAACTAACCAGAATTCCCGAAACAAACAACCGACAGGCATAGATGGTACACGGTACAGCGTAAGTAAACTCGTGTTGCATGCGCTAGCAGTGCTCACCAGAGTTCACACGTCTGAGAAATTGATTATGGTGAACTATGCTCTAAACAAGACCGAAGCGCATTCCTTCATCACTAGTGAACCAATCACTTGAGATTTTGTGTAGTACGGGGCTGCTTCTGTTCGCGCCGACGTAACTGTTGCAAACATAAATGCACGAACTGGTTATAACAGTGTATACATAGCATATCTATGGCATGTGGTGAAATATTCCGTTCAGTTCTGCATAAGTTGACGTAGAGGAAAATGATGGCGGCACGCTTGCAAACAACAGAAGACATCTTGCCACAACGAGCCCGAGAGAAGACATTGCAACAGAAGGCGACAAAAGCTCTGTTGAAATTCCTACGGGACACGGACTTGAACAAGCGGCTGTAACAGCAGCGTCACACACCGCGAAAGACAAGACTGGACAATGACTGAGTGTGCGCGCGTGTGCTGCCGAATGCGGTGTGTTTTATCTCTCTTCCCTCTCTACTCTCTATCTTTCATCTCCCCAGCCCCCTCCCATGCGCAGGGTAGCAAACCGGCTGCCTATAGTCTGGTTAACCTCCCTGCCATTCTTTTCCTCCTATTTTTTTGTCGCAACGGTATCGTTTCAGGGGGCAGAGCCACGAAAGCTACGAAAAAATTAAAAAAACGAGAACATTACGCATTTTTTGCGTATTTAAGTTTTATAGCGCATATACCCAGCGAACAAGCTATTTCTGTATAAGTAGCGGCAGTCTCGTCTGGGGTGCATTTTCGTCTGAGACCAACTGAACAGTTCTCGACAATAATTACCTTGCCCTTGCAGATTGAACAGTGAACAGTGAATAGTGAACAGTGAACTTTATTGACATCATATACATAGTACACAATGCCGGGGGCCGGCAGAAAAAGCCATCGCAAGATAGCTTGACGAAGCTGCGGGCCCCCGTTTTGGCACCAGCGTACAACGTTGTTCTCAGTACATAAACAGACAACAACAATAACAACAAGAGAAGGAAAAAAATGTACTGAACAGATAAATCAATTAGTACAGGACCCGAAGGAAAATGTGAGCCCACTACAAATAACCACGTCTTGCGTACAAGCCATACACAAAAGAAAATATACACCAACGGATGTACTAAATAGCTCAGTACATATAGATTACCTTCATAATACATGCATACAGATTAACATAACTTTGTAATTTACATAGAGTACACTATAGATATATAATTGCACAAATCATTCAATACACGACCGAAAAAAAAAATATGAGAAAATATGAGAAAATATGAGGTGGTTACAAATCGCCATGCCTAGCGTACACCGACATATTCTCTATAGCTGACACTCATAGGCATGCGTGAGATATTATATAGTGTCAATGTAATTATTTGCAAGAAAGGAACGTATTGCATTGAAAGTGTTGCTTTCCAGCTGAAAGTTAAATTCATATAAAGCATTTAGTAGCCTCGGAAGTCTGTTTCCTAACGTATGTCGCCCATATGTTGTTCTACAAGTTTTAACAGTCCAAATTTCGCAGTTTCGCGTTTTATAAGGCTGACAATTTCTTTTAAGGTTGGCAAGTTCAGTCAAGAATACATGTTTCCCCTTTAATTCTTGTTTATAGGCTTTCGTTAATCTAAAGTTGTACATCTCCTCAAAAGGCATTACATTATACTTTTCAAACAACGGGTAGGTGTGAAAATGTGAAGGCACGTCCTCTACAGCACGTAGAAATCTTTTTTGTAGACAATACAATTTTTGTATGTTTTCTTGACTAGTGGATGCCCAAACTAGATGGCAATAGTTAATTCTTGAGGAAAATAAAGAGTTGTAAATTAATATCATTACATGTCTCGGAAGGATCAGGCGATTCCGGTAGACTAGTCCCACTATTTGAGATAACTTACTTGATATTGTGTCGATGTGCTCGTTCCAAGAAAGGTTTTCCTGGAAGACCACTCCTAGTGTTTTAATGTTGGGTACAATATCAACCGGGGTCGAATTCAGCAGTATTTGTTGCGTCAATGTTACCTTCTTATTTTTACTTCTGAATATTACAGATTTGGTTTTGCTCGTGTTTATTTTAAGATGGTTTTTCTCAGTCCAGCTATTTAGGTTTTCCAATACAAAATTTGCTTCGCCAACTAATTTGTCCGCCGAATTTTCTCCTAAAATATGCTGGTGTCATCAGCATAAATAATAAATTCAGCGCTAAGGCTAATGCTGACCACGTCATTAATATAGATAATAAAAAGAAATGGTCCCAAGATGCTCCCCAGTGGTACACCAGAAGATAAAGGCAATAGATCGGAAAAACAGTCGTCGATATGAACCCTTTGTTTCCGATGTTCCAGATAAGACGTAATTAGGTGCGCGGCATTCCCTCGAAAACCGTAACGGTCAAGCTTTTTAATTAGAATTTGGTGATTTATGTGATCGAAAGCCTTAGAGTAATCAATAAACAGCCCAAGAACCAATTCTCCTTGTTCTAGCGCTGCCAAAAGTGACTCTTTTTGTTTTAGCAATGCGAACTCCGTTTTAAGTCCTTTGCGGAAGCCAAACTGTGAGCTGTTTAAGAGACTGTGCTTTTCTTCAAAATTTGTAAGACGATTTAAAATAACTTTTTGTAACACCTTTGACATGACCGGCAGTATAGACAGGGGACGGTAATTTGCCATGTCGTTTTTGTTTTCTTTTTTGTGTAAGGCTGTTACACGGGCTACTTGCATTTTACGGGGGAAAACAGCCTGGCACAAACATAGGTTAAAAATGTGGGTAAGTATGGGTGCGAGCAAATCGGAGGTGTACTTTATGGGTTTAATTTGAAAGTCATCGATATCTTTAGCCGTACTGGTTTTTAAGTTATGAATTATATTTACTACTTCAGCCTCAATAACTGGTTTCAGGAAAATAGAGCTGCTGTTATGCGCAATATTTTCAACGTCATTCTGCACTGTAGCAGGCTGTGAAACCCCTACAAAGTATTGATTAAACGCGTCTGCCAGAGACTTCCCTGTCAGCTGTACGTCGTTCACAACCACTTTGCTCACTTTATCAGGTGGGATGTTACGTTTTACGATGGAATTTAATCTTTTCCATATAAAATGGGCGCGCCCGTCAGCAGATTCAAATTGGTTAGAGTAATAGTCACACCTCGCTTTTTTTAAGTCCTTGTAGAGGCAGTTACGAATTTTTTTGAAGTCTCGAAATAAGTCTGGGTCTTTGTATATAATGAATTGCCTGTAGAGCTTGTTTTTTTCTCGTATTATTTTCATAAGCTCAAGGCTAACCCATGGTTTCCGTATGTTTTTACGTCTTTTAATATGCACATAAGGAAAGCAAGATTCATAGATAGAGCTCAAAATGGCGAGAAATGTTTCATAGGAACTGTTTGCGTCATTACAGGACAACACATCATACCTATCCACTAACTCCATTCTCTCCCGAAACGTCAACAAGGCATGTTCCGACATTTTTTGCACTTTTGTATTGGCTGCCGTATCTTCCGCACGTTTTGTTTACAGCAAATGAATATCGGCAAGTGATCGCTGAGGTCACACGTCAATACACCGGCTTTGATCTTATCGATGTCTAAATTGGTAAAAAAACATATCAATAAGGGGTGATGACTCAGTGGTCACTCTTGTGGGTACATCTATTACGTTTATAAGACCGTAAACCTTCAACAGTACATTCAGCTTGCATGCCGTGGCATCATTTTTCAGTGTATCTATATTTAAGTCACCACCACAGATAAAAGAGAGGCGATTTCGAGTAGAAAATTTAAAACATTGTTCTAGCTTATCGAGAAAATTTGACGCTGAGCCACTTGGAGGACGGTAGCAGACTGTTATAACAGTGTTTTCTACTTTTATCGCCATTATTTCACAATCGTTTGTACAAGCAGACAGCTCTTGTAGTAATTCGCAAGTATATTCTTTTTTTACTAAAATGCATATGCCACCACCTCGGCTTTTGGAGCGGTTTAAGTAGAAAGTGTTATACAATGAAATGCGAAAAACGGTAGTCTCATCAGTGGACCAGGTTTTGGTTAGCAATATTGCATCGAATGATTGTTTGATTTGTTCAAGATATAATGACAGATCTGATTCCTTATTTCTTACTGATCGTATGTTCAAGTGGAAACATTTGAAGGATTTTATGAATTCCTTTCCTATGTGTTTTTCAAAGGCACGTGGTAGTACATATGACTCGGTATTTTTATGGTTCATGTTTATGGCTTGGCCGTTGCAGTGTTTAGCTTAGTTTATCTAGGTCGCTTATGCATGTGACAACAACAGCCTTGTCCTTATCGTCTTTACGAACAAGAACTCGCCCGTTGTTGTGCCATGCGTGCTTGAAGTTAACATCCTTTGCCCAGCTTTTTGTTTCTTGAAGCAAAGCACGAGTTCGTTTAGTTAGGTTCTCGAGTATGTACTCGTGATCATCACGGCCGCGAAGTTTATTCCTGTTTTTCCACCACTTGTCCCTATCTGCCTGCCTTGCAAAACGGCAAATTATGCCCGATATTTTTCCTTTCTTGGATGGAAGACGATGAATCGCTACCACGGCATCGTCTGGAAGGGGCGGAAGCTCAACGTCAGGCGCCAGCGCATTTACTTTGTTCAGCAAGTCCTCGTTTTCCGTAGGCCATGATGCCATGGAATTCTAGATTGAAACGCCGGCTTCTCCATTCCAGATTGTCCAGATTGCATGATAGTACCTCTACGATTGGAGTATTTCATTGCTATCAAAAGTCTAGTGCGACTGTAATGTCAACCAAGGTCGAAAAAAAGTCTGCCCGAAAAATAACGCGTGCGAAATTGTGTTGCCAACGTGCAGCATAACTTACGAAAAAAAAATACGTATTACGTATCGCAAGCATGTCTGGATGCGTGCAGTAAAGCAAAAAAAAAAAAAAAAAGGTTGACTAAAAGCTATCACTGCATCAGGTCTGCTTGACATATAGAGCTTAACATAAAAATCATTCACCTAGACATGCAGTCACAAATATCGACAGTAAGAACTTATTCGCTTAGCAAAGTAAGCAAAGCCGAAATGTAATTATGAATTTACTATAACATGCTGCTTGTATACCTCTCATTCCTCGTTGTGAGTGGAGCCGTCCTTGACTTTTGAAACGCACTTCGCCACGACGAGGACTATGCCATCTACACTTAACAGAGATTAACAATTAAGGATGTGTTCTCTGATTCGGGGGGGGGGGGGGGGGGCGCCGCAATGATGTGTTTTCGAAGACTAGTCCATTCAACGGGGCGACAAGAAGCCGTTGCTCCTAACGGTTGCTCTACCTGCCGTTTACATCTGCCGCGGTGTGCGGTGGTTAAGGCACTCGGCTGCTGACCTGAAGGGAGCAGGATCAAATTCCGGGCTGCGGCGGCTGCATTTCCGATGGAAGTGAAAATGCTGTAGGCCCGTGTGCTCAGATTATGGTGGGCGTTTAAAACCTCAGGTGGTCAACTTTTTCGGAGTCCTCCACTACGGCATCTCTCATAATGATCTGGTGGTTCTGGGATGTTAAACCCCACATACTAATCAATTTATTACCTGTCGTTACTGTATCTTACTGCGAAAACTTCACTTTTACTTACTCTCTTCACAAGGGTACACACGGAGAGAGGCGAAGGGAGGGGCTCATGACTGATATACATGTACCCATTCTGCTGAAACTACCGCCGATAGTCATGCCACAGAGAAAAGCTGATGCCTGCCTGCCCTGCCCCCGCCCCCACCTTAGGTCAGGTCGGTGTGAACCTCTCCCGAAAAAAAAATTCTGGCTACGCTTCTGGACCCTTCACGTGTCATTCTTCACGTCGTGACAGCTGATTTTACATAAATGAGGGCACCATGTGCTCGAAAAATCACCCGAGCTTCGCAGAACACGGACGTGCAACTAACCCTGTGGGGGGTGCTGACATCCTTTGTAAAGTTGTTTGCGCCTTGTGGCGCACGTGTCTTACGCAGAAGCCGCCTTTCGGGTAGCAACTACCGGGTGGTAGGTGGCGTTGTGCTCGTGAGCGTTTACCATAGTGTAACGACGTCAAAACAGAGGTCTTGCGGCAAAGATTTAGACACCAGAAGCAGGTAGGTCTTTTTAATAGAACGCGCAAGCGAGTTCTTCTTATTCGCCCATTTCATAGTCCTTCATGGCACATGCACAACTGCCATCGTCTTTCTTGAGCAAGCACGTGACATTTGCCTCTCCTCGAAATCGCCCCGATGTGCAACTTGGGTGCTTTACCAGGCGTATGAAGTGGTTGCACCAACACGGTAACCGGGAGCTAATTAACTCGATATATACGGTTTCATACGCACGACGTGCACGACTTCGGGTAAATGCTTTGGCGTTTATAACTACAATCAGTGTCGGGAACAACTCTTAGTTCCCGTCGTTCAAGCGTGGCGTGACGCTGTATGGGCCAAAGTACCGTCTTAGCAGTTTTTCAAACAGTCCACGTCGACGTATTGGAATCCAGACCCAGACCTTGCCGCCTGGTGTGTAGCTAATGAACTGGTGTCGGGGTCGTACCATTGTGCATCTTGATGACGCTGATGACAGATGCGCACGTGCGTGAGCTGTCTGGCTTCCTCGGCGCGCTGAGTAAATTATTCGGCGTCTAAATGGATGTCGTCACACTCATGCGGCAACATGGCGTCCAACGTTGTCGTGACTTCACGACCATAGATAAGACTGAACGGTGTCATTCCAGTGGTTTCTTGTTGTGATGTAGTCGCTTCGAAAATACGAAAATAACAGACGACAGGACCACATCACCTGGAAGATTACAAAAATGAAGGGGCATTGATGCACGCTCTTTGAACATAAATAAGAGAAGGTGCTCGCGCCGAACGAAGCTGTGCGCACACCGACAAGACGACGCAAGGGAGCCTATAGGGCGAACCCGCAACTACGCGCGAGGTTCGAAAGGCTGGGTTCTGGTCCTCGAGCCATTGACGTCCTCGGAGCACGGCGTGTCGGCGTGGCCAGGCACAAGTTCTGGGTGAGTGGTCCTGTGGACATTTCCGGTACGGCGATTGCCCTTGAAAGAGCGGAACTGCTGACCACGTCCAGTGAGCCGACGTCGCTGACAGTGTGCCGCTACGCCTAGACCTCGCGATGCCCTCTACAGCGGTATGCTGACCGACCTGTGCACCTAAGCGACGACTGCATCCGAGCACGCAACGGGTGCCACTTCAAGGAACCGGGCTACGGCATAGACGGAGAGACTGTTTACTTTTTTCTTATGTGTGTGAACCGCGTGCGTGTACGACGTATAGTGCTGTATTTGCAATGTTTTTTTCTCGTCCTCTATAACTTCATTTTGTTTTCCCAACTGTGTCCATCTCGTCGTGTCACACTCCTTGCTACGAGACGAACCTAACCACCACACTTGTCGAGCGGTATTATAGGCAAAGGTCACGTACGGCAATATCTGATCCCAGTTTTTAGGTTCCGTGTCAACGTACATGCCGATCATGTCTGGGAGGGTCCTATTGAGGCGCTCCGTCAGTCCGTTTGTCTGCGGATGGTATGCAGTTGTTCTCCGGTGAGCTGTACCGCTGAGTCTGAGAACCGACTCCTAAAACTCTGGGGATGAAGGCAGGTTCTGTGCCTGTGATCACTGCTGTCGGAGCGCCATGCCGAAGGACGATGTGTCCGATGAAGAACTGAGCGGCTTCTTCTGCTGTGCCGCGCTGCATAGCTTTAGTCTCCACATAACGGGAGAGGTTATCGGTGGCCACAATAATCCATCTGTTTGCTGTTGTGGAAGTTAGAAAGGGACACAGGAAATCCATTGCTATCTGGGTGAATGGCTTTTCTGGTGCTTCGACTGGATGTAAAAGACCGGCCGGCTTGCTGGGAGGCGCTTTGCGTCTTTGGCAGTCCGTGCAAGTTCACACGTGATGGCTAACAGCAGCAGGTAACTTTGGCCAGTAGTACTTGCATCGTAGTCGGCACAATGTTCGGGTGTAGCCTATATGACCAGAAGTTGCTTCATCGTGGCACGCTTCCATAATTTCTTTTTGAAGAGAGGTAGGCACGACGAGCAAGTGCGGGTTGCCGGTTGGTGAGAAGTTTTTTTGATGTAGAACATCGTTTCGCAAGCAAAAAGATGGCTGTCGTCTAGCAAATAACCACGGAACGTCTCTAAGTCGTACTTCTAAATAATCAATGAGTGGTAACAGCTCAGGGTCAACCACTGCACTGGCTGCGGTTGCTGCATTTCCGATGCAAGTGGAAATGTTGTAGGCCCGTGTGCTCAGATTTGGGCGCACGTTAAAGAACCCCAGGTGGTCAAAATTTCCGGAGCCCTCCACTACGGCGTCTCTCATAATCATATGGTGGTTTTGGGACGTTAAACCCCATAGATCAATCAATCCATCAACCACTGCACTGCTCTCGTGTGATAGTGGCCGTGTTGACAACTCCCAAGAATGCCGCGTCAATGTTTTCATCATCAGGAGCGACAGGCTTCACCGGGGACCGTGGCAGACAGTCGGCATCGGTGTGCCTACTCTCATATTCATAGATGATGGTCATGTCGAACTCTTGAAGCCTTAGGATCCAGCGCGCCAAGCGGCCAGGTGAATCTTTAAGGTTGGTGAGCCAGCACAAAGAGTGATGGTAGCTAGCAACCTTGAAGGAGCGGCCGTACAAATATGGACGAAACGAAATTTGATGACCGCCCACACCACGGCGAGACACTCCTTCTCGCCCCGCCGCGGTGGTCTAGTGGCTAAGGTACTGGGCTGCTGACCCGCAGGGCGCGGGTTCGAATCCCGGCTGCGGCGGCTGCATTTCCGATGGAGGCGGAAATGTTGTAGGCCCGTGTGCTCAGATTTGGGTGCACGTTAAAGAACCCCAGGCGGTCTAAATTTCCGGAGCCCTCCACTACGGCGTCTCTCATAATCATATAGTGGTTTTGGGACGTTAAACCCCACATATCAATCAACACTCCTTCTCGGTAGCCGAGTAGTTCTCCTCCGTGCGAGAGAGAGTTCTGCTGGTGTAGGCTATTACTCTTTCACAGCCGTCTTGCCACTGCACCGGAACGGCACCCAGACTCTCATTGCTGGCGTCGGTGTGAAGTGCTGTAGGGGCTTCTTGGTCAAAGTGCGCAAGGACTGGAGGTGTTTTCAGGCGTTGTCGTAGTTCATTGAATGTCATTTGCTCCTTTTCCCACCAAAATAAGGGGACGTCCTCACGTGTGAGTCGTGTCAATGGCGCCGCAATAGACAAAAAGTTCTCGATAAATCGCCGGTAATAGGCGCACAACCCTAAGAAGCGTCTCACGGCCTTTTTGTTGCGCGGTGTAGAAAAATGCGATACGGCGTTTATTTTGGCCGGGTCAAGTCGAACACCCTCGTGACTGACGACGTGGCCTAGGAAGCTGAGTTCGTTGAAACCAAAATGACATATTTCCGGTTTTAAAGTAAGGCCAGCCGAACGTATGGCTTGGAGGACGGTGAATAAACGGATGAGATGTTCCTCGAATGTTGCTGAAAATACAATAACATCGTCCAGATAGACCAAGCATATTTGCCACTTCAGGCCTAATAGTACGCCGTGCCCACGAGGCGCTGAAAAGTGGCTGGCGCCGAGCACAACCCAAAAGGAAGCACCTTAAATTCGTAAAGGCCTTCGGGCGTCACAAAGGCCGTTTTTTCAGAATCTTTCTCGTCGGCTTCTATCTGCCAGTAGCCGCTATGGTGGTCCATTGAAGAGAAATAGCACGCATGACGCAGCTGATCGAGTGAATCGTCTATGCGAGGCAGTGAATAGACGTCTTTCTTTGTGACTTGGTTCAACTTGCGATAATCAATACAGAAGCGCAAGCAGCCGTCTTTTTTCTTGACCAAAACCGCGGGGGACGCCCAATGACTTTTCGAAGGTTGTATGACGTCATCCACGAGCATCTTCTGTACTTGCTTCTGAATCTCCTCGCGTTCTTTCCGAGCCACACGGTAGGGGTTCTGCCGAATCGGTCGCGTGTTGTCGTCAGTAATGATGTGGTGCTTGGTCAATGATGTTTGCGGGATCTTTGACGTACGCGAAAAGCAGTCTTCGAATCGGTGTATAAGTTCAAGTAGGCGCTTCCTATGAGAGGGCGGTAACTTGGAGCAGATGTCCACCGACAAATTTTTCGAGGAAGGGACAATCGCGTCATCTGGCTGCGAAGGAAAACAATCCCCGGCTTGGTCTACTTCATCGTAGTAGGCAATTTCGGTACCCTTCTGGATTTGACGGCGCTCGTTGCTGAAGTTTGTAAGGAGCACTTCTGCCTGTCCACTAGTAAGCGCCAGGACGCCTCTCACGATGAAAATGCCTCGCGTGAGCAAAATAGCGACTATGTGCTCTGCTATCACATTTTTATAGCAAGGCTACCCACTGGACACCGACACAAGGCAGCAGGATCTCGGTGAGAGCGTCACATCGTCGGCTATTCGCAAATGGCCACGTGGTTTGTCGCTGCTGTTGTCGACTTACGAATGTGCGCAAAACGCCATCATACGTTGAGGGATGTTGATAACAGCGCCATATTATTGAAGAAAATCTATGCCCAAAATTAGCTCTTTACAGCAGTCTGGCAACAGGACGAAAGTGGCCACGAAGCTGGAATCCCCGATGCAAAGTCGAGTGGTGCATTTACCCGTGGGAGTCATCAGCTGATCACCAGCACTCCTAATGTGCGGCTCTGTCCATGGTGTTTCGACCTTTCTAAGGCGGTCGGCGAGCTCTTGTCGCATGATCGAGAAGTCGGCGCCAGTGTCAACCAGAGCTATAACGTGATGGCCGTCAATGCACCACCATCACGTGATGGCCGCCAATGTACCCCTAACAGCACCATAGCGCATGTCCAGACGCCTGCACAATCACCTTAGTTTCACTCGCATTTACGGCAAAACGAAGGCATTCAACTTATCAGCGCTTCCTAAGGCCATATCATTATGGAACGACCTTCCCGACTGCATCGCCTCCATCACCGATCCAGATTCTTTTCGCGAACATGTGTGTAATCATTTTTCATCGCACTAATCGCTCTAACTCCACTGATGTTTGTAGCTGCAGCTGTACCACTCACCTAGTTTCACACTTCTCTTTGGTTCTCTTTATTTTTGCTGTACCCACCGTTGTCTTGCAATTTATATTGGTGAACGCCTTCGTACGGCTGGCAGTATATGTGTTTGGAAAATGCGTGTGTATGTTGTTTTTTATTGCCATTGTTCTCCCAGTTCTTGTTATTCTTGTTTTGGATAGACAGCCTTGTTTTGGATAGAATCCAAAACAAGGCTGTCCGATTTATTTTCAAGAAATACGGCCCAACATCAGTCTCTGAATTAGTTGCTCAAGCGGGATTCAAACGGACTTCAGAAAGAAATAGAATTTCTCGTTTGTTGTTCTTCTTTAAGATAGTTAATGGTCGAATAAATAGTAACACAGGTGAATACTTAAAGTTCTCTTCCGGTTACTCTACCAGACAACGTCATAAACACACTGTCGTTCCTTTCCAGCCCAATAATAATACTTTCAAGTATTCCTTTTTTCCGCGCACTGCCAAAGAATGGAATGAGCTTGACAGCAAAATTATTGAAACAGACAGTATCGAGGCATTTGAAAAATTTATATCTGACTAGTGTTTTTTTTTTCGTGAAACATTTTTTATGTTGTTTGAAGTGCTTTGTTCTGTGTTGACTGCAGTATTGTACTGTTGATTTTGTTGTACTATGTACACCCACTCTGCTATGGCCCCAAGTTGGGGCTAGCAGTATTGCTAAATAAAATAAATAAATAATAATTCTCCCAGTTTTTGTTGCTCAGTTGCACCGCCGTTGCTGCTCACTTGAATTCTATACCTACGCCTTCCGAATTTCTTTATTATGTTTCGTTCATGTACCTTGAATTTCTTGTTATTCAAGCTTTCTGCATATCGGGAAACATTCGCGTATTACATTTGTTTGAGTGTCAGTGACTAGACACGCTTTGTCACGATGTTGTGTTATTTTCTGTGTATTAGGTGTTATTGATGACCGCCCTATTACTCTTTGAAGTTTGTAACCCCCTTACTCAATGCTCTCATTGAGCTTGTAAGGTATCATAAATAAATAAATAAATGAGGACGCCAAGATCGGCACGTACAACTTCATCGGCATTAGTATTCGTCGTCGTATTCATCGTCGTTGTCGTCATATCTTCTTGCGATGATAGGGGGAGCTTTTCGGTGTCTCGACGATTGGCAACCTTGGCCCCGGAGGTCGCAGCAGTTAGTTTCCCGGCGCGGGCTTGGCGAACGGCCTCTGGTGATGTCCGCGTAGCTCTGAGGGAAGTCGCGGTGAGGCGCAGGTGATGGAGATCGCCAGCGACGCGGTGTAGTTGCTTGGCCAGTCGACAGTTGATCGGCATCGTAGGCGTGACGGTCTTCAGAACCGAAATAAGCGGGACGAGAAAATTTCCCGAACCCGGAATCGTCATGACGGCAACAGCGGACAATGTGACCTGGTTCTCCGCAGCGGAAGCAAATAGGTCGATGGTCGGCCATGCGCCATAATTCAGTTCGGCGAACTGGCGGTCGTCTCATAGAATCTCGTTGCCACCAAGGTACGGCAGCGGGTCGTGGCTGGAAGGACGTCGCCACAAATGACGGTGGAGCACGACGGACCACATCAACGTAGCTCACTGGATGTGGCTCAGGACTTGGCGCAGGTGGCGTTACGGCTTGCCTCAGCTCCTGGCGCACGATTTCGGCAACAGATATGACAGGCGGTTGTGTAGGAAGAGCGCAGACTCGAAGTTCCGCACGCAGTTTTCCTAATCATTTGTCGCAGGGAGCTTTCGCAGACGGCAGTGTTTTGAGCTGCAGCTCTTACTGCCGTGCGGTTAAAGTGACGGTCAAAGTGTCGGCATCGATGTTGCAGTGCCACTAGATGACAGTCGCCTCTCATGAATTCATCTACTGTTGTAGGTGGATTTCATACGAAGCTCGCAAACAGTGGTTTCTTAACACCCTGCATTAGGTGACGCACCTTCTTTGCCTTGGGCATGTCAGGGTCAGCTCGTTGAAACAGACGGATCATACTCTCGGCGTACATGGCGGCTGTTTCGTTGGTTTTTGCACACGGGCCTTAATCAGTTGCTGTGCGCGATCCCGTCGGTCCGAGTTCAAAAATGTGGTGAGGAGCTTTCGACGGAAATCTTCCCAAGATTAGAAAGTAGCCTCGCGGTTATCGTACCACGTGTGGGCGCAATTTTTCAGTGCGAAATATGCCCGGCCAAGTTTGTGCTGTTCGCTCCAGTGGTTAGATATAGCGACCCGTTCGTACCGTTCGAGTCAGTCCTCGACATCCTCGTACTCTTCCCCACAGAAAACTTCAGGAACGTGAGGATGTTCAAGAGTCACTAGCGAGGGAAGAGTGGTCTGCGATGGAAGGATAACCGTGGATGTGGTAGGAGCTGCCATGCTGGTAAGAAGTGGAGCAGGTGCGAACTCCGAACTTAGGCCTAGTAAGCGCTGACTGAATCGGTGCACCGGAGTCGTGACGAGGGGCTGAGTCTCTGGACTAGGTGAACGGGTCCGAGAAAGACTGTCCTGCATGAGGTTAGAGACTCCAGCACCTCCACCAGTGTCACGACGTCAAAACAAAGGTCTTGCCACAGAGATTGAAACACCAGAGGCAGGTTGGTCTTTTTTAATAGAACGCGCGAGTTCTTTTTCATCCATTTCAAAGGCCTTCATGCCACATGCACAACTGCCATTGTCTTTCTTGAGCAAGCACGTGACAATAGTATACTGTAGTTTATCACCACCATCATCATTATGGTTGTTAGATTGGTAGCACCGGCGGCAACACCTGGCGGAAAGCCTGGGTGGTAGCAAAAGAGAAAAAAGCGAGTCCCCTTTGCGGGTGGCGGTTGCCGCGAATGGTCGCCTCCAGAAGTGGGTCTGCCGTGGACGGCACAGCGGGCCGTCTGCGGTAGGCCCACGTGGTGAGTCAGGCGTTGGCGAAGCCGCCTTATGTGCGTTTTTATGCTTATGTTGTTCATCATCATCATCAGCCTGACTACGTCCACTGCAGGACAAAGGCCTCTCCCATGTTCCGCCAGTTAACCCGGTCCTGTGCTTGCTGCTTCCAATTTATATCCGCAAACTTCTTAATCTCATCTGCCCACCTAATCTTCTGTCTCCCCCTAACCCGCTTTCCTTCTCTGGGAATCCAGATAGTTACCCTTAACGACCAGCGGTTATCCTGTCTACGCGCTACATGCCCGGCCCATGTCCATTTCTTCTTCTTGATTTCATCTATGATATCCTTAACCCCCGCTTGTTCCCTAATCCACTCTGCTCTCTTCTTGTCTCTTAAGGTTACACCTACCATTTTTCTTTCCATTTCTCGCTGCGTCGTCCTCAATTTAAGCTGAACCCTCTTTGTAAGTCTCCAGGTTTCTGCTCCGTAGCTAAGTACCCGCAAGATAGAGCTGTTATATACCTTTCTCTTGAGGGATAGGGGCAATCTACCTGTCATAATTTGAAAGTGCTTGCCAAATGTGCTCCACCCCATTCTTATTCTTCTAGTTACTTCAATCTCGTCGTTCGGCTCCGTGGTTATTACCTGCCCTAAGTAGACATAGTCTTTTACAACTTGAAGTGCACTATTACCTATCTCGAAGCGCTGCTCTTTTCCGAGGTTGTTGTACATTACTTTCGTTTTCTGCAGATTCATTTTAAGACCTACCTTTCTGCTCTCCTTGTCTAACTCCGTAATCATGAGTTGCAATTCGTCCCCTGAGTTCCTCAGCAATGCAATGTCATCGGAGAAGCGCAGCTTACTAAGGTACTCTCCATTAACTCTTACCCCTAACTGCTCCCATTCTAGGCTTCTGACAACCTCCTGTATGCACGCGGTAAATAGCATTGGGGAGATTGTGTCCCCCTGCCTTACACCCTTCTTGATTGGTATTATGTCGCTTTCTTTATGAAGCACTATGGTAGCAGTTGATCCCCTGTAGATTTCTTCCAGGATGTTTATATATACTTCATCGACGCCCTGATTCCGCAGTGTCTGCATGACGGCTGATATTTCTACTGATCAAACGCCTTCTCGTAATCTATGAAGACTATGAAGGTTATGTTGTTGAGTGCGGTGTAATTTTGTGTAAGGGTGTTTTAGCGTGTTGATCCCAATTGATGTTATAATAATTTGGCAGACGATATCGTCGTTCTGAAAGTAAATAAATGGATGCGGTTTGTTAGGTTCGTTGCAACCGCGTCTGCTGTGTCCGCTCACTCCAAGAGCGTGGTGGCGCTCGCCAATTCGAGACCACACAATGTTTACGTTCTAACACTTGGAATGCTTTTGCAGGCCATCACTCAGACATTCTCCGGTTAGACACACGCAGCAACCACCGCAGTTCAAAGGTATCACACACACGACGCCCCCGACACAGCTCACAAGTCCGTCGTGGTGCTTCACGTCCACATTGTGTTCCTACTTCTTTGTAAATGACGTTGTCCAGTCGTCTAACGTTACGCTCCCGCTAGCAACGATCCCAACCCACTGCACCTGCTCTCTTATTGTCTACAGGTTACTTATTCAGGTTCCCAATGCACCGAAATTCACACGGACTTCGTTCGCTTCCATGGCCACCGTAGTGTTGTCGGTTGCAGCCATCTTGTCTGTTTTGGTCTCGGCTGTTCTAGATCTCGCGAGAGCCGCCTGTAAGGTACGCAGCGGGCGCAACGTAAGCGCCGAAATCTAGTGTGCGCATACCCTGCAAACGCATTTCTTTTAGGTTCAGCGCATGCGCACTATTGCTCCCTCTCACGAGTTGCGTATGCTAGGCCGTTGTGCGCGCTAAACTAAAAGTCTGTATTCACAAGAGAAGTTTGAGCAAGAATGCGGTAAGGGCCATAATGGCGGACCAATAACTTAGAAGACAGGCCAGGATTATTCAGTGGGACCCAGAGCCAAACTAAGGCACCCATTTGGAGTAGCATGAGGTCGGTCGTCGTCACGCTTAAGCTTCTGGCGACCTTTGTGCTTGCTCGTAAAGGAATGAGCCAACTGTCGACAATCTTATTCGTACCATGCAATGTCAGAAATAGGACTGTACTCACAGGCGTCAAGTGTGTAAGGAAGCATGGTGTCAATTACGCATTGTGGTTAGCGTTCGTATGAATGACAGAACGGAGATAATCGTGGTCGCTTGTGTTGCAGTGTTGTACGCATATGAGGCGAAAGGAATGACAGTGTCTCAGTATGCCTGGTCGGATGCGGTGTACATCACCAGCATATCACCGATAGTGTGGTTAAATCGTTCGGTTAGGCCATTAGTTTGCGGATGATATGGGCTGGTCTTGCGGTGAACGATGTCACACTGAACGAGCAATGCTTGGATGGCTTCGGACAGAAAAACACGTCTTTTGTCGCTCAGAAGTTCGTTGGGTGCACCGTGGCACGACGAAGTTGCGTATGATGAAAAACGCAACTTTGGCTGTTGCTGCAGGCAATGCTGCCGTTTCTGCATAACGCGTGAGGTGGTCCACACCGACGATGATCCATCCATTTCGAGGAGCGGTCGAGGGAAGCGGGCCGTACAAAGCCCACGCCGGCGTGGTCAAGTTGAGGCGCCGGACATGAGAGAGGTTAAAGTGTACCGGCTGCTCGTTGAGGGGGAGCTTTTCGGCGCTGACAAGATAAGCGCGGATATACTTGCACAAATACGGATACATAGCGCCAATAGTACCTCTGACGCAAGCGGGTGTAGGTCTTAAGAACGCCAGCGTGAGCTCTTTGCGGACCGGCGTGGAAAGCAGCACACATTTGCATGTGCATGTAGCGAGGTACTACAAGCAGCTACCTCTGACCATCAGATGCGTAATTCCGCCGATGAAGGAGACCATTTGAGGGGTGAAATGTGGCGCTTCACGACGTAAAGCTCTGGAAGCTGATGGATCCTACAGAAAGTCGAGCAGGCGACAAACCCACGTATCCTTGCGTTGCTCCACTGACATGTCGGTGACGTCAACTGGTGAGACGGAAATGAATGAATGGATGAATGAATGAACAGATTTTATTTCTGAAGACGTACAGAAAAACGAAGCGAAGCTAAAGGCCATTCGGCCTGACGTGGCTTCGCTACGCGAAAAAAGTTCGACACACAGTGCTACATTGAATAATAATTATCACAATACAAAAAGCATCATAATAACAGAACACAGAAATAGCATAAAAGCAAAAGTAGGTGACATATAAGTACAAAGAATAGGCTGTATAGACACACAGATTCAGACATCAGCGCTCTTTACATTGCATATCCAAAAAAGAAAAACACATACTTAAATATTGATATATTCATATAATACACTCATAGATTCATACATTCATCTGCCCATATGTACGTACATACTACTCTCTAACATATAGACGTGTTTTGTACCTAAAGGTGAGAGTATATGTGGAACCTAGCCAGAAGTTTATTGGAAACATGATGTTTACTATACTCAATTAATGAGGAGATGTTTTATGTGATATTTGAATTGCGTTAATGAGAGGTTAAAATTTAATTGATCACCTAAATGATTTACAAGCTGTGGGGCGCGGTATTCAATTAGTGCTCTACCATATCCAGTCCTAGTAGCAGGAACGCGAATTTGTTGCCTACGGAGCGAGTATTTGAGTGCGCCTTCCCGTGCCGTAATAGTGTGGAGTTTATTTTATAAATGTAAAGTAATAGCTTATATTCATACACCTGTCTTGCTTTGAGTATACCATGTTTTAGGAATAATGGACCACTAGACATCTCCCTTGGGTTGCCATAATAATCATTGAATAGGCGGAGAACTTTTTTCGGTAAGATTTCTAGTTTATTTAAATTCTTCTCGCTTGTAGTGCCCCATACTAGCATAATTCAAACGCGAATAAAAAAGAGTGTAGTATATCTTTTTATTTAGCCAAATTGGTATAAGTGGATTTATTTTAAATATACACCCAACAGTCTTACTTAGTTCGGATGCGAGACTATCAACATGGGTATTCCAAGACAAATTTTCTTGGAACCACACTCCGATGAATTTTTGCGATTTAACCTGCTCCAGCCTTTGCTTATTGAAAAAGATGTTAATGTCATCCTAGTAGGGCTTGTTGATAGGCTGGAATACTATGTACTTCCTTTTAGATATATTAAGCATGAGCTTATTTTGATGAAGCCATTTTTCTAATTTGAGTAAGCAATGATTTCCTTCAGTTTCAATGCGCACTAGTATTCTACCTGTAATACATATGTTGGTGTCGCCAGCGTAAATAATTAATTTTGGGAATCGTGGAATGTCACAAAGATCATTAATATATGTTATAAATAGTAACGGTCCAAGGATTGAACCCTGCGGTACGCCATTTTTTTACAGTGTTCATTGGGGAAACAAGGTTACCCACCTTAACACATTGTTTTCTTTCGGTAAGATAACTTTTTATTAGTTGAGCTGCCACGCCCCTTACACCATATTTATGCAACTTAGATATCAGAATATCATGTTTGACTGTGTCAAAGGCCTTCTTCAAGTCAATGAAAAAACATATGGTGTAGCTTCTGTTTTCCATGTTTTTTAATATCTCCTCTTTCGTATCTAATAGCGCCGACTCCGTAGACTTGCCTTTTTAAAACCCATACTGTGCTTTATTGATTATCAGGTGCTTAGTGAAAAAGCATTCAAGTCTGGAGTGTATTATTCCTTCAAAAACTTTGGAGAGCACCGGTAGAACCGATGTCGGGCGGTGGTTCGATAATGCATTTTCGGCACCCACTTTATGAATAGGACAAACGCGGGCTATTTTTACTTCTGAAGGAAAAAGGCTGGTTTCTAACATAGGGTTCATGATGTATGAAAGGGGGTGTGAAATTAGTGACGCTACATATCTTATCGTTTGGCTACTATTTCGTGAGCACCTGCAGCAACATTGTCACGTATTTTACAGAATAATTTTTCAACTTCACGAGGTGTAACCAGAGTAAGGAAGAGCGAGTGTGATAGACGCTTTCTATCTGCTACAGGCGGATCTGTTACCCCACAAGATGAGCATGTGTAGTCGCCAGCGTTAATAAAATACTCATTCATGGCTGATAATGCTTCGACATCTGCCTTATCGTCTGCAAAATCAGTGATATTAACATAACCTTTTTGTTACGTTCAGTTAAGTTATTTACCTCATTCCACATTTTCCTGGGATTATCGTAGATTTTTTCAAATGTGTATTGATAATATGATATCCTGGCTCGTTTGATGTCAGCATTTAGCTTATTGCGGAACTTTTTGTAGCGTTCAAGAAGTGATAAATCGCGATATTCCACAAACGTGGGATAAATTTTTTTTTCTTGTATTCGGTCGTACAGTGCGTTGTTAATCCACGGCTTGCGTATCTTCTTCCTCGAAGGCTTTTTCGTTAAAGGAAAGGCGCGGTCATATATGCTCTTAAGTTGCTCAAGAAAAAGATTGAAAGCCCGGTTTGTATCTCTTTCTGCGCACACTATATTCCAGTTCGTCGAAGCAACTTCAGCTCGGAATCGGTTTAGTGCGCTATTATTTATTTTGCGATACTGTTCCACAATATGCTTTATATTTTGTGTTGAAAATAATGATAAAAGAGAAAATATGGGTAGGTGGTCACTTACATCGTATGACAATAACCCTGAAATACATTTTCTGCTTGGAAGAATTGTGACATTCATATCCAGCAGCGTCGAAGACTTTTCCGATATGCGACTAGGCCTTGTTATCGTGTTTGCGCATGCGTATGATTTCAAAACCGACTGAAGTTGTTTAGAGCAGGGAGAATCGCCTAGCATGTTAACTTTGACGTCACCGATAAATAAAAAAGGCATGCGCATTGTGTGTAGCTTTTGTAAGAGTATATATGTAGTCAAGAAATTCTTGCTTTTTACCAGCTGGTGACCGATACACCACGACAACAATTATGTTAATAACTTTGACTACAAGACATTCAATGCATGGGAAATGTATGAGAGATCATCAATATTTCATGATTTAGTTGTTCTTTGACGTATACAGCGATGCCTCCGCCTCGACCAGAATGACGTACCAAGCCACTGTAAGTAAAACCAGCAAATCTTGGCGGAACATTATTTGGTGTTAACCAAGTTTCGGAAAGTGTTAGGGCGTCAAACTTTATTGCTAAAGAGTCGAGAAACACATCAAGATTTTCTTTTTTGTTCTTGATACTTCGAGCGTTTAGATGCAGGACACTGAAAGTGTGCGAGCTTTGATTAACCAGTTTGTTGAAACCGCTTATGTCATAGTACTGGCTATTGACAAGATCCATTTCGAAGTCTCGTTAGTACAAGGCTTGATTGGATAGTCTACATTGCCATTTTTGCGACATCTGCAGGCTCAACAATCTTAAGAATCTCAGACGACATTGTTTTGCGCGCAAACACCTTGCCACCGTTTGTCCACACGAACTTCCATTTTGTCCCTCGCCTTTTAGCAAATGCTAAGCCGAGCAGCTGCCTCGCGTGTTTGGTTAAGTTCTCATTCACATATATGGGTTCATTTGATTTGAAACCCATATCTTTGGCAGACGGCCTTTTCTTTCGTGGTTTAGTAAAGACAGCGTTCCTTTTGTCGGACGAAACAAACGATTACGCTCTTGTCTCCAGATCTGCCAACAGGTATTCTGTGACACGTGTCTATGTCTGATGGCAAAATTTCTTCCCCAATGGCATCGCCAAGCTTCTTCACAATTTACATTGGGTCTTCATCACTAGGGGCACCTTTAATTTTCAAGTTATTCACCCGAGTGTACTGCTCGAGCTCATCAACCTTACGTTGCAATTTCTTGCTTTCTGTTTCAAGTTCGTCATTTTGTTGTCTAGCATGTTTCAGCTCTTCACGGAGCAGCTTAATTTCATCTGACAGTTGCTTAACGTTGTCACAGACTTCGCTACAAAATTTTACACTTTTGCGTATATCTCTTAGTTTGGCACGCATTTCACGACGGAAATCATCGAAAGCTTTCATCATCTCCTTTGTTATGATGAAAGCAGTCTACTTCAAATATACAAACACAGACCTACAGCCCGGCAGCAGCGCAAAGGTCTACCGAGAAAACACCATAGGAGAGGTTTTGCTCACCTGCGTAAATGAACAAATATAAGTGCTGCGAAGACCAAGGGCGCTGCTGCCAAACTGAGGGGGCCGACACAGGAAAGCCCGCTTTTCCAGGGTGACGTCACTGACGAGTCCCCGCGCAGGCGCAGAGCCTCAACCGCTGCTCTTGATCCAAGCCCGGCCGAGATATTGCAGATTCCCGTGTATACCACGTGGACAGCTGAGGGTAGGCGTATCTTTTCGGTCAGGTCGATGTCGGATGCCGGCTTCGGTGGACAGCGTTGCCCAGTTGCTCTGCGTAAATGAACAAATATAAGTGCTGCGAACACCAAGAGCGCTGCTGCCAACGGGCAGTGAAGCTGTGGCAGATGCTAGAGGTGAACAGGAAAGAGCGTCTGCATCAGAGTGCTTACGGCCTGCTCGGTACACAGCACGAACGTAGTACTCTTGTATCCTCAACGCCCAGTGACCGAGTCGTCCCGACGGATCTTTCAGCGACGAGAGCCAACACAAAGCGTGGCGATCCGTGACGACGTCGCAAGGGCCCCAATAAAGGTACGGACGGAACTTAGCCAAAGCCCAAATTATGGCGCGGCATTCTTTTTTTCGTCACAGAATAATTGCACTTGGCTTTCTGCAGAGTTCGGCTAGCGTAAGCGACGACGTATTCTTGGTACCCCGGCTTTTTTTGAGCCATCATGGCACCAAGGCCAACACCGCTGGCGTCAGTATGAATTTCCGTGGGCGCGTCCAGGACAAAGTGTCGGAGTATCGGAGGTGATGTAAGCTAGCGCCGAAGCGTCTCGAAAGATTTGTCGCACTCTAGTGACCAAGCAGACAGGCCGTTGGAGGCGATCAGAAGGTTGGTAAGAGGTGCTGATTGATTGATTGATATGTGGGGTTTAACGTCCCAAAACCACCATATGATTATGAGAGACGCCGTAGTGGAGGGCTCCGGAAATTTCGACCACCTGGGGTTCTTTAGCGTGCACCCAAATCTGAGCACACGGGCCTACAACATTTCCGCCTCCATTGGAAATGCAGCTGCCGCAGCCGGGATTCGAACCCGCGACCTGCGGGTCAGCAGCCGAGTGCCTTAGCCACTAGACCACCACGGTGGGGCTGGTAAGAGGGGCTATGATGGAAGCGAAGTCGTGCACGAATTTGCGAAATTAGGAACACAGCCCAAAGAAACTTCAAAGCGTCTTCATTCAAGTTGGCTTGGGGGAATTCGGCCACGGCACGGAGTTTCGCTGGGTCCGGCAGAACGACTTATTTGAAAACGAGGTGACGCAGTATCGTCAACTGGCGTGCCACAAACTGACACTTCTTTATGTTCAGGTGGAGACCAACTGAGCTGAGGCACGTCAGAATCTCCCGAAGGTGAACAAGGTGAGTTGAAAAATCCCTAGAAAAGACTACGATGTCGTCCAGGTAGCAAAGGCAACTGATCCACTTGTACCCGCCAATGACGTTGTCCATCATCCGTCCAAATGTAGGTGGGGCATTGCACAATCCGAACGGCATGGCATTAAGCTTGTAGAGTCCATCAGGCATGACGAAAGCGGTCTTCGAACGATCAGTGTCAGCCATCGGTACTTGCCAATACCTCGAGTGTATATCTAGGGACAAGAAATATTCTGCGCCTTGTAAGCAGTCCAGAACATCATCAGGATCTGTACCCGCGGGTACACATCCTTCTGGGTTATCTTATTGAGGTGGTAATAGTCAACACAGAGTCTTATGGTCCCATCCTTCTTGCACACAAGGACCACAGGAGAGGACCAGAGGCTTTGAGATGGCTGAATCACTTCGCGATGAAGCATGTCGGCTACTTGTTCGTTAATAATTTTGCGCTCCGCCACAGAAACTCGAAAGGGTCATTGGCGTAACAAAGCATAGGAACCGGTCTCGACGTGGTGAGTGACGCTCATCGTGTGGCCCAAGGTTGGCTGGGCACAATCGAAATATGAGCGGAAGTTGCGCAGAAGAGCGAGACGTTCGCTGCGATACGATGGCGGTAGGTCGTCGGCAATAGAAGGGCAAAACTTATCTAAAGCTGAAGCCGTCGGAACAGGTGACGTTATGGCATTTAGATGAAGGTAGGAGTCAGTTTCAGAGTGTGTGAACTTCTTAGGATACTTGTTCGAGCTGTAAGGCTGCAACGGACGTGAATCCGCGAAGCCGACGCCGCAGGGGTTCGTCGGTAGAGACGGCTTGAAGGCACTGATAGTTTCCCGGAAATACTGCTTTGAGAGTTTGTGCAGGGGAAGCGAACCCACCGCAGCCGATTTAGAGACAGCCAGGCGAGCGCCGCGGTCCGGGCCATGTGGCTGACCGGACCGAGGAGCAGAGGCGCGAGATCAGGTTGTGGTCCGTCGGCGATAATGGCCAATGAGGGTGGTGCGCCCGAAAGAGAGTGTCCCGAGAATTCATTTTCTCCTTGCTGAGAGCCAGGAAGAGGGGGAGAGCACACACTGCTTTTGTTTATGATTGTTTCCCAACTGCGCGGGAATGCGTGGTTGGAAGACGGAACAGGGCGTTCGTCGGGCACGGCCCGAGCGGACCGTCGGGCTATAAACGCTGCCTTCAACCAGACTGGCTCTTCCTTCGCGTTTCCAGCGCGCACTTGAATCACCAAAGGTCTGTCGACACCAACAACATCAGAATATCGAACCTAACTGCAGGGTTAGTCCTCAGTGATTCCCGGGAAAGTCAGAAGGTCAGCGCCTTGTATGCGCCCCATAGATTCCCTCGAAGAAACATCACGGCAGTTGTGAGCTAGTTGGCAAAGAGCACCATCATCGCACCAGATTTAACTGAGAGTACTGCAAAGACAGTCGCAAGCCGCGGCGACGGAGGAAGACTTCTGACGGAGCGAAGAGTGCTGCCTCGTCCGGCACAGTTGTACACGTTATGGTGCATTCAGACGACGGATCGAATCCCGATGTGGCGGGATGGATGGCGCGTCACGTGACCTCACATCAGCGATTCCCCTCGTCCATGACTCGTCCGCGCGGCTCGCGGACGGATGAACCCAACCTGTTTCTCACATCGGGATTCTGGCGGGGGAGAGCCGGTACTTCAGCGGAATAGCTTGGGGTCGGTGGCAACCAGTACATTTTTCGTCTGCTCGCGCCATGTCCTCCATGGCTCGCGGACAGCTGCATGACTGGTCGGCATCATCTACGCTTGAGCATTGTTTACTTAGTTTCCGGAGACTTTGTTCTCGGGTGATTAAATATGCAGAAATCACTTTTGGTGGTTCGGGAAAAGTCGCCACCGTCGCTTAACACACGAGATTCTTAGCCGTCATGGTGGTGAAATATTCCAACTTCTGCAACCGGTGACGTGCCGCTTCTAAAAAAAAAAGGCGGGAGACACGTTTAGAAGTTCTACAAGTGGGGAATAATGTAGTGGAAAGAATATCCTGCTAGCAACTCCCTTTTCTCCTGAAAGAATAACACTACTCGTTCATTTGTCACAACACGACAGACATCGCAGCCAAGCTTCGCTTCTTGCGGGCATCCATGTTGAATACTCTCAAACCGGTCTGCTGCCAGCGGGCGCAGGTGAGCGCCGAATCTGCTGTCGAGGGTAATCCGGCTGTTTTCCCCTAGGACACCGTCCATCGTGTGGATGCGCCTGGAGGCGGACCATCTGCGGATTAGCTGTCCGCGTCCACGACAAATCCGGATTCGGTCCGTCGTCTGAATGCACCATTAGGGTGTCAATGGTCCATGTGTGTGGGGTGGGGGGTGGGGGGATATCTGTGTTTTCCATGGCGACAGGTTTGTGAGGAGGAGGATCCTCTGAAGTAGAGGTCTGCAAGCGTGTAATAACTTCTTCTGCAAGAGAGCAGTCTGTAATGGCGCTATGGCTTGATAGAAAGGCTCGCTCGAGAATAATGTCCTGGGAGCAGGAGGGTAGCACGAAAAATTCGATCACATAGAGTACGTCCTGAACGGTAATCCGCGCCGTGCGCACATCTGACGGCGCAATGAACTGAAATCTAGCAGTGCGGAACATTAGTCCTGACAGCATCGTCATCAGCTTCTTGCGGCACAGTGTCTGAGAGATGACGGAAATGGCGCCTTCGGTGTCAATAAATGCTACGGCGGTGGTTATTTCGACGTCGACGTCAATAACATTTCACAACAAAACACATGGAGGCCTTCGGCAGTCTGACTTGCCTGCAGCTCTTGCCTCAGGAGCTGCAGCCATCAGTTTCTCTCCTGTATAGCGCCGTCGAGGAGATGGGGGGGGGGGCACTGGAGGAGGAGGGGCGATTATCCGAGATGGGAGTCGGTGGTGTGATTGGTTACGAGTGAGTGGGCGTGGGCAGAGCGTTGAAAAAAATGGCCCCGTATCTGCATGTTAATCTGCAAATGTCGAAAAATGATAGTCGCGTGTGGAGAGGGTGAAACAACATTTATTTGATGTTCAGCACAAAAAAATCGGTGAATGGTATTCTGGAGGCGCTGCGTTAGAGTGCCTCAAGCGTGCAGCGTAGGCAAACGAGCGCATCAAGTCACGTCACGCGTGAGGCATGAGCGCTATCTGGCAGTTTTCTCGGAAAACGAAACGTGCGGCTCTGAGACGGGCGTGCGTGCCCGTCTCAGCGTTGCATAGTCAGCGCAGCAGGATAAACGCTACGGTCCTTATACTTATGTATGCCTTTTCTAGTTAAATACGCATATACAAAATATATACTTGTTATGGTGCCTCAGATATGTGCAATAATTGCTTTTTAATTGACAATCACACAAGTGTAAACGCTGAATCTTGAGCAAAATTGGTGGGCGCTGCGGATGGGGTCGGCCGTTTGGCGTATCGACCGGGGCCGTTTAGAGTACCCGGTACCATTAAGGGTAAACAAACAGACAAATGCATAGACAGACAGACACACCGAAATATTTGCGTTGAAGGTCCCCAAGAGAGACTATCGTCTTTAAAAGAAGGTAGCAGTGGCGAGTGAAGTGGGCAGCGACACCTCAGGTGAAGCAGATGGGCCTGTTGTTCGGCGTTCGCCACACGTCTGGGCGGCGGAATAACGGAGGTCAAGGCCATGTGTAGGGAAGCCGCGGGGGTCGGCATCGCAGGGCAGGCATAGGGTGAAGGCTGCTGAGGTGGCAGAGAGGCAATGGTAACGTAAGTAAGCGGTGCAGACACGGGCTCAGAGACGGGGGCATAGAGTGCAGGCTGCTGAGGGGACCGAGAGGCGATGGCAGCGTAAGAAAGTGGCGCAGGGTGGTTGCTGGGACATGGAAGGTAGCGTCTCAGCAATGCGGCTACGAATGACGTGCTGCATGTCAGGGGCCAGGGTCTGCGCCGGTGCGTTCGTGAGAGGGAGCAATAAAAGCTGACGTGCTACCTCCTCACGAATGAATTTCTTGATGGTGGTTAGTAGTGGTTGCTGGTCGGCATGACGAGCAGTAAGCTGCAAGCTGGATATTGTGTAGCGCGTTGTGAGGGCTTGGCGTGCTATCGAGCGCAGCCGAAGCAACTCGTCAAAACTCTGACTTAAAGACATCACTACTGCGACAGCGGGGGGGGGGGGGGGGGGTCTTTGCGAACAGCATTTGAACAGCGTCATCCTCGATGCCCTTGAGGATGTGCTTTATTTTCTTCTCTTCGATCATAGTTGAGTTGCATGGTTGCAGAGGTTGAGCACACCTTCAATGTAGCTTCTGAAGTTCTCACCCGGGAGCTGCGCCCGTTGATGCAAGGGCTGCTCTGCCCGAAGTTTGCGAGCTGATGGCTGACCGAAGACGTCTGTGATGGAAGTCTTGAAGACAGACAAAATGGGAAGGTCCCTATCGTGGTTGTTGTACCACAATTGAGTGATGTCCGCATGATAGAACTGACGTAACCATGATTCATTTGGTCATCTCACTAGTTACTGGCACTCGTACGCTCGTACTTCAACTGCCAATCATCCACATCCGAGTTCCCTGAGCTGGTGAAGATAGGCGGCTCTCGCTGGCGATACATGGCACCGCAGGTGATGGGGATGGCTGAGGGCCCAGGCTGGGGAGGGGTCTTGTTGGCCATGGTGGTAATGGGGTTACGAAGTAGGGGGAGCTTCCGGGAGCGAAGGTACAGATTGGTACAAGGAATCCATGTAGCTCCACCAAATGTGACGTGGTTTATTGACGCTGGACGTCAGGGAAGCTCGAAAAACGTTAAACGCGAAGCATTTAGGAGCGGAGGGCGTCAAGCAGCCAAACTCTGGGCAAGCACGAATTTGAGTCTGGTGGTGCTACTGGCTCTGGTGCTTGTTTGCTTGCTAGTGTCTTCCGTCTTCATCTGTCCTTGCCTACAGAACAAACTTTTCACACAGCCCGAGTGTGCGAACATGTGTCCAGAGGAGCACTTCTTTGCTTGGGTAGAATAACACAACTCGACGTGCTGCATCACAACGAACTTTTCATTGGGCCTGAATGGTAGAAGCGTTGGCGCGGGTGATTGTGTGGCAGTAGTTGACATGGGCAGTGAACTCTTTCGGCAGGGACGCAGATGGGACCGAGGGCGTGGACAAGAAGCTGGTGTCCAAAACAAAAGATTATGCACCGCCATACAAAAGGAATGGCAGTGTTATAGCAAACGTGACGAAAGTTAGTATTGTGTCCCAGTTCCTGTGATCGGGCTGGACATACACAGAGATCATGTCTGATAAAGTTCTATGAAAATGCTTGGTGAGACCTTTTGTTTGCGGATGATATGTCGACGTGGTCTTATGGATAGTGTCAGAGGCCTATAGGACTGAAAGAAATGCCTGACCACAGTTACGCAGGAGAACACGAGAAGCGCCGTGGCGCAAGATCGGCACGCAGAACAAAGTCGGCTACTTAGGAAGCAGTGCCAGAAGGAAGAGCTGCCGTCTCGAAGTAGCGGTTAAGACGATCCGCGGCAGTAACAATCCAGCGGTGACCAGCGGGTGTAAGTGGAAGGGGTCCGTATAAGTTAATGCTGATTAACTCTAAGGGAGCGTATGGTCACGGGAGATGTTGTATAGAGGGTAGGCAGGAAGAGGTGTCTAACGTTTTCGGTGCTAACATGGCAAACATGAAGCGACGTATTTTGAAACACTAGTGGAGGAACCATGTCAGAAGCGGTGAGCCTTGATGCGATCGTAGGTTTTATGAAAACCCAAATGGTCAGCCGCCAGGTCGTCATAAAAGGCTTCTAAAATTTGGAGTCGAAGTGAGCGAGGTATGACCGGAACTCATTGGCTACCGAGAGAATGGTAAATAGGCCGAAGTAGCGCTCCACCGTGAAGTTTGAAACGCGTGAATTGTCATCGTAAGCGGCTGTTGGGAGCGCGGGACAAGCCGGTGAGCCTATCGATGATTGTAGGGCAGTATGTGTCTGCAGGTTGTAGCGAGGTGAGGTCTGTGGACGAAAGGAGGTTTTCTCGTGCAGTGAACTCGATATGACTGAAACTGGTAATCTGCATGGCCTTTTGGCTGGGAGGTGACACGCAGCAGGTAGATGTGTCATAGTTATTTTGCAACTGCGGGACAAAGCGCCGTGGCATCTCAAAGTTTTCAGTCCGATCGGTATGTGACACTGTAGTCATAATACTGCAGTCGGAGCAACCAACGGCCGAGGCGTCCTGACAAGTTCTTTAACGAGGACAGCCAACACAGCGCATGATGGTCCGTGACGATCGTAAAACAGTAGTCCTACAAATAGGGGCGAAACATTTGCACGGACCACACGATAGCCAGACATTTTTGTTCAGTGATGCTGCAATTCCGTTTCGCTGGAGAGAGAGTATGGCTCGTGTAAGCCACCACTTGCCTTGTTACGCTGCAGCAGGACAGTGCCGATTCCATGCCCACTTGTGTCAGTGTGGAATACATTAGGGTGTGTGAGATCAAAATGACGATGAACTGGCCCTTACGTGAGGCATGGTTTCAGGGTCTGGAAAGCAGCTTCACAGTCATCTGTCTAAATAAATGATGCACTTCTGGTCAGGAGTTTGTGAAGAGATGAAGCCACGATAGGGGCAAAATCACGGACAAACCACCGGAAGTAAGATGCTAAGCCGAAAAAGCTGTGAAGGTCTTCCAGCATAGTGGCCTTGGGAAAGTGCGGCACTGTGGCCACCGCGTCAGGATCAGGTTCGACGACAAGCTTGCTGACAACGTGACCTAAAACTTTGATGCTGCTGCTCACAAATCGACACTTCTTGGTATTTAGCTGGAAACCGGGGCATATGATATACATTCTTCCGGGTAATTTTGTTTAGTGGCCTGTAATTAACGCAAGATCACACTGATACGTCATTTTTCTGTTAGGACTACAAGAGAAGACCAGGGGCTAGCCGAAGGCTTGATAACGTTGCGTGCCAGCATTTCATTCTCTTGTTACTCGATAATCTTCCGTTCTAAAGATGACACATGGTAAGGCCGACGGCGAATGATACTAGACTCGTTTGTTGCGAAGCGATGAGAGGCCACCATAGTTTGACCATCCGAACAAACGTCATAACAAGTCTGGCGTTTCGTTAAAATGGCCACTATTGTTTGCATTAAAGTAAGATATGGACTCAAAGTGGCTTTAACTGCACTAGATGAGACTTCCGCATGGTGGCGTACATCGTCGCCCTTCCGCCGTACTAAAAGGAAACATAGCTGCGCTATGCTGTCGTTTATTTGTGAAGGAGTTCGCTAGTGCCAAGTACAATAACCCGGAACGTGACTGACTTTCCTGATTGGTCAGCATTCACGGTGCAGCTGCGTCAGCTATTCGGCGCGTCTGCAGGACGCTTTGAGGTAGAGAAACAAAAGCTCGCTACCCGCATCTAGGGGCACGATGAATCGTACACATCTTACTTTGGACAAGCTCTCGCTCTCAGCCGCCGAGCCCAAGGTGAAATGCCGGAGCCCGACCGTATCCGTCATGTACTGAAAGGCATCAAATAAGTCGCCTTCAATGTTCTTGTCATGCAGAGCTCGACAACATTTCAGGACATCATTACCACCTGCCAGCGCCTGGACGCACTATGCTCCAGCGCCTTCCACGCGTCTCCTGTGCCACTCGTCTTACTGGCGAGCACGAGCTCTCATACGCACCAAAGTGAAAGAGCAACTTCACAGCCTTGTACCTGCCAGCGCAACTACTTCATCTCTCCGCTCGCCCCCTCCTGATCTGCGGGAAATCAGGGATGAATTGGGGATGAATTGGCGTCGATGATGAGCGTGCCCCTTCGTCCTTACATGTGCCTTCGTATGCCGAAGTTGTCTCACGGCTTCCTGCATTAACTCCACCTGTACCGGCGCACGTCGTCCATTTGGCCGCGATGGCAGCCAATCCACCAATACAACCCCACTTCCCTGCCTAGCGCCCTACCAAAGCCACCTAAAAAAATATCCCGGATTCCGAACGCCGATGTGACGTCACGCTAGCTAGATGGGCCGGACTGTTGGCTTCGACGCGTCTAGGTTCCTCGCGCTTTCAGGCAGTCACTTTGTGAGTCGCTGTTTATGGCTTCCACAAATTAGCGCTGTCCTCCAAGTTTATTCAGCACTGTATATGCTTTGGCCCCAACGCAAGACACGTATTTCGAACGCAAAAAAAAAGTACTTTGCAGCGGTTCACCACAATCTACATCATCATAACAAGCACCATTCTCTTACCCTTTACGTGGAATAATGTGCTAGAAACATTGTTTTTGTGTGTATCGTAACATTAGATCTTTTATTGTGGTTTTGGGCGTGAGTGCTTGACAAAGGGTATACAAAATAAACTTTGTCACTTTAGTCGTAGACTAAAGTGACTACGAAAAAGCAGAACGCACAGTGAAGACACATGGTATACTTTAATGACAAATTATAAAAAAATTCCATTCTTCAAGAAACAGTTTAAAAGGTGTATTTACAGTGATCGTGTACATTTAAGCATTTAGTAAAACAGGGCTAGACACAAGAATATCAAGGTTCATTTTATTGGTGTACATTTTATCATAATAGCGCCATGCAGAAGTGACTTGTCCAAAACGAGCTTCAGCCTTATTTTACAATCTTTGATTGTTTTTTTAAATTTCCAGCCACCCTGTTTGCTGATCACTTTGGTCTTCATAAAATGTTTATATTATGACAAAGACCCAGCCAAAAACAAAATGTCTCAACTCAGTGCAAAACTAAAGTACGCAATGGTGAAATGCGGTAACATGGAGAGCTCCACTGATAAACAACTATCGCAATGCGCTTCAACGATTGTATTTAGAATAGGGGAAATTCGTCGTTGATACCATCATGTTGTGCGCAAGTGAAGCCTAGCTATGGCACACAATTTTTACAAGGCTTCTGTCAACAAAACCATACAAATATCTTCCAAAAACAGAGCATCATGAATAATACATAAAGAACGAGAAACGGCTCTCAGGCCTTCAAGGTCTAACTTTCGCTCATTCTTGGCATTACGTAATTTGTCGTTTTTTGTGTGGCACAAGTTGTTCAGCAGTGTATTGGCTGCAGCACTTACGACATGCTTCATTACTTCCTATGCAAAATGACCAAGATCACACACATCTAGGTCCTCATAGTCTGCAAGGGCAGAAAACACAAGGCTGCCAAGAGTGTCTTTCTGCATAGGAAGGCTCAGAAGAGTATTCTGGCGTTTTGAGCTTGTATAATACAATTTCAGTAAACAGCACAGCGTTAACTACCACTGCTCGTGGAAACTTCAGCCCACCCCTGGAAATCTTCGTGATTAATTTATTCTCCGCATCATCTAAGTCGACGTCTTGCATCACAAGGTTTTCCCTGCAAGATCCGCATGCCAATTTCTTTAAAGCTGCATGGGCACAATAGCCGGCAACGTATGTTACTGCAGGAAGCCTTGACGCTAATTTTTTTAGAATGTCAGAATCAGTCACAACTACGTTAAACTCACCGTGCGCTGACGGCACACCTGTCCTCCATGTATTCGCACTCGGTGCTGATAGCATGTCTAAATCTGGCAGGTCCAAAACTTTTTGAAAACGCAGTTCGTTTTCAGATTCATATATCTGCCTTATTCACACATGGTAATTCGCACCCGACAGTTGCCGACACTTTCCGAAGCGATCCTCCAAGCACTCAGTTTGAAGTTTGCCCCCCAAAAAACGTACTCAAAATGAAGCTCTTCCAGACAGTATATAGCTAGTTCGTGCAAGGCGTGGGTAGTGGGGCTGAAACCTGCGTGCGTTTCACGTGTAAGGCAGCCATTGTCATGTCTTAGGCTTTGCCAGTGATCAAGCCACTCAACTATTTTTTTTGCAGAAACTGGAGCTGCGGACACAACGATGATACCATTGGCCCTTGCAAATGATCTCGCAACCGCTGTCCTTTTCTTGGCGTCTTTACGTTAACAATGTTCCACCAAGTCAATATGGTGTCGATGTACTCAGATGTTTCCTTAGCATGCTGGATCCTTGCAGTACTGAAAGCAGCAACAGTAGAGGAGTTAAAAACCTTTCGGGCAAACTTAACGTCCGGTCGTTCCATGTCGGAGGGTTTCAGCGCTTTCGAAGTGAGAGTTGGCGCTAACTTCAAAAGCTTATGCTTTTACGCTTCGTGCAACTCGCACAATACCTTGAAAGATTGTGTAAGTATCTTTTGTTTAGCCTCATTACTTTTTGGTTCAAGAAAGTACAGGAAAATTTCCTATGTTTCGTTGATTTAGCCCGTTATTTCTTATACACTTTAGTATGTGAACTGAGTCCACCACGAAAAACAGGGGTTGCGATAAGTCAGCAGGATGCTGGTGAACAATGCTGACACTTGCGGGCTTAGCGAAGAAGGACATATCTGTTCTGTTTGTGGAGTTAATGTCTGAGATTACAGCGATTATTCTAAAACCTTGAGATAAACAATAAACTTCCGAAGGAAGTCACCTAGTGCCTTAGCATGAATTTGTGCCATGGAGAGAATGTGTACAACATTCTTGTTTAAAAAAAGGCTCTGAGCCTCGGTATCATATAAAAAAATCTTTGCCACAGTTGATGAATTTGCCGCAGCGCGTTACAAAGCCCGCCGTAGTCGAAAAAATACTGCACATGAACCTCATCAAGTATTATTGTCACAGTCTTTTCATGCTCTTTAAGTGTGCTTACAATCCGCTTGGCATAAGAAAGAAAGCTAGCTTCTTGGTGCTCCTTTACGGGGTTGATATCACACGATGAACACAGTCTCCAGATAGCATCAGGATGCGGTATTTTATGCTTTATCGAATTTCTCAGGAATCTGTATGCATGGGGAGAAATTATGAACAAAAGGCTAGAAAAAACCAACAAATCTAGGGGACAACGGCTGGCATTATTCATAACGAGGTCAACTTGACTCTTCAGGAATTCTAGCACCTCCAAACTCCATTCTCGCAAATCGCATGCTAAATGTTCACCGTTTATTTGCTCTAGCATAGTCGACACCAATCTCAGTAGATGACGGGCTTTCCCAAAAGGTGCCGCGCTGATATCCTTGCGAGTCTGTTCGATGATCTCTAGCACTTTCTTCAATCGTCTCAAGTCCCATATCTTTTCAGGAAGTAGCACATCACAATTTCTTACGGCCATTTCACCAAAAAAAAAAATACTTCAATGCAAAGTTCAATAGACACAATTACCGAAGTGCGGATGGTTAGAGCAAAATGGAGAGCCAAGTCCAAAAAGTAAACCTTGGAGTCCTTGGAAACTACAGTCTAGAAGTCTGAGTGCTCAAGTCATGGCAAGGCGTTGAGCAAGTCCGCAAGACTACTAAGCCTATTTTTGGTTTCCTCTTCTGCTTGCGTTTGCAGTGTAATCACAATTGCATTGTGCAAGCAAGCGGCTTCCAATCGCGCTCTTTTCACATCCAGTGCTTCCCGAACGCATGGTTGCGGACGTGATAAGTAGGCAGGTCAGTTGGGAAACAAGCACGGCACTGTAGCTTGCTTCAGATTACTGTTCTTCAGGGTGACTTCGACAACTTTTCCTGTTTTGACGTCTGTGTAAGATGTCGTCTTCAAGTAATGTGATGGCAAGAAATGCGTTTCACAGAGCTGAAACAAAATAAAAGATAAAAAGTGCAGAATTTTCATCTAGCTAGTAACCATAAACGAACATTTTGGACACTATGCTAACAAAATTGATATATCTGAGAACCCTTATAAACAACACAGAGAAAGAATGCTTACCACTGCGTATTTCGTTGGCAAGAAGTCCTTCTGGGGAACAGCTCTGGTCCCCGCTGCCCGCATAATTGGGCCTGAAGGAAATCTGTGCACTCGCACACTTGGCCCCCCATCATAAATTGACTTGCAGTTTGGTGCACAGCAACAGCCAGACATCGTTGCGCTTCAGTGGATCCCCATGGGAATGAATAACCACGCGCACGCGACAGATATAGCAAGCGCGTATGCGATGCAGCATGCTCTACCACGGCCGGACTGGAAAGACGCGCGCTCGCTTCACGGAACGCGCGCGTCTTTCCAGTCAGGCCGTCGCCCTACATACGGCTGCTGTAGTGTTGCAGTCAAAGAGAGAGAGAGAAAAAAGACATTTATTTGGTCCGGAATGAGATGCGTATACATCCAACTCCTGACCAAACCCATGTCGGGACGGGGATGCCTCCCTTCCCCTCCAGGGGCTTTCCGGACATCCAGGAGCTGGACGTTGTAGCTGGGGTCATTGATGGCAGCGGTCCACCAGGCTTCTTGACAGCAGTCCTGCAACGCAGGACATCGCCAGACCACGTGTCTTAATGAGCTTACTTCTCCGCAGTCTGAGCATGTTGGGTCCATCTCCGCATGTATCATGCCCAAGAAGCTCTTTGGGAGGTAAGACTCCATTCGGAGGATTCTCAGTGTGATAGATTGAACTTTATTAGGTTTATGGTGAGGGAATGGCAACACCCGTCTAATGCAACTGTAGTGCGAGGTAATCTTGTGAGAAGTGACGAGCTCATTACCAAACTCGAGCTGTTCCGAGCCAATAGAGTGCTCCTGATGGCCGCAGCCTATGAATCCTCGTGCACGATCATGAGCGATCTCATTGGGGTTTCGGCGGCCCGGTATTACGTCCAAACCTAAGTGAGCCGGAAACCAGATGATGTGGTGAGGCTCGCCTCGCAGGTACCTGCCTTTAAGGACCCTAGCTGCATCTTTTGAGACCTAACCCGACTGAAAGGCTCGTACAGCAGGCAGTAACAGCGCACAAACTCACGGAACGAAGAGAAGAGACACAAACAAGCGCTGTTCTTCTCTTCGTCCCATGAGTTCGTGCGCTGTTACTGCCTATTATGTATCACCAACTAGCCCAACTATCAGTCGTACAGCAGCTGGGGAGTCAGTGTAAATGGTGGTGCGTTTAGGATCCAGTACCGCCATAGCCACCGCTACCTGTTCAGCTACTTCTGCCAGTGAGGTGGACGAGAAAGTCTCCTTTGTGGTCCACGATAGCGGCTGATAATTTTCCAGCATTTTCGTTACGGGCTGCATCTACGAATGCTTCTGTACCCATCAGTTTTTAGGAATGCTCTTGCCCTCGCGAGCCTTCGACCCTTGGTAAATTGTGGATTATTGTTTCTTGCGTATGGCTCAACAATGATCGATTCTCTGACATGATTTTCGAGCTGAATTGCCCACCTTTGTTAATGCCTAGTTGCAGGCCTGCGGCGCTTAACAGGTCCCTCTCTACTTTGGTACCTGATGATTTGGTGAGTTGTGCCATACTCTGTGCTTCTGCTAGCTTATCTATGGTAATATGGACTTAAAAAGCATCTCTGCACTGGCTGTTATTGGGATACCGAGCACTTTTTTGATAGTTTTGCGCAAAAGTGTATCTATCCAATTCTTTTCTGATTGTGTCAAACTGAGAGCCGATACTATGTAGTTCACGTGGCTCATAGAGAAAGCATAATGAACCCTAAGCAGCATGTCTTCCCCTATTCCGCCTTTACTACCGGACCCCCTCATAATTAGCCTAATTATGTTTTCTTTTTTGCGGTTAGATGAGCTATCGCCTTGGCATTACATCCTTTCTCATATATCACAAGGCCCAATATCTTAGTGAAATCTACTCGTGGAATGTTACGTCCGTCTTCAGTGTAAATACTGATGGGTAATTCATTAAGGGGTGTTTATCCCGTAGCCCCCCCCCCCCCCCCTTCGTGCTTGTCTATACAGCAGGAGCTCTGATTTCTCCGGGGAGAGCGCAAGTCTTGGGTCCACCAGGAAAGACTCAGTTGCATTAAGAGCTTCTTGTAGAGCAAGTTCCACAGTAGCCTCTGAACCTCCTGGACACCAAATTGTTATATCATCCGTGTATAATGCATGGTCGATGTTTGGCACTGCTGCAAGCTTCCTTGATAGTTTGCTCATGACAATATTAAATAAAAGGTGGGAAATAACCACCTCTTTCAGAGTACCTCTGTTTTCAAGCTTGTATACTTCTGAGGTCGAATGCCCCATGTGCATGACTGCCATTTTACTATTCAGGAATGAGCGTAAAAAATAAAATGTTTCCCAAGTTCCAGGGACCGCTAGGGACCTCGAAGTGCAGACACGCATGCCATGTCGGCTCCGCAGATTTTGAGTGATTCTCAGCGTAAAATCGAAGAATTGACGGACGCCTTTTTACAGTGAAAAAAGTGGAAGTTCCACGGAACCACGTGATACCGCTCTCAAGTAGGTGGACGGTTAATGTTCGGCATATCGACCACTTTTCTGTAACGCCGACGAACGCACGACGCCATGGCCTCCTGCTGCTGTACATAAGGCGCTTGGCCTAGCCCACGGACGCTGGCGTCTTGAGCCCCCTAGAGGCGGCATCTTCTCGGGTTAATGCCACAGGATGGCTACGATGAGCGTGGACGGCGAGGATATCGCGCAACAAGAGCATGAGAACGAAGCAGGTGAGGGCGCCTTGTTAACAGAAGAGGACGAGCCAGCGAAGAAACCACAACGCATGATGCCAATGACCAAGAAACGCACTTTTCAAGTGAGAACGTGGTCAGAAATAGGTGGAGGAAGAGACAGAGAGCAAGACAAATTGTGGCTGCGAGTAGGATGCACTGTCTGCCGAAGGTATATTACAAGATAATTGTGCGCCCGCGTGACGGCTTCAAGGTCACTGACTATAAGGTCAATCGTCTAGAATGCTGCGTCGCCAACGCCGCTAAACTACCCCGGAATGAATCGTGATAAGACACGGTATGTGCCAACTATAAACAGAACATTCTAGTGGTCAACACGCCATCAGAGGAGCGCACTGAAAAACACAGAACCATCGCTCAACTGAAGATTGGGGACAAGGAATTCGAAGCCAATGCGTAAGAGTCAGCTCCGGAAAATACATTTAAAGGGGTGATCCGAGGAGTAACGCAGGACGTGTCTCCAAGAGAAATAGTGGAAATGCTAGTAACCACGAGAAATTCAACGGTCCTCATGGCCAAGAGGATGGGATACACCGCGAACGTCATCATCCTTTTTGAAGGGCATCGCGTTCCAAGTTATGTGAGATACGGTAGAGCACTGGTCAAGGGCTCACTATACCGCAAGAAAATAGACGTGTGCTACCTGTGTGGACCCCTTGGTCACAGAGCTGACGTCTGCCCGAGCCCGAATAGCAAAATATGCAGAAGGTGCGGGGCTGAGAACCCACCGCAAGACCACGAGTGCGAAGTGAAGTGCCAGCTGTGTGGCAAAGACCACCCGACAGCAGATCGCCATTGCAAGGCCAGATTTAAGATACCATACCTGGTGAAACGACACCACCGGGAACGAGTCCAACGAGAGGAAGAACAAGCGATTTACTATGAGACGGAAGCGAAAGCACTTCACAGGCAAAGATGGGATGACTCAAGTCGATGATCGAAAGATCGGGCGTGGGACGCATCCGGACCAAGCTTCAAGCACAAGACAAGAGCCACTCTACGTTCACTACCACCACATCTATGTCGAGATCCAGAACGAGGTCCAGATCGATGGCCAGATCGAGGTCCAGACCCAAGACCGGCAATACCGGGTCTCACCGACCCCCGGAGGGAGGAGGATCCGAAAGCTTAATAAGACCGAGTGGCGTCCGTGGCACCGCAGTACCCTTCCAGGTGAGCTGGGCTGATGTAGCTTCCGGGGCGCGTGCGGAGCCAGAGGCTGCTCTTCAAAGTAGGATTAAGGCGCTAGAGAACGAGTTGGCACAGATCAGGCAGAACAATGTTTCATTTATGAATGAGGTTAAAAAACTCAGGGAAGAAAATGACCTTCAGAAAAACTGAGGGGTTATGCGCAACGAGGAAACATTACAAGTTATAACGGAGGAAAAAGGCGCAGCAATAGAGGAAGAGGTCGCATCCCTCACCCCCATTAAACGTAAACCAGAGAACGCTCCGAATAAAAGCGTGGTAAAGAAACCCAAAGCAGTGGCGACGCCACAAGAAAGGAGGAATTTGCAAACACCGTGGAGGCCAAAATGGAACAGATTGAAGGAAAATTGCAAACTAAGCTCGAACAACAATAAGTTAGATTTGAGGCAAACATAAGGCGAAAATCGAGGTGCTAGGCAAGACGATATTGCAGAAAGTGCAGCAAATTGTGGCTGATTTCGACGCCAAGCTAGCAATATGGGGATCGCAGTAAAGGGGGGGGCGCGGCTAAGACGTCTTCCAAGCCGTACGCTAGGACCTCGCTGCCTACCGAGGGATCAGAGAGCCTGCAACGCCGCCATGGAGAGACAAAATAGCTACGCAATTTGGCAATAGAATTGTCAAGGATATAATCAAAAACGATACTTTTTGCAACAACATCTTAAAGACACCAGCACCTCGGATGTTACATAGGTGCAAGAAACGCATGGGTTGGCCAAATTGTCGAGATGTAAGTCATTCCGCAGTGATGATGTGGAGACAAAGGTATCAGCAATGTTGGTTAAGCAAAATCGCACGGCGGTGCAACATGACACGGAAATTACGGCAATAAATCACATTCTCCTCGAACTCATACCCATGCGGAAAACAGGGGACAGTCTTTTTGTATTAAATATTTACATCAGTCCTAAATGCAGACGGCAAAACTTCCGCTCGTTGTTTCGCAAAACCCTCGCTATAACGGGCAACCGGGCGCTAGTGATTGGAAGATATTTCAACGCCCCGCATGGTGCATGGGGATACAGGATCGAAACCCAGAAAGGCAGGAACTTGTGGTTGGACGCACAGGATGAGTGTCTGACACTCGTTACCGATCCATCAATTCCTACAAGAACAGGTACTATGGTTTGCGTGGATACCACGCCAGATTTGACGTTCACCAAAAAACATACTGGACACTCAGTGGACCAATACGCAACATGACTTGAAAGCGATCATTCTATACTTGAAATAACCGTGAGGGCCGGGCCGCGGAAGGCGAAACGCAGACAACTTAAACTTGTCGGCTGGGACAAGTTCCGGAACATCAGAGAGGAGCGCGACAATATATGATACAGAGTATTGAGGAATGAACCGAAAAGTTAAAACGAGACGAGGAGGCAGCTACGCAAACAGTGCCACCGGAGGCGCAGCTGAATGTGTAGAAAGTAAGCTTCTTCGCATGTGGGAAGCTAAGGAAAGTTTACAACGGAGGTGGAAAAAACTAAAACACAACCGGACAGTTCATAGAAGGATAGCTAAATTGAACAGGGATATAAAGCAATACGCTCAGCAGCTGTGCAGACAACGGTGGGAGGAAAAATGCAATGACATGGGCAATCAGATAGGGATGGCGAAAACGTGGAATATCCTTAGACATTTGTTAAACCCGGACGGGAACAAGTTGGCAGAAAGGCATAATATTAATCAGTAAATAAAAACGTATCAAAATACAGAGCAGGATTTTTTTGAATGAAATCAAGAAAACATACATCTCCCAAGCGCTTCCCGTTACACACCCTGATTACACAGGGCTGGCGAATGATGATTTAAACAACGAGATCAGTGAGGCAGAAGTGAGGGTCGCCTTGCAAAAACTCAATACTAGATCAGCACCTGGAACAGATGGCATAACTAACAAAACGCTATGCAATTTGGATGACAAGTTCTTAACTAAGTTAACTAAATTCATTAAAAAATTATGGAAGGCAGGACAGATTCCACAACAGTGGAAGATGGCAAAAATTGTGTTAATACCCAAGACAGGGAAGTGACTGCACATTGCGAACTTGAGACCTATATCTCTCACGTTTTGCGTGGGGAAACTCACGGAGCACGTAATGCTGGAGAGGATAACTACCTATCTCGAGGACCGGGATGCGCTCCCACTCACAATGATAAGGTTCAGGAGGAACTTCTCAATGCAAGACGCAGTGCTACAGTTAAAACATCAGATTACAGATAATCCGGGAACCGCGACAAAGGCCATTCTAAGGTTAGACCTAAAGAAGGCCTTTGATAATGTAACACATGCAACGGTGCTAAAAAGGGTAAACGATCTAGGTCTGGGACAATGGACGAAGAATTACGTGCGTAATTTCCTGACGGGAAGGAAGGAAGGCAAAGATCATGATAGGTGGCCTAGTTTCAGAGGAAATTGAGATAGGCAGTGCAGGTACGCCACAAGGCTCGGTATTATCGCCTATGTTATTCAATCTGGTTTTAATTGGACTGCCGACGAAGCTCCAAGCAATCGAAGGACTGAATCATACAATATATGCAGACGACATCAACCTATGGGTGAAAAATGGGAGTGATGGGCAAATAGAGAAAATGCTCTAAAACAGCAGTCGAAACGGTCGAGCGGTATCTGGAAGGTACTGGGCTAGCCTGCTCTGCGGAAAAATTAGAGCTGTTGCTGTACAGACCTACTCGTAGAGGTCGCAAACCAGGTAGCTGCCTCCAAGATCTCGCTCATAGAGAAAAAATACAGTTAAGAACAGCCGATGGAAAAACCATACCCATACACTCTAAAAAAAAATATCGAGTAAAAAGGGTGTCTTTTTACTCGTCATCAGGCTTGCGTGCGCTTCCTTTCTTGAAAACTCGGCGATGGCCACTTTCCTATCGAGAATGCAATGTAACCCTGATAACGGGCCTGTCGATCGTGACCGAAATGTACCGGGCGCGGGGTGATAGCGCTAGGATGGAACACAATATAGATGACGATTATTGTGTGGGGAAACTCACACAATCTGTCTGTCTGTCTGTCTGTCTGTCTATCTATCTATCTATCTATCTATCTATCTATCTATCTATCTATCTATCTATCTATCTATCTATCTATCTATCTATCTATCTATCTATCTATCTATCTATCTATCTATCTATCTATCTGTCTGTCTGTCTGTCTGTCTGTCTGTCTGTCTGTCTGTCTGTCTGTCTATCTATCTATCTATCTATCTATCTATCTATCTATCTATCTATCTATCTATCTATCTATCTATCTATCTATCTATCTATCTATCTATCTATCTATCTATCTATCTATCTATCTATCTATCTATCTATCTATCTATCTATCTATCTATCTATCTGTCTGTCTGTCTGTCTGTCTGTCTGTCTGTCTGTCTGTCTGTCTGTCTGTCTGTCTGTCTGTCTGTCTGTCTGTCTGTCTGTCTGTCTGTCTGTCTGTCTGTCTGTCTATCTATCTATCTATCTATCTATCTATCTATCTATCTATCTATCTATCTATCTATCTATCTATCTATCTATCTATCTATCTATCTATCTATCTATCTATCTATCTATCTATCTATCTATCTATCTATCTATCTATCTATCTATCTATCTGTCTGTCTGTCTGTCTGTCTGTCTGTCTGTCTGTCTGTCTGTCTGTCTGTCTGTCTGTCTGTCTGTCTGTCTGTCTTTCTATCTATCTATCTATCTATCTATCTATCTATCTATCTATCTATCTATCTATCTATCTATCTATCTATCTATCTATCTATCTATCTATCTATCTATCTATCTATCTATCTATCTATCTATCTATCTATCTATCTATCTATCTATCTATCTATCTATCTATCTATATATCTATATATATATCTATCTATCTATCTATCTATCTATCTATCTATCTATCTATCTATCTATCTATCTATCTATCTATCTATCTATCTATCTATCTATCTATCTATCTATCTATCTATCTATCTTGGGGTCATAGCACAAGACTTTCAATTAGCCTCACTTATGAAAATGTATATGTCTTATCTATATATTACAAAAAGACAACAAAAAGGCATTATGTGCTGTGGCGAAAACAAGGTACTGAACTCAATAACATAGTTTCGCTGCATCGGCGAGTGAAAGGTAATCGGTTTGGGGGTTTTACGTGCCAAAAGAACGATATTATTTGGAGAAACGCCGCAGTGAGGGACTCCTAAATAATTTTGACCATCTGTTTAATTTTCATTCGCCCGTCTCTTTAATTTGCTGTAATTTTTACTGAGTTTGTTGTAATTGTCTATTACAACACATATAAACCTTGCTTATGGTTCATTAACTTCTACTTTTCCGTTTCGACAATATAAAAAGACGCTTACATATTTCGCTTGCATAATTTAAAATCACGACTTTTTTCTCAATATACTGAGGTCTTTTGCGTCATATTTCCATTTAAAGATGATACGGCAAGATTATTCATCTCATAAATTATCGCAGTATAGGTATCATTTACTTTTTCGTATTTGGCAGTCAACAAGCCGGGTAGCAAAAAGTGATAAGGTGTCAACTTAATGTGGCAGTACTTGAGGTCCCTTGTATCAGACTGCTCATCGCGAATTGTTCCGGGGAAAGCAAAATGAGTTGAACGGCGTGTATCCATGAGTAACCCGCAATTTTATTTTCATTTAAAACACTGACTGCGACGTGTATGCAAAAGGATTCCTCGTATTGTAGCAACGACTTCAGCTCGCAACTATAGAAACAGTTGAAAGATGCGCGAACGCATTTCTTTTGAACAACGCTGGCAGAATACATGGTTTCCGACCCTAAAAAGCCTTGGAGATGTTTGTATTCTTCGAAATCAAAGCTATATAGTGAAATAGTTAATAGAGCAGTTTGTATAGTAAACTAGTAAGAATGAGTGAGACATTTAACAACTGCTTTGTGACTAGGTTTCTCACCAATAGTGAATGTCTTGTCCTGAAGTAAACGAGAAACATACAAGTGATGTGATAATTTGTAAAGAAAGCATTGTAGTTCTCCTGCTTAATCTATATGTGAATAAAAGTTTTGGTCCAGATAAAATACCAAATGCTTGTCTAAAACGTTACTGTGAATGAGTCTCTGTCATTATCATGAATTCCTTCATAATATATTTTTCCTGTGTCGTTTTGAGCTCGTGTAAATAACTAGCAATACGTCTTATCTGGCCGTCACTGACTTGTGTATATTTTTGGAAGTGTCTCAGTTACACATGCCTCGTCTACGGTGTAGCCTTGTCCTGTCACTTGAGTCTACACGAATTTGTCCCAGCCATTTCAATATGGATGTGAGTGTTCGCGATGGCCGCCTAGGGAATGACATCGCATCTTTTGGAAAGCCGTACAACTTCACATCCAGAGGAATCTATCAGTGAACCATAACAGCTCACGAAGCCCTGAAATGACCAGCACCTACTGTCCTAGGAAGCACAAGACCAGCACGATGTTTGAACAAAGTCGAATTATTCCTACGGCAACGTCTTCACGTGATGCCGAAGCAGGAAAATCGGGATTACCGGGAGGACTCCGGGTCAACATACATGACTTCGTCTCGCAGGCACCAACGAATTCTCATCAGGTACATTCCAGAAACTACCCCATTTGGGACTATTCGAAAGTGTCCGTAGGGCATGATGAATGCAGCATCCACATTTCAACGATTCAAGAACGATATTAGGCGCGGAATACCGTTCGCTTTCCGCTATGACATCCTTGTTCATGTCCACACAGACGATGAGCCTAAAGAGAACGTTTGCCTTCTAGTTATTCGACTGGTCCACAAGTGCATTATTGGTGGTGAAGCACTCGATTTTCAGTTTAGTTTCAGTTTCAGTTTTATTGAGCATTTTCTTCACAGAGTTGCGAAAAAGAAAACGCAAGGATAAGAGCAAAAAGCTGCTATGTTAGCAGCTTGACGAGGCTCCTACCCCTTTTCACTTGGCATTACAAAAATCCGCAGAGCACAATACATGAAAAAACTATTTGACGTCGATTTTCAAAACTTCAAGAAATTAGGAAATAAAAAGAAAATGCATCAAAATTACATCAGTTTCAAGTTTACATAAAATAAGCAAACCACAAAAAGAGAAAAACAACAAAAAACAAAGGAAAACAGCGTGCGGTCAATCATGAAACAATGCACACGTTGCTAAACGGCTACCAAAGTATTACAAAATGATTATACAACGTTTACAACACTGGGTATGAACAAGTTTTAATGCACAAGAGAAACACTGACGAGTGAAATGTTGCATATTTTACTCGTAAAAAAAGCAACGAAAAAAAAAATGTCAAAGAAAGCAAACATCATAGGATGCCATGTTACACACGAGCACTATTAGAGGGCGTTTCTTTTACATATAGTACTGTAGCCGGACAACTAGAAGAAGCTAAACTACACGCCGCCATTTTGGATGAGAAGGTTCTTAAGTTGTTTTTTATGTATATTAAAAATGTCGACGTTTTTATTTTCAGACACGTTTAAACAAGCTGGAATACAGTGTTCAAGTCTTCTCAAACCGTGATTAGTTCGCGAATAAGGAACGAACCAGGAAGGCCTTTTCCGAATGTCATAATAGGATTGTGTATTTTTTCTGAGGTTACACAGTTTAAGAAAACAAGCGTTGTTTGATAGCAAGCTTTGTTTGTATTTCATAATCAGGTTGAAGCTGTGTATGTGATCGACGGGTAAAATCTTATATTCTCTGAATAAATGACTTGTATGTGCGTCGTATGGTACGTTTGCAATATGACGAATCGCTTTTTTCTGCAGTAAAAATATTTTGTTCCGATTTGCTTTAGATGTATCTGCCCACACTAGACTACAATAGCTTATGTGAGATGAAAACAACGTATTATAGAGTAAAAGTTTAATGTTTGCTGGAAGTATCTGTCAAAACTTAGAGAGAGCACCACACGTCCTAGCTATATTTCTAGTTACTTTATTAACGTGTTCATCCCAATTAAGATTTTTATTAAAAATTACTCCTAATGATGAAACTTCTTTGACAACCTCATTTTTTTCGGGCCCGAGATATATATCCAAACCACGACAGACAGCCTTCTGAACCAGTGCGAATACCACAGCTTTGGATTTTTTTGTGTTGATCAATAAATAATTTGCAGTACTCCATATAAAGATGTCGTTAAGAATGCTGTTGGCTGAGTCTGCAAGCTTACCTAAATCATTACCATGAAAAAATATACTAGTGTCATCTGCATAAATTATAAAGTCCACATATTTGCTGACACTTGTTATGTCGTTTATATAAATATTAAACAGTAGGGGCCCTAATATGCTGCCCTGAAGTACACCTGACGTTATGGTTAGTAGGGAGGATTGGCTGTCATTTATAACTACAGATTGCTTTCTTTGTGATAAATAAGATTTCAGAAAGTCAAGTGGGGTTCCCCGAAAACCATAATGACGCAAGTTTGCATAGAGTATTTCGTGGTTGATTCTATTGAACGCTTTGGAATAGTCAATAAAAACACCCAGTGTTAACAGTTTCTTTTCAAATGAGTTAAGTATGAGTTCTTTTTGTGTGAGGAGAGCCAGTTCCGTGAACATGCCCCGTCGGAAGCCAAATTGATGCGGTGATAATATAGAGTACTTTTCACAAAAAGACATGACACGTTGATATATGATTTTCTCTAGCCCTTTAGATATAACAGGAAGTATGGAGATCGGACGATAATTAGAAAAGATATTTCGGTCACCAGATTTGTATAAGATACTAACACTCGCATGCTTCATTCTTTCTGGGAAAACTCCCGTAGATAAGCAGATATTAAACAGATGGGTAAGAACAGGTAACAAAAGATCATCATCATCATCATCATCACCATCAGCCTGACTACGTCCACTGCAGGACAAAGGCCTCTCCCATGTTCTGCCAGTTAACCCGGTCCTGTGCTTGCTGCTTCCAATTTATACCCGCAAACTTCTTAATCTCATCTGCCCACCTAACCTTCTGTCTCCCCCTAACCCGCTTCCCTTCTCTGGGAATCCAGTCAGTTACCCTTAATGACCAGCGGTTATCCTGTCTACGCGCTACATGCCCTGCCCATGTCCATTTCTTCTTCTTGATTTCAGCTATCATATCCTTAACCCCCGTTTGTTCCCTAATCCACTCTGCTCTCTTCTTGTCTCTTAAGTTTGCACCTACCATTTTTCTTTCCATTGCTCACTGCTTCGTCCTCAATTTAAGCTGAACCCTCTTTGTAAGTCTCCAGGTTTCTGCTCCGTAGCTAAGTACCGGCAAGATACAGCTGTTATATACCTTCCTCTTGAGGAATAGTGGCAATCTACCTGTCATAATTTGAGAGTGCTTGCCGAATGTGCTCCACCCCATTCTTATCCTTCTGGTTACTTCAATCTCGTGGTTCGGCTCTGCGGTTATTACCTGCCCTAAGTAGACATAGTCTTTTACAACTTCAAGTGCACTATTACCTATCTCGAAGCGCTGCTCTTTGCCGAGGTTGTTGTACATTACTTTCGTTTTCTGCAGATTAATTTTAAGACCCACCTTTCTGCTCTCCTTGTCTAACTCCGTAATCATGAGTTGCAATTCGTCCCCCGAGTTACTCAGCAATGCAATGTCATCGGCGAAGCGCAGGTTACTAAGGTATTCTCCATTGACTCTGATCCCTAACTGTTCCCATTCTAGGCTTCTGAAAACCTCCTGTAAGCACGCGGTAAACAGCACTGGGGAAATTGTGTCCCCCTGCCTTACACCCTTCTTGATTGGTATTCTGTTGCTTTCTCTATGAAGCACTATGGTAGCAGTTGATCCCCTGTAGATTTCTTCCAGAATGTTTATATAGACTTCATCTACGCCCTGATTCCGCAGTGTTTGCATGACGGCTGATATTTCTACTGAATCAAAAGCCTTCTCGTAATCTATGAAGGCTATGTATAGTGGTTGGTTATACTCTGAGCATTTCTCTATTACCTGATTGATAGTATGAATGTGGTCAATTGTTGAGTAGCCTGTTCGAAATCCTGCTTGTTCCTTTGGTTGATTGAATTCTAATGTTTTCTTTACTCTGTTAGCAATTACCTTTGTAAATAGCTTGTATACTACAGAGAGCAAGCTGATCGGCCTGTAATTCTTCAAGTCCTTGTCATCTCCTTTCTTATGTATTAAGATGGTGTTAGCGTTCTTCCAAGACTCTGGTACTCTTTCCGTCAGGAGACACCTCGTAAACAGGGTGGCTAGTTTTTCTAACACAATCTGTCCTCCATCTTTCAGCAGATCTGATGTTACCTGATCCTCACCAGCAGCTTTGCCCCTTTGCATGCTCTCCAAAGCTTTTCTGACTTCTTCTATCATTACTGGTGGGGTGTAATCTGGGTTACTGCTAGTTCTTATAGTATTAAGGTCGTGGTTGTCTCGGCTACTGTACAGATCCCTGTAAAACTCCTCCGCTATCTTAACTATCCTATCCATATTGGTAGTTATTTTGCCTTCTTTGTCCCTTAGTGCATACATCCGACTTTTGCCTATCCCAAGTTTCAAAAAGATCAAGTGCTGCTTTAATAGGCTTAATTTGTAGGTCCCGAGCAGTAGTGTTTTTTAGTGACATAAATACAGACAATACTTCTTCAGGAGTTGTGTTTAAAAAATATGCAGTGCTTATGTTTGGCACACCTAGAAAGTTTCTGTAATCATTACTACTGGCACGAGAAGGGTTTTATAAATGAGAGGACACCAGCGTTGTGAAGTACACGTTAAATTTATTAGCAAGTTCTTGACCTTTTAATATCTTGTTATCTATGTTTAACTCAAGCGCGTTGTCTCGAGAGCAACTTCTATTTAGAAGCTTATTTATTTCTCGCCAAAGCACGTCGCCACGAGTGCTAACCCTCTTAAAGAGAGCTTCATAGTACGCACCCTTAGTTTTTCTCAGGTGCTTCGTTACAAAATTTCTATACCGCTTGAATTCTGAAAGATCGTTATGGTGTCTTGTTTTCACGAATTTCGCGTACAGTAGATTTTTCTTGTTAATCATTTCCAGACATTCTCGCGTCATCCATTGTTTCTGACCTTTCTTTAGGGTTTCGACAGTTTTATATTTAAAACACTTATGGTAAGTTTTTCTTAACAGGCACATGAATATTTCATACGCCTCATTAGCGTTAACTGATTTATAGACAGGATCCCAACAAATCTGCGCAATTTCACGCCTAAAAGTGTCTAATGTTTTGTTACTAATTTCCTGTATTTTGTGTGATTCTGGAGTTGATACTTTTGCACGATTAAGATAATCGTTGCGATTTTGAAACATGTATATAGGGTAGTGATCACTAATATCGGCAATAACAGTTCCAGATACGGTTAAATCACTTATGTCATTTGTAATAAGTAAGTCGATAAGGACTTCAGTATCTGAAGTGACACGTGTAGGTTCAGTAATAATATTAGCACACGCAAAGGAATCAAGTAGTAGTTGGAAGTTATCAGAGGTTTCAGCTTGCTGTAAAAGGTTTATGTTGCAGTCGCCCCCTATGATAATGTGCAACTTGTTAGTGCACGCATACGTAAGCAGATTTTCAAGAAATTGAAAAAAACGCTTCTGTTTTTCCGTCAGGTGGACGATAAACTACCACATATACATACTTGTGACATGCTAGTGATAATGCCTCATAACACACAGCCATAAGAGATAACCCTAAAGACAGGCTTCTCCTACCGAAGAGTTTTAGCTCAGGTGTATCCACGGGCAATCATGCGCGCAAGCTGTACGGCCGCAAATTTCGAAATGCTGGTATGACCCTGTGAAATCAAACACATCCCGGAAAGTCAACAACGTGGTACCTAGACGACGAATTCATCCTGAATGCAATGGACGCTACAGGCGAAGTCCTCTCAAAACGTATACTGACGTTTCATGCATGACGTGGTCATGCAATGTCACTGCATGACCACGTTCACCTGCAAGAACAAATTCTAAGAGCTAGGAGCTTGGGCAACCTTCCACATTCTATACGGGCACCTGTTAGACCTGGGACCGAAGACATCGGGTGCACAGATTGACGCTTGTGGGCTCTTTAGATTTTCAGGCCACCACTCAGCGAAGCGAGCTTCCCTCATTAGTCACAACGGTCTCGCATAAGGGCTTCGTAGTTCGTACGATTCTTCTGCAGATTCTTCGGAATAAGTCGAGCCTTGCAGCAGAAGTTAGCACCAGAGGCTGAAAAATGGAAGCCAGCTCAAAAAGACTTCCGCCGTGTGCCAGGGACGGCAACAACTACTTCTCAATCACTTCCGAATAAACATCGACTGGGGTCGTTTCTCGTCGACAGTTGCCAATGCGGAACATACTCAACTCATAGTGGCCCCATCTGATTGAAACAAGAGGCATTTTTCAGTGAACTGCCTAATTACCGCTTGGCACCATGTTTACACGGGCCTTTTCATTAACACCACCCTTCTTGAAAAGTCGCCTAATTGAATTCCAAAGAGATTCATCTATGTTTGAACTTTTGGGCGGTAACCCGAGTTAAGCTTTGCTCAGACAATTCATTGATTTACTGAGGAACCTCTCTGAACCAGCTTTTGTGTCGATCACCGACTTCTTGTTTGAAGACTGTCGACAGTTTACATTTGCCATGGTACGATAACGTTTCAATGTTTTCAGCGACGGAAAAAAAAAGTAACGCGAAAACCGATAGAATTAGGAATAGGAAAAAATTCGACAGATTCGACGTGCCTGGGAATCGACGTTATACGAAGCATGCGGAGGGACGGTGACCGTGTTGCGATTTTTTTTTTTTTAGTGAGCGACACGCCATGAAATGACGCTAAATATATGTATAAATGTTGGACGCACAGATATAAGTTGTAGAGTTACAGATGTTTATATAACCAGTTGTTTGCACTTGCGCTACAATGCCAACTGAAACATGCGTATTAGCAACACCAGAAGCTGATATAAAGCGCTGATGCTCGCGAGGATGCTGGCCCTGCACACTGCCACATAAACCAACTTCAGTGCATGACAACTAACCACAATTGACACTAACCCGACGTGACGGCTGTATCAAAGGAGTTTATATGTAATGTTTATAAAAATGGGCGGGCAGCACTGCAACCACTATAGACATTTCACGAAGATTTGCGTCCATTTCAAAAAAGTAGTTCCGAGACCAGGCGTAAAATGCTTCATTGCGACGCAGAATGCTTGGGTCCGATTCCAGCTGTGGCCCTCACATTTATTCTTTGCATTTGTTGGGTTGACGCTACCGATGTCGGCTATTTTTTAACGCTGGCGCGTAATGATTTCCCATGTGTGTTCTCATCGTTCCTTGGTAGATACCAAGGGTAAATCACCTAAGGCACATACCCGCAAACCAGCGGCACACACCAGCTCGTATGTGCCACTGTCTGGCGGGAAGTGTTTGACGATGTACGCGATGGTATTGTGACATAATATATGTCTTGGCCAGCGTGTCATATAAGTCAAACCATTTTACCCTCCCATGCTAATTTTGGTTCACGTTAAGTTAAGCGGGTGACCACGAGAGCACCCAAACGTAAGCGGCTAGATAGATAGATAGATAGATAGATAGATAGATAGATAGATAGATAGATAGATAGATAGATAGATAGATAGATAGATAGATAGATAGATAGATAGATAGATAGATAGATAGATAGATAGATAGATACGCTGAAGGTCGCCGAAGTTCGCTAATAAATGCTTCGCATTTATTAAAAGCTTTTGTTGCTTTGGCAGTGTATAATAAATGTGACTTAGTGACTATCTATCTATCTATCTATCTATCTATCTATCTATCTATCTATCTATCTATCTATCTATCTATCTATCTATCTATCTATCTATCTATCTATCTATCTATCTATCTGTCTATCTATCTATCTATCTATCTATCTATCTATCTATCTATCTATCTATCTATCTATCTATCTATCTATCTATCTATCTATCTATCTATCTATCTATCTATCTGTCTGTCTGTCTGTCTGTCTGTCTGTCTGTCTGTCTGTCTGTCTGTCTGTCTGTCTGTCTGTCTATCTATCTATCTATCTATCTATCTATCTATCTATCTATCTATCTATCTATCTATCTATCTATCTATCTATCTATCTATCTATCTATCTATCTATCTATCTATCTATCTATCTATCTATCTATCTATCTATCTATCTATCGCACCTGGCTCGACATCTCTCGCTCCTGGCTCGACATGAAGTAAAAATAGAGAAATAAATAACGCACACAAAGTCTGTTTCTGTTTTATATTTCTATCAACTTTAATTATTTTATTTAAGGAACAGACTGCACGTATTACACGTCGCCTCGAAAAGTTCTCGCAGTGTCACGTCCTACTTTGGCGTACGTAGGACAATTCCTTGTACGTCACCTTCCCCATGTTCGGGCGTGCGGCCTTGAGATGAAGGGCAAGCGGCATTCAGTATGACATTTCAACTTCTTCGAGGCGCGTAGCGTTGCAAATTTTGGCAGACGAGATGGTAAGTGCCCATTGCATGTCTTTCTCTAGAAACGCTCCAACCTGGTGTTCTGCAAACTGTGCGGGATAACTTGCATGTTCATGATAAACCATCGGCGCCTTTATACCATCATAAACTCAAACATTATGTATTTAATTCCTGCCGTATTCACAGTTCACACACATAATTCATAGCTAATTTGAGTTTTTGTAAAAATTTATTCTTGCTATAAATCCAGCCTCCCTCCCTCTCTCTTTCTCGCTCTCTATCTCTCTTTCTCTCTCGCTCTTCTGACCTTCATCAGGAATCGTGACGAAGGCCAGACTCTAGGCCGAAACGTCTACTTGACGATCTACTTGACTATATATATATATATATATATATATATATATATATATATATATATATATATATATATATATATATATATATATATATATATATATATATAGAAAAAAGCTTTCGACAAGTGCCAAAGCAAACCGAGATAATAACGGAAGAGTAAACTTGGCCTTTGACAAGCTGTACATAAATAAATAACCGAGCATACGTCTGGGACTGTGAAAAGGGAGAAAGAATACCGCTTAAAAAAAAACCGATTGCCGATAGCAGCAATCGTCCGATAACCAGACGATATGCGCAGTCACTTATCAAGACCTATATAAGAGGACATTCTACGATTTGTTCGTGGATTCGGTCAACAAAAAGTAAACGTTCCAATATTCGCGTGAAGCGCTCAGAACAAAAGTGTCTTCGATTGGTTAATGTGAATGTCCGAAGCGTAAGCAACAAGACTGAACTCATGGAAATTGCTTTACTTGAATATGACCCTCATGTAGCGATTGTGTCTGAGACATGGTTGCGCCCTGAAATAGCTGACGATGACGTATTTCCACCCTCGTATAAAGTGGAAAGACAGAGCTACAAGGGGTGGTGGAATAGGCGTCCTTGTGAAAGACGCAATACAGGCTACAATTATCGCAAGTGTCGATGAACTAGAGTGTGTATGCATCAGACTGTCTTGTTGGAGCCATAGTTTTATTTTATATGCCGTATACAGACCCCCCGAGGCTACGTTTGAATGCATGGCAAAATTACGTGAACATATGTCCCAGTTTCGCAACCAGAAAATTTTATTAGCTGGTGATTTTAACCTACCTTCTGTTGACTGGGAACGCTTTACGACGGGGCCCTTGAACAAAAAAGATACGGAGGCTTTGTCCGACGTCATGCTTACTCATAACCTGATGCAAGTTGTGAAAGAGCCAACCCGTGTGCATGGGTCTTGTAGTTACATTCTTGATTTGGTATTTATAAGCCGTGAGCTAGAGCAGCACACTGTTTCCGTGGAACAGGGCCTGTCCGATCACAACTTGGTTAGTGTATCCGTTCCCCTTACCAGATGCACGAGCGATAAAAAATCATCGGTTTGTTGTTCTAAAGATTACTCACGAGCAGATGACGTATCTGTGATAGACTACATGGAATCGTGTTTTGCTGTATTTGATGCTGAAGATGTCGGAACAACGTGGAACCGATTTAAAACAATGTGTCACCATTGCACAAAAAACTTCATTCCGAATGAACGTAAGAAGGTTCACAAACAAACTCCTTGGATTACGCGCGATATCATTCATTTAAAGCGAAAAATAAAGCGATTACGGAAAAAGCAAGCACAGACTAGTGCTCTTTCAACCCTCAAAGTCAGCCTTGCATGGGCCGTACGCTCCTCTAAAGATCGCTACTTTATGACACTGCTGCCCAATTTTATAAAAAAATGACCCAAGTAAATTCTGGAATTATATTGCCGACAAAAAGAAACCCGTGACAGAAATAGCAATTGAGGGCGTGATTGTTACTGACCAGAGAGCGGTGGCTGAGCATTTTAATACGTATTTTCGAAGTGTGTTTTCTGGTTCTAGTACATACGTACCGAGCGGTAAAGTTTTCGATCCATCTGAAGCATCTTTTGTGTCTTACTCTGGCGTATTCGTGATGCTTTTAAAGCTTAAGTCCAAAACATCGTGGGGACCGGATGATCTGCCAAATATGTTTCTAAAAAGGTATGCTGAACATGTTGCAAAATTCCTGTATAAATTTTTTTTTGTGTTTCATTGTTGTCATCAAAGCTACCAGGTGACTAGAAGGCCGCTCGCATTAGTCCCGTATTCGAAAAAGGGAACCGTCTTTCTCCTCAGAATTATCGTTCTATATCTCTAACGTCATCCTGCTGTAAATTAATTGAACATATTATTGCCACCCAAATAGTAAACTTTTTGGACCAACATTCTATTTTGACACAATCTCAACACGGGTTTAGAAAGGGATATTCAACAGTAACGCAATTGGTTACAGTAATCCACTCATTTGCACTAAATCTTGATAACAATAGGCAAACTGACATAATTTTCTTAGATTTCAGTAAAGCGTTTGACAGAGTACCTCACAATAAACTGATTCAAAAACTTAAGCGGATTGGCCTTCCAGACATTCTCGTAAACTGGATTGCCGAATATCTTACTAACCGGTCACAGTTTGTTGCCATTAATGACCACCGTTCACCATCTCTTCATGTCTCATCAGCTGTGCCCCAGGGAAGTGTACTGGGCCCATATCTTTTTCTCATTTATATCAGCGATATTGTCAATGTCATAACACCTACAGTACAAATTAGAATATTTGCCGATGATCGTGTTTTTTTTTCTTTCGTGATATTTACACTGTTCATGATAAAAAACGAACTTAACACAAATCTTTCTAATGTAGATCAGCGGTGTAATGAATGGGCAATGACCCTCAACGTAAACAAAAGTGTCTGTATGCGTCTGACACGTCAAAAAAATCTGCTAGACTATATCTACAAACTAGGGCCATCATCCCTGAGAGAGGTCACTAGCTATAAGTATTTGGGCTTGACCATAACTAACAATTTATCCTGGAACGTCCACATAGACAACGTATGTTCAGCTGTCCTCCGAAAACTCGGCTTTTTAAGACATAAACTGCGTAACCGCCCTCCAAATGTAAAGGTTCTTACTTACTTTTATTTTGCAAGACCTAAATTAGAATTCGCCAGCACAGTATGGGATCCTTACACTAAGTTTAATATTGATAAAATTGAGCGGGTTCAAAAGAAAACAGTTCGTTTTATATACAACAAATACTTACCATATGATTCACCCTCTGCACTAATGACTGCAACTGACATTCAGCCACTTGCTTCGCGCAGACTCAAACAACGGCGTGATTTCCTTTTCTTGTTACTTAACAATAAACTCGCCATTGATCCATCACCGTATCTATCTTTCCTATCAACTAGGCAGACCCGACATCACCATCCCAATTTGCTTACCCCATATTTCGCGAGAACTGATGTCTTTATGTATTCTTTCTTTCCACGGACAGTGTCTGATTGGAACAAATTATGTGATCCCCATTCATTGTGAATTAAGTTGAGTGAATTGCATTATGTATGGTGCATGTTATTCCTGTGATGTGCCCTTCCTGCTTGGACCAATTATGGTTCGCAGTATGTACTAAATAAAAATAATATATATATATATATATATATATATATATATATATATATATATATATATATATATATATATATATATATATATGTGTGTGTGTGTGTGTGTGTGTGTGTGTGTGTGTGTGTGTGTGTGTGTGTGTGTGTGTGTGTTTCACACTCGTCGCTTGGCTTATAGATGGCGCTGACCAACACTCCTACTTCTAAAATTCACATATAAACCCAAAAAAGTGAGTGGAAGGAAAGACGCTGTGATAGATCAGTAGTTAGAGCATCGAACGCGTTATTCGAAGGTCGTAGGTTCGATTCCTACTCACGGCTGGTTATTTTTTCACCCACATTTCTTTATTCTTATTTACATTCCATTTGTTCCAATAACTTCCTCTATACATTCTTTGGCATTACTATGTGTTAGATCTCATTAATATTGTGTAAAACACAGAAAAAACGAGCCCTTAGGTATTATAAACATATATATATATATATACATATATATATATATATATATATACATATATATATATATATATATATATATATATATATATATATATATATATATATATATATATATATATATATATATATATATATACATATATATACCAAAAACATAAGTGATGCTGGGTCCGGGAAAGAATATTCGTATAGCGAATAAGACGCATGAACGAAGTGAATGTATTGACGTTTCGGCCGTGTTTCTGATGAAGGCCGGACCCACGGCCGAAACGTCAATAAATTCACCTCGTATGTGCGTCTTCTTCGCTATACGAATATATATATATATATATATATATATATATATATATATATATATATATATATATATATATATATATATATATATATACACATTGTAACAGACTAGTAAAAGGTAGAGAAGAGGAGAGGAAGAGGTGGGGAGGTCCGTAGCTATTGCTGCTATCGAGTTGCATGAGGCTTCATCAAAGAGAGCTATCTTCATCCCGCGAGGAAGCGCAACCGACGTGGCAGAACAGTTCAGCGTCCACAATGTTGCTACTCCTTTAGTCATGCATAGAACAGAACAAGGCACAAGTATGTCTTTTTTTTTATTGATATGATATATAAGGAGATGTTGGCGCACCATTATGGCGCCGGCTACTCCTTAGCCGTTGATTGAAACTTGAACACGTATCTTGAAGCAAAACATACAGAGCAGTGCATGGAAAATAGAAAACTCAGGCACAGATATGCAAAGACACACTTATACGTACATATGACAATTGTAAGTAAATGTTTGAAAGTCATTGCAAGAAGTCTCTGGAAACAACAAAACACAAACAACAAACACAAAAATGAACAACAAAACAACAAAGCACACGTCTGGTCCTTATAAAGATGCATTCGCTCGTATGTACATAATAGTCGGCACGTCATTCATTTCACAACACACACGTGATGGGTAACACAAGTATGTCCTTCTTAAAACAGTTCTTGCGTAGAGGCCCCACTACGAGGTCAACACAAGCATCATCAACCGCTGTGGAAGAGACTCGAACGGGTGTCAGGCACCAAGATGGTGCTATCACTTCATCAATCACTCTGTGTTCCTGTCTTCGCCACGGTAGTCTTCTTCGGAAAGCGACGGTAGAAACAAATTGTTTAGAGATATTTCCCCACTACAACTGTCAACGGAAGCACCGCATTGCTCCAGGAAATCGGTACCAAGAGTGACATCGTGCGAACAACGAGATAGAACCAGAAATTCCGATACAAATACTTTTCCAGCCAATAAAACACTGACAACACTTACACCAAGAGGATTAAGCCACTCGCCGCCTACACCACTAAAGGTGATTGCATCGTCCCATGAAAACATAACTTTGCGACATAAGCGGTTTCTGAAGGCGAGGCTCATCTCAGACACAGTCGCCCCAGTGTCAACTAACGCCATCGTCGGTATTCCATCAATCAACACATTCACTTTGTTTTTGATCATAACAATAGACAGAGGTATATCTTCAAAAGACTGTCCAGCGACCTCCCCTCCATTGGCCGCAAATGCTAGTTTCCCGGCGGCGGAGAAGAATGACGCAGAGGAGACGGCGAGCGACGAGAACGGTTGGATGGTGGTGTCAAACTCCGCTCGGATGCTGGCGAATCACTGCGTCAGGTCTCGCGCGAAAGACGGTCCCTTGGAAACAAGTCCGTTGTCCGCAGGTCATATGAAGCACCGGGTCTTGGTGGCGAAGACATGGCTGGTGTCCTGCGTGATTGGTGGCGTTGTTGGCGGCAATAGCGAGCGATATGCTCAGTGAAACCACAGTTGTAGCACACGGGAGGGTCACGGTTTATACTATATTCATTGGAACGAATCCTGGGCCGCTGCTGTCGGTGAGAAAGTTTGTTATTTATTTATTTATTTATTTATTTATTTATTTATTTATTTATTTATTTATCACATACTGTGGACCAAGTATGGTCCATGCAGGAGAGGGCAATACAGTTCAAAATTCTTCTACATACATACACTTCCGCTGCAGTATACATTCACTGCAGAACAAAGTTGATGTACATTAAAAATTCGTGAAAAACAAGGGACAAATACAGGCAAAGAAGCAGACTTAAGCAACGCGAAGAACGGGTTTCTGCCACTCTCTGGAATCAATTGTATTCGAAGTAAGTTACATCTTGGTAGTAGGGTTGGTACTGTCCTTGCCGCAGCGGGACGTAGTCCGGCTGAGAGTCCTGAGTATAAGAATGCGGCTGTGCTCGTCGTGATCGTGCGTCATAGGCAGGGCCTCTATTGTATAGACGTGGCTGATACTGAGGTGTGGCATCAGAATCCTCAAAGCCCTCCGCCACTCGGTGCGAGGAGAATGAAGCAACGTTTCGCTCGAGCTCTGGTGGCTGGTAGGGGGGATGAGTGCTTGGGCGGTTTGCCACTTGCGAGTACAGGCCGAGTTCTTCACGTACTATTTGCCGGATCGTTGATGCACGATCAAGCGCCTGGTTGCTGTCTATGCTCGCGATGGTCGTCACATTGGGTTGCCTGCCTAACTTTGGCGTGATGCGCCTCGTCTTTAGTTTCTCAAAAGTGCGGCAATGGCGAATGACATCGGTGACAGATGTCAAGGTGTATTTCGCGATGAGGAAACTGTAAACATCCTCGGCGATTATTTTTAGAATGTGCCCGACTTTGTCTTCCTCAGACATTCTGGAGTCAATGATCCTACATAGCTTTATGACTTCCTCAATGTAGCTCGTGCAAGTTTCACCTGGCACTTGAACGCGTTGCATTAGCGTCTGTTCTGCTCTTTTCTTTATCGTTGTTGGGTCGCCGAAACGCTCTTTGATTTCAGAAACAAATCTGTCCCACGTCGTTAGCGTTTCCTCCCAATTCTCGTACCACATTAATGCAGTATCTGTCAGAAAGAACGCGACGTACAAAAGCTGAGAAGCGGCATCCCATTTCTAAGCGGCGCTCACCCGTTTGTAATGGATGAGCCAAGCCTCGACGTCTTCATCTGGTCTGCCGGCAAAGGAACGAGCATCTCTCAGTTGTGCAGCTGAACTGGTCGGCGCAGAATTCGAGAGGGGTTGGTGTTCATTTGCGTTGTGGGACATCCCAGATGGATTCGGTGGAAATCCAGCAATGCGACGGCTCCGTCGAAGAACTTGCGGTTCACCCTCCGTCTTCGGGTGTCGATTACCCAGCACGTCCACCACAACTGCAACAGCGAGCTGTGATAAGATGGTTTTATATACAGGAGGTGAACGATGGTCGTTTTCGGCAGCACACTGAGATCGTGCCAAGACTCTTCGTCTTCCTCTCCTTCTCTTCTCTACCTTTTACTAGTCTGTTACAATATATATATTGCTTGCTTGCTTGTTCCTTTCTTTTGTAAGCAAGCAATATATATACTGTGAGCGCTGACTATGTACTTCATCTTCATCTGTATGACCAAACCATTGTAGTGATCATCATCGTATGTCAAGCGGGCTAGGTCTCTCTGGCTCGTGCATCTGGATTAAAATGATAACCTGGTTGCTGCCGTACCGGGCATAGTGTCATAAGTGGTCGAGCGTGCTCTGGTTCCCGCGTCCTCCTGCTCTACCCGTCACCCCTGGAGCTCCGGTCTGGTCGATGGTTGTGCCCTCAAGCAACAGCGGTGGCAGAACCCAACGCGTCCACTGCTGCAACCGCTCCTTCTCAGCCAATTAGGCTTCACTACACCGTGAGTACCTCTCATCGAGACCCTCCGGTATTTTTCGGCCTTCGCAACGAAGACGTCGAAGAATGGCTGGACAGTTATGACCGAACCAGCGTTTGTAATTATTGGGACGAGGCGCACAAACTGCGCTACGTTCCTTTTTACCTCGATGGCGTCGCTAAAACTTGGTATTACAACCACCAGAGCGACTTCTCCAATCGGTCGGCCTGCACGGGGAATCCTCGTCAGGTATTTGGCACGTCTGCTCCTGCAGACGTGCCAAATCGACGAATCGTACACGTCCTACATTGAAGACATTCTGGCTCTCTGTCGCCGAGCACAAAATGACATGACGGAGGCCGATCGCATCCGACATCTACTGAAAGGTATCAACTCTGTGGCCTTCAATGCTCTCGTGATCCAGAATCCGACTACCGTGCGGGACGTCATCACTACATGCCAACGCCTGGACGCGCTTCATTCCATGCGCCTTCCACACGCCTGCTGCGACGCTCGCTTTACCAAAGAGCATGAATTGCGGGCCCTTATCCGCAGAATTGTCAGAGAAGAACTTCACGGCCTTATTCCAGGCAACCCAACCATTGCGTCTGTCCGCACACCTCCTCCCAACCTGCGAGAGATAATCAAGGACGCATCAATAACAAGCGCTGCACATGCCCCGTCTGCTGTGCGCTTCCCACTGCCTTCGTACGCAGAAGTTGCATCGCGGACCCCTGCACCAGTTCCAACCGTGCCTGCGGACGTCGGATGTGACCATGTGGCTGCGATGACAACGCAAGCGCCAAGGCCACGCCACTATTCTATATGGCGTCCTCCCCGCCCCATCTGCTTCTACTGTGGCATAAGGGGTCATATATCCCGTTTCTGCCGCCGCCGTCAGCAGGATGAACGACGTAATTACTCAGCTTACGAGAGAGACTTTTCCCCGAGACCTGATGAATACGATCCCGCACCGTATCCATCCACCTTCCGTCAGTCGCCCTCCCCTCCACGGTCTGATGCTGGGCCTCATCCTTCTCGTTCATCTCGCCGCCGTTCTCCGTCACCGTTTCGGCGTACGTCATCACCCCTGCGTCCCGCGCCGACCTCTCTGGACTCGCAAAACTAGAAGGTGCAGTTTTTGGAGGGGAAACTGCTTGTTGTCGGAACGTAACAACTCCTCCGTCTCGTCCAGCTAATTTACTGCCTGTTTGTGTGGAAGGTGTTTTTGTTGACGCCCTTATAGACACTGAAGCCGCAATTTTGGTAATTGATCGTGAATTGTGTTTTCGCCTGCGTAAAGTGCAAACTCCTTATGCCAGTCCCATGTTATGCGGCGCTAATGACAGTCCGATTTGCCCGACCGGGTTGTGCACTGCTCGTGTTTTCATCGATGGAATCCGTCATCACATACAATTGGCTGTGCTGTCTTCGTGCGCTCATCAGATAATCTTAGGCTGGGACTTCTGGTCAGCGGCGTCTGCTGTAATTTCGCGTGGTCGGCCCCTCATTCGTATTACGGACACTGAGCTTTCTTCTGGTGCCGACCTTTCGTCGCCCAACCTTGTGACAGCTGCGGATTTCCTCCTGCCTCCCGGACGAGAACGTGTCCTTACGATCAAGTCACGAGACATTCTAGATGGTGACGCTGTGGTTGCTCCTTGCCAGAGCTGCATTTTTCGGGGGATCACCATCGCATCTTGTTTAGTGCGGTTCTCCCGTGGTTATGCAAGCATCACGGCCTGCAACACGACGCCAGAACCACTTCTTTTGCCAGAGGGGACCACTGTTGCCAGCATTACCAAAGAAGCACCGCTTTGTGCCGTCACTGGTTCATCTGCACAAGCAAAACATTTCGACGTTCGTTCTTACATTTCCCAACGTATTCACTGAACATAGTAACATTCAAAGTGCAAATGGGCGACCACAAGTGGCCAAAACGTTCATTTAACCACCCCGTGGTAGTCGCAGAACCAGTGATGTTCAATCTCGACATAGTCTACAACACGGTGTTAGAAGTAACACGGTGGTCTAGACGCATGATGACCGGCTCCTCCCTGTATCTTCCTTCAGGGGCTCGACGGAAGGATTCTTGAAACAGAGTTACAAAGAAAAGCAGCGCTAAATTCATGAAAAGAAAGCAAAAGCAGTCATTTTGATCGAATGTAACCCATGAGCGTAGAACACGGCCCTCTTCTGACTTCGTTTCTTGATTGGGTTATCATTTTTTTCTTCGCCAGTGCCCTCTAGCCAACAAAGTTCGAGGTACAGTACGTTTCTAGCTCATGCGAATCTCTAGCAGAGAAATCGCAAGTATAAGCTTGTACACTGCTTGAACATATTTTATTTAAGGAATGATGACACATCTCGACGATAACGATTTAATTCATGCAAATCAACATGGTTTTAGGCCTGGTTTATCAATAGCAACACAGTCAGCTGACATAACGGTTCACTTTTTAAGTGCAGTAAACATGAGGAGTCAAAGTCATGCAGTATTTTTGCACTTTTCCAAAGCGTTTGATGTTGCTCCGCATGTTGATTTGGTAACCAAACTACATTCTATACGCATTGAACACAATATAGTTCGTTGGATAGAATGTTATTTGTCCTCAAGTATACAGTATGTTGCCGTTAATGATTGTATTTCCGATACATTGGATGTTCACTCGGGAGTACCGCAAGGTTCTGTACTTGGGCCTTTATTGTTATTTGTTCATATAAATGATATTTATTTGTCTGTTCATTGGCCTCTGAAAATCCGACTGTTTGCCGATGACTGTGTTGTGTGCTAATGTGACTGACCATTCTGACCAAGTTCGACTCAATGATACGTTGTACTCAATTGACGTATGGTGTGAAACGTGAGGATCGAAGCTTTATACTTCCAATACGGCTCTTATTACATTGAGCAACAAAAAGGAACCCCTAAAATTTTCTTATACTCTTACAATGCTTACGTTGGAAAAAGCAATCAAATAGAGTATTTAGGTCTTACAATTACAAACAGTTTAACTTAGAAAACACACATAGAAAACGTTTGCATCAACGCGCTAAAAACGCTGGCATTTTTTAAACTAAAATTACGTCATACGTCATCGACCGTAAAGTTATTAACTGCATACAAAGATTTCGTTAGGTAAAGATTAGAATATGCGCATCTTATCTGGAGCCTGCACCAAAAGTACTTGATCAGAAAATTAGAAAGAGTGCGAAACTTGGACTTGAGGCTTATATACATTACTGCCGTTTTCCCACTGTGTCAGTTCTTCGCGACAGGGCCACACTGAAAAAAAAAAGAAAAACTACCTCATCGCAGAACTGTATCTCGCTTGAAATTTTCGTATCACCTGTACCACGGTCACTACAAAACACAACGTGAAAACTACATAACTGAGCGCCCCATGTCGTCTGGTCGTACAAGCCGCAACAAAACTACCAAGCAGCCGTTTAGTAATGTTAATATACATCAGCATTCCCTTTTCCACATGTTATATAACAATGGAATAAATTACCCGAAGAAGTAGTAAACGCTAACATAGCTGAATCATTTGTTCAGTTTTTAAGTAACCTTTCGGTTGATATGTAAGGTTCTGTTTCTGCTGAACAGCATTGTTGCAATTGATTCTCTCGCTCACTTATTTATGCACAGTGTTCATCTCACGTTCTGAAATATTGTACGTGCATAGTTCATAATTTTTAAAGTGTTGTGTTTGTTAGTGCAAAGCATATTTATTTGCTCATTTTTCTTTGCTTGTTAATTGTGGTTTATTACTTAGGTTGTTGATAGTTCTAAGCTTTTTGTTAGTATTGTTTTTAATAATATTCCCGCTCCTGCTTGAGCCCTAGTAGGGCCTGGAATGTTTTTAAATAAATAAAAAATTAGTGCTCTAATATGAGCAGCGCAAATCTACAGCAAAACAGCACATTTCAAAATATATATGCCCAAACATCGAATTTTCCTCTCGTACCCTTTGGCCCGACGTTCCCAAATGAGTGCGAAGTTATATAAAAGCGCGAAACCATTTTCTTCTCTCCCCATGCAAGCTTCGCCAACAGCGCGGTAACCTTTTCGACCGTATGAAGAGCGCCGTGGTGCGGAGAAAAGAGTGGGCCACGTCCACCTCTGGAAACACGTGCGATTGCACGGAGGAAGGAAGGTAGGAGAGGCCGTGACGTCACTTCTTGTGAAGCCGCGATGAAGCCGGAAGTCGGCCATATTTACTGGGCAAGTTCTCCTCTCTTGTTTACATCCGAATGTAAAGCAGAAGGCACAACTCTTTCTCCGGCTCGAAAAGCACGTGGGCTGCGCAGCGCCTGTGTCGTGACGATCCGAAACTAATGGAATGGGGCTCATCACTCTGAGCCAGCGGGACACCTTCGGCGAAATCATTTCGTCCGAGTAATAACAGGGAGTAACGGCTCGCCGACAACGAACCAACTACGAGAGAACGCGCGCTATAGATGAACTGAGAACGGCGAGTGTTTTCACGTCAATAATTTAGCAACTGTACAGACAACACGATCGGTCGGGCGCCTTTTACGGTTGCATTCCGCCATGCGACCGACGTAGCGTCCGGCCACTGTGTCCGTGTTGCGCGTGAAACTCACCGGCGTCAGCATTCTGCGACCGTGGTGACTTCGAGCATGGTGCAAGTGACACAACTGAACGTGGTTGCTGTTACGTTGAGATTACGTGCAATGCTGGTGGAGAGTGTACCAAGCGGAACAGAAAAGGTGTTTTAATACGCACATGCAAGTAGTTACTGTACACACACAACATGAAACTACGTATGTGCACGTAGTCCTCATGGTGTCTTGCTGGGCTCAACAGTGTCATCCGTTGTCACAAGCAGGAGCACTGCTCAACCGTCACTGACCTGCAAGGCGTTTGTCGTCGTTCAGCTTCGTCATGGTGCCCAACGCAATTTCGCTGAACATTAACTGCTTCATCCACGTCATCCGCCGCACGACACATGGATATGCACTTGTTCAACGCACTGCTGAAACCCCGTGATGGACAAAGGGATTTGTAAACGTTGGTAAGAGTACAGTAACTGCCAGGAGAACACTGCGTAACCAATAACGCGGCGCAGAGCACGGATATTGTCCGCCACTGCTCAGCACGAGACCTGGGGAGGCACACATTCTGCCGCCAGCCGCGGCCGCTCACTGCTAGACCAGCTCCACTGCACAACACGTAACCATAGCAACGTCACCATTGTGCCCAGTGAATATGGCCGCCATGATGTCATTTCCGCCACACTTTTCACGCAGCGCGCCGGCTGGGCATGTCCTCTCCTACCTTTCCTTCCTCCGTGGGAGAAAATGACATCATGTGTCATTTTCTTCGAATGCCTTTCGGCAACGCGTCTGCCCCAGAAATATTTCAAGCAGCTATTCATAGCATGCTGGAAGGCTTACCGTGCGTAGCTGAGATAATGGATTACATTTTGCTTTGGGGCCGCACAAAAGAGGAGAACGACAAGAACCTGTCACTTTTGTTGTTACGCTGTCGTGAAAACAACCTCAAGCTTAACCTAAAGAAATGCACTTTTTTGCAGCCTAAAGTCCGCTACCTCGGGCACATTCTTAGCACTAAAGGCCTCCGCCTGGACCCAGGTCGAGTGAAAGACATACTGGAAATGGAAAAGCGAAAGAATTGTAAGGAACACCAAGTCTTTCTAGGCATGATGAATTATGTACAACACTTCGTTCCTAACATGTCCGACGTGACAGCCCCGCTAAGAAGATTGCTGCACGAAGACATTGCATGAGTTTGGACTGACTCTCAGCAGAGAAGTTATGAAATGTTGCGTGAAAGCTTAGCAAATGCACCGGTTCTTGCTTTCTTCAACGCAAATAAGCCGGTAACCTTCTCGGTCGACGCCAGCCAAAAGGGAGTTGGCACTGGGCTTATTCAAGACTGCCGTCCCGTCGCATTCTCGTCACGTTCACCAACAGAGGCGCAGCAACGCTGCGCTCAAATTGAAAAGGAAACATTGGCAATTGTACAGCGGTGAGCACTGTTAGGGTGAACACGCAAGCGCGTGGCCGACGGCAATGTCAGCGCCCCGTTACGGTCATCACTGGAAACATTGCGCATGCGCATCGTGCCTTTCGCGAAATAATTGTTTCATCGCGCGCATGACGTCATGAATGCACTTGTTCAAGCAATACTTTTTTGCAGACTAGTTGGTTCATACTTGAAAAAATTGAATTGCTGCACAAACTTGAAGAAAAAAACAAGAGAAAAAAACAAAAGAGGACTGCACTCTTTCCTGTCTCTCTTGTTTTTTTCTTCAAGTTTGTGCAGCAATTCAATTTTTCAAGCACTTGTTCGTCGTCTGCTAGCCGCATTTTTGTGTTCTAAGCCCATGCATCCTGCATTTTAAGATTTCTTTAAACATCTGTGCTTGAACAGAACAAGACAAAAGAAACTTGTATATCTATGGGGGCGTGTCTATTCGTTCCCTTCAAAGTTGTGCATGCAACGCCGTATATAAAACAAACATCTTTTGCAGCCGTTCATTCTGTCACCAGATCAAATTATGGCTAGGGTTCCTGATGATGAACGGCGCTCTATTGTCGATCTTTCCCTGAAAGGTTATTCACAGCGGTATATTGACGCTTTAGTTAAGTTCCTGATGATGAACGGCGCTCAATTGTCGATCTTTCCCTGAAAGGTTATTCCCAGCGGTATATTGGCGCTTTAGTTAATAGGCCCCTGAAGACTGTGAACAGGATAATTCAAGCCTACAAGTATGAAGGTCGCATTCAGAATGCACCCCGCGCAACCCACCCTAACGTTACCACAGACGATGAAGACGCCCTCATAGTTGCAGTTGCTGTTTGTAACCCTTTCTTACCAGCCCCAGCAATACGCGAGGACTTGGATTTGGACGTTTTGGACACCACTGTTCGACGTCGCCTGCGTACTGCAGGCCTTCGCAGTCGCGTCGCAGCGCAGAAGCCACTACTAACGGCGGCACACAAGGACGCACGACGGTAGTTCGCTGAGTTGCACGAAGCATGGACATCAGAAGAGTGGAGTCGCGTCATCTTTTCGGATGAGTTGACGTTTTCGACGCGACAAGACCAAAGATTGTTTGTTTGGAGATTACCAGGCAAACGGTGAGGCAAACTTCCTGCTTTGAAAAGCAATTGTTTTAGTTAACGTCAAAATGCCACGCAGGAACGACCCAGACAACGTGCAAGGTGTTTCTGCTAGTGGGAGATCGAGTGTGAGCGTGTGGGCTGCTGTTTCAAGATATGGTTTAGGGCCTCTCAACGTATACGTGGACACTTATCGTCGGAATAATACTGCAACCTTTTGAACAATGTGCTGTTGCCATATGCGAGCAGTTTATTCCCAGATGGTGATTACCTGTTCCAACAAGACCGCTCACCGTTACACATGGCGCGGGCTGTCAAGGAGTTCCAGGTGGAGCAGCGCATGCAGCTACTGGAATGGCCTCCCAAAGGAGTGGACCTGAATGTGATGGAAAACGTGTGGGGCCGTCTGAAAGCTTCTTTGGCAAGAAAGCCCCTTTATTCCGCGACTTCGGACCAGTTGTGGGCGCAAGTCAGCAACGAGTGGAAAAGGCTGAAAGCCGATCGGGAATATGTTTGATCACTTGACGACTCGTTACCGCCCAGAAGAGCTGCAGTCATGGCTGTGAGTGGTCACATGACTCGCTATTAGATTTGCTCATGTTTTTATATTTGTTCTCAAGGTCTTGTTTAACTTGAATTGCAAAAGTACAATTTTCTTGAAATAAACGTTTAATAATTATCCCTCTTACACTCACTTTTTTTCCTTCACGCGCCAATCTTCAATCCAGATGGACCTTGAAATGCAGAAGGCATCAGCTCAGCGAACAAAAAATGTGGCTAGCAGACGACGAACAAGCGTATCGATGACGTGATGCGCGCGGTGGAAAGAGTGTTTCGCAAAGCACATGCTGCGAATGTGCAATGTTTCCAAAGATGGCTGTTACGTGGCGCTGATAGTGCCGTCGGCCACGCGCTCACGTGTTCACCCTAACAGTGCTCACCACTGTACATGGTTGCGTCAAGTTTCACGATTACATCTTCGGTCAAGAAACTGTGACCATTGAGACCGATCACTGCCCCATGGTGTCGATATTCAGCAAACCGCTTTATCAATGTCCCCTTCGCTTACAGCGCATGCCTTTGTCTTTGCAGCGATATCCTATTACATTGATTTACAAGCCAGGGAAAGAATTCTTCCTAGCTGACGCCTTATCTAGGTTTCGCAGCGAACAGCTCATGCAAGAAGAAACGGAGCAATTTCGAGTGAATGTGCTTGAATACATTTCAACTTCGCAGTAGTGCCTGAGGGATCTTCGAGCTGCAACGAATGAAGATCCGGCCCTGGTCAAATTTCGAGCTTACGCCGAAACAAGCTGGCTTGAAAAGAGCGAGGTGCCCGAAAGTGTTCGTCAGTACTGGTTCTACAAGGAGGAGCTGCACACACAAGATGGTCTTGTTTTTCACAGCAACAAGGTAAATATGCCAACTTCACAGAAACAAGAAATTATGTTGCTGCTTCACGCTGCGCACCCGGGAGTTGAAAATATGAAGGCGCTGGCAAGAGACATAATGCACTGGCCACATATGTCACGTGAAATAGAGCAATTTTGCAAAAAACTGCAGGGTCTGTCAGAAGTATCAACCACAGAATGCCAAAATGCCTCTTCACAGCCACGACATCCCAAAGCTGCCCTGGGAATTCGTTGGCATGGACCTGTTTTTCCCTGAAGGCCACGAATTTGCCAAAATAGTGGACTTCTATTCTTTCTGTTTTGAAATCCGTGAACTCCGGCAGAGCACTGCTAGCGCTCTGACATAATGGTGCACAGACTTGTTCGCCACGCATGGCTTACCGTCGCAGCCCTGCAGTGATAATGGCCCGCAATTCAACAGCCACCTCTTCAAAGATTTCTTGCGACAACTAGGCGTTACCCATATTACAAGCCCTTATCACCCCGTGCCAATGGAATGACGGAAAGAGCCGTACAGAAAGCTAAAAAGCTTCTAAAAATGTTCGCGTAAACGGGTTGATTTTTATATGGCGTTGCTAGAATGGCGCATTACCCCCAGAGAGGATGTGCTAAAATCCCCTGTGCAGAGACTCATGGTCCGGCAAACTGGAACCGTCCTCCTGCCACCTGGAACCAGAAGCAGTACCTAGCACAGCTGTTCACAACAGGCTCCAAGAGATCTGTCAACGCCAGAAGGTCTATTACAACCGAGGAACAATGGATCTGCCGGCCCTGTCTCCAGGCCAGCCATTGTCCGCATACGACACCATCCAGCGAACGAGGTCGCCGGTGGTTTTTCTGAGGCCAGCCAGCACGCCCCGGTCAGCGATCCTTCGAATAGAAGATGGCCGAGAATTCTGGCGCACAAGAGAGCACCTGCGGGACAGGACAACCCACAGCGATGAAGGCCCCAGAGAAGACAACTCTCCTCAAGAGCTCCGCCGATGCACAAGGGCTCGCCACCAGCCCTGTCGATACCCACAGCGTGAAAAGCATAATTGTTTGCGCCACAATAAAAGGAGGATGTAACCCGGCTGGAAGTGCAGCCGTCGGATAGTACCTGTAATCACGTGACATGTTACGTCACGCATCTTTTTATATAGCACTAACCCAACTGCAATAAAGTTGCTGTTCATTCGACTGAAGGCCTCACTACAGTTATTACCTTTGGCAAAAAAAAAGAAAAGAAAGTACGTCCGCGCTCCTGGTCCCTTTTTTACATTATTTACACTTCTCGTGCGGCGGTCAAACATCGCACAACTGTCTTGTACCACATATAGGGCGTTGACGGGAAAATGGGAGAACCGCATAGCTTGACTCGATGTCGTCTGTTGCCATGTGCTTGGTAATGGCGGCGAACATACCTAGATTGTATCCGCGGTGTCACGTTCTCGCAAGTTACGTATCAACTATATATCGGAGGCAGGCTGGTTTCATTCATGTAGTGACCTTTCTGAATAAATGCGACTATTACACTAGTTTACCAGTCTCCTATTTAGGTGCGAAGAAAGCAAGAATAAAAATGGCAGCATATCCATGGAGTGAATGATAGAGAGTGGGGCGAAGCATTCGTCCGTCCATGCGTCCGTCTGTGTGACCGTCCATGCGTCTGTTCGTGCGCCCGTCCCTGCGTTAGTTTATGCATCCGCCCCTGCGTCCGTTCATGCGTTCATCCATGCATATGTCTGTGTGTCCGTTCGTCCATCTATTCAACACTCCAAGTCCCACCATCTCGCATCTTTTTATCATATATTCCCCATATAGAAGCACCGCCATTCAGTGGATATTCCAAGGACTAAACGAGAGGTGGCACACGCACACTTTCTTACGGCTTGCGCTTCGGGTCTACTTCCCACCTTTAACCACCTTGAGTTCATGGTATATACTAGTTCACTGTATTCATGGCACTGCGGCCCAATGCTCGCTAAACCTTTCTAAAACCGAGGAGGTTACGCCCAGCGACTATAACGTAGCAACCTTTTCCTGTCAGATAGTGCTCAATGTACATGCCAGTGGCTGCTAATGTGAAATGAGAGACAGGAGGATTCAGCTTTTAATTTCCTACGGCTTGCGCTTCGTATCTGCTTCCCCCCTTTAACCACCTCGAATTCATTCATGGTATATACTAGTTCATTGTATTCATGGCCCTGCGGCTCAACGCTCGGTAAACCTTTCTAAAACTAAGGAGGTTACACCCAGCGAGTATAATGTAGCAACCCTTTCTTGTCCGATAGTGCTCAATGTACATGCCAATGGCTGCTAATGGGGATCGCAGCGTGCGCGTTTACTAAAAGCCGAATGCTCATGTTCTCATTCCCCATTAGCAGCCATTGGCATGTACATTGAGCACTATTTTTTATTGTTAAACAACGCACAGAAGAAATCTCTCACCGGCACCACCTTGGAGGTCAAATGCTATACCTATTTCGGGTATGTGCCACTGGTGGTTACCTACTACGAGGGACGCACAAGCCACGCCATAAGGAGCTTCGCCCCTAAAAGCCGCGAGCGCATCATAAAGGGCCCATTGTACTCCGACCTAACGTTGACGAGCACACACGCTGGGCGCAGCGACGCTGCGCTAGCAAAACGGACGCCAAGCGCGGCCGGCGCCACCAGTGTTCATCGGCGTGACCCGGCGCGAAATGCAACATGCTGTATTTTGCGCCCATGACGTTACCGAGCCAGGCAGCACTGCCTCTCTTCGTGATGGAGGGACGCCGCGGGTGCGCTCAAACGCGCCTGCGTCAAAGCAACGCAACACGCCGCGCTCCTGCTAGCATATATGGCAGGCGACGAAACGAACGCCGGTACGCGTGATTGGCGCCTTGAATGTGGCATACAGTCATGTTGTAACATGCATGACACGCATCTCATGATTATCAGGTTTTCAGCAGTCACATAACTTTGTCATCCATTCACGTGACTTAATACCGATTTTGGCATGCGTGAAGCTAGTGAAACGGCTGCAGCGCATCATGAGTGTGGCATGTAGTCATGTTGTTACATACCATGCATATCATGATTATCATGTTTGGACATGTCTTTTAGCCATGTCGTTCGTTCGCGTCCCGTAATACGAAATTTTGTAAATGTAAAGCTAGCGAAACGCCCATGAACGCATTATGAGCGTGGCATGTAGTCATGTTGTTACATGACACGCACCTGCACTGATGATTATCATGTTTGCACCAGTCACATACCTTTGTCATTAATTCACTTCCCGTAATACCAAACTTGGTATATATGCATGCAAAGAAAGCGTCTCCACTTCACTGCCACAGTAGAGGTGGGTGTGCCGAACAATGATTGTGACATCGATGGGAGTGAGACTTTCAACTTCAATTACACGTGTGTGTCAGTGTGAGCAAACACAGTGAACGAAGCATCGATTTATCTGCGACGCCCGTCTTTTGAGATCTCGCTGATCGGGCCCCCCCAAATATCGATGGAGAATCGAAGAGCACCCGTGTTCCTCGTTCATTGGCGCCGTGGGAATTCTCGCCTTTTGCTCATGGCAACGACGCCGCGCTGCTGCGAGCAATCTCTGAAGTTGTCTCTCTCGGTTTGTTCTTGAATTTGGTGTGTCACCGAGGCAGGTGTACTGGAACCGACACGTTTGCGAACACGGCTGTCACAGAGGCAGCGGCTTTTCACAAACACACTCGAATCTTCGCAAGCATGCGTCTTGCTTATTGCCGCCACTAGGGCATTTTATTCCCTTCTCGGAGTCGGTGTTCGCTAGTCGGAAGGATACGAGCTGTATCTTGCCTTCGAAAGAATACCAATCGAAAGCCGTTGGGAAAACTTCTAGAAGAAAGTCTGGCCCGCAGTGCTGTGGGGGTGATGTCAGCCCGGGACGCACAAAATGGGGTCGCACACCGCCGAAAGCGGCTATTTGAAGACGGCTCCTGCTGTAGCCGTATGTATAGCCGCACATGTTCTCAGACTGTGCTGGGCTGTCGCAATCAAGGACACATCAGCGCCCCAACTCTTTGCTTTAACGCCAGAAACCATGCGCTGATTTGTCTGGCGTGGGACGCGAATACTCGGATGGCCGAAAAAACCAATACGAAGAAGAAATGAGAGGGACTGTCTACCACTCAGAAAAAAAATTTTCTTTTTGTGGTGCAAATCGTGCGTCACAACGGCGGCCAAGGACATGTTTTTATCCCATAAAAATTGATATATAACTTTAACTTGATGTTGAAAGTCGGGAAAAAATGACCGCTAGCGTCACCCAACGGTGATACGGTTAGTCTAGTGGTAGGACAAGAAATCCTCGCAGGCATACATAATTTGCTTGAAAACAAACCTGTATAACTTGAAATTGTATTTTAGGCACTTGAAGCAGCTTTAGATTTTGCCTGAGACTAATTTTTACTTTCTTTTTCTCACGCGTTGAGAGAGCCGCCAGGAGGCGCTTCTGGTGGTGTGTTCGCTTGCTTGGTTGCAAACGGCAGAGAAACATGAGCACGACGTCCGACGCCGCTCATGAAAACAACAAAAAAGTGTGCATGCCTTAAACCACTACTAAGTTGTTTTTCATCAATATACAAAACTTAGTGAGGCCTGCAAAAACCGCACGTTGTTTCAGTTTTTGCCTCCCACAAGCAGTACAGTTGTCATCACCTCCACCAACCGGTGTTGTGGCTTTTCATCCCACTGATGAAAAGAGACCGAGTGCAGATCAAAAACTCTGTTTTAAAAATTTCCACAGACTTTCCAGAAAAACCGCTGCAAAGTTAGGCACTTGAGATGGTACGCTTTGTATTAGGACAGCAAGCAGTGAAGAACGGTAGACAGTCCCTTGAAGAATGGGAAGGCAGAAAAAAAAGTAAAGGCAGATGAAATTTCGGCAGATCCCACGTACCTGGGAATGCGACGCATGCAGAGGGAAGGTGCCCGTGTTGCAATTTTTTATTAAGCGACCCATGATGAAATGACGCTAAATATATGTACAAACGTTGCACGCACAGACATATGTTGAAGAGTTGCAGATGTTCATATAAACAGTTGTTTGCAGTGGCGCAACGATGCCAACTGGAGCATGCGTATTAGCAACACCAGAAGCTGATATGAAGCACTGATGCTCGCGTGGATGCTGGCCCAGGACACTGCTACATAAATCAACTTCAGCGCATGGCAACTAATCAATTTGACCTTAACCCAGCATGACGGCTGTATCAAAGGAGTACATATGTATTGTTTACAAAATTGGGCAGGCAACACTGCAACCACTATAGATGTTTCATAAAGATTAGCGTCTATTTGAAAAGTAGTTGCGAGACCTGGCCTAGCTCTGTGTTAAAATGCATCATCGCCACGCAGAATTCTTTGGTTCGATTCCAGCTGGGACCCTGACATGCATTCTTTGCATTCGTCGTCTCAACACAACTCATGTCGGGTATTTCTTAATTTTCGCAAGTTAAAATTGGCCATGTGCGTTGTCGTCGTTTCAGGGTAGATACTAAGTGTCAATCACCTGTGGCACATGCCCGCATACCAGCGGCACATACCAGCCCGTGGGTATGTGCCACTGTCTGGCGGGAAGTGTTGGACAATGTAAGCGATGGTATTGTGACATAATATATGTCTTGGCCAGTGCGTCATATTATTCAAACCATTTTACCCTCCCATGCTAATTTTGGTTCACATTAAGTTAAGCGGGTGACCACGAGAGCACCCAAACGTAAGCGGCTAGATAGATGGATAGATAGATAGATAGATAGATAGATAGATAGATAGATAGATAGATATATAGATAGATAGATAGATAGATAGATAGATAGATAGATAGATAGATAGATAGATAGATAGATAGATAGATAGATAGATACGCTCAAAGTAGCCGAATTTCGCCAAGAATTGCTTCGCGTTTAATATACAAACTTTATAGCACACAGAACAGCGAAGAGCTCAGCTGTAGTAGCGGACGTCGTGTGACATAATTTGAATGATTCTTTAATACTGGGCTGTGGTTTAATAAATGCTGACGTTGAAGACGTTGTAAAACTTGAGCAACTTCTATGTAAACGGGTATGTACGCTGGATGCCACATATGTATCTGACAAAGCGCTAGTTGCAAACGCGAGAAAATGGGTACTTTTCAGTGATTCACAAGCCGCATTACAATCACTCCCTAATACAAATACGACAGTAATTAGTGATAGTATGACATACGAAACGCTGATTGATTGATTCATATGTGATGTTTAACGTCTCAAAACCACCATTTGATTATGAGAGACGCCATAGTGGAGGACTCCGGAAATTTCGACCACCTGGGGTTCCTTAACGTGCACCCAAATCTTAGCACACGGGCCTACAACATTTCCGCCTCCATCGGAAATGCAACCGCCGCAGCCGGGATTTGAACCCGCGACCTGCGGGTCGGCAGCCGAGTACCTTATTCACTAGACCACCACGGCGAGGCGACATATATACAAAACGCTGAAAGAGCTCACCAAAGCAGGCAAGGCACAACATGAGATCAAATTCCAGTAGATACCTGGTCATTGCAATATTCCTGGAAACACAGCTGCCGACGAAGCGGCACTACAAGCACACCTTAAAAATGTTGCTGTTTCTTTACCTATTTGGAAAAAAAAATAAATGGCGTAGTATTAAAAAGGCTAAAACTTTCAGAGTCAGCAAAACTGCTTGGTTTGACCAATGTACAAAGAGCTGTGTTTTATGTCACATTTATTCATTCAATGAATTTGAAATTACGCTACCCTTAGATAGAAGTATGGGAACTCTTATTCACCGGTTGAGGCGAGGCACCGCATACACAGAAAACATATTTTGCACAGAATTGTCCGAGCAGAAACTGCCGAATGCGAAATCGGAACTGTTGGCATTTGACCGCAGACCGTTAAGTATCAAAAAACTTCTGGGCCCATGGCCAACTGGAGTTTTAGAGGCACACGCTTTAAAGGCGTTAAAACGTTTTTTTTACAAGATAGCGGAATTGCTGACGAGTGCTACGAAATAATGAACTTTCATTTGTATAACACACGTCGTACTTGTTGTGTGCAGTGTCATATGACACCTGTCATGTGTGTGCTGGAGTGAATGACCTGCCGACTGTTGTGTACACACGAGCGAATACGTCTCCATAAGGACCAGACGTGTGCTCTGCTGTTCTGTGCTGATTGGATTGAATGTTAACGAAGAACATTATTAGGGACTTCATTCATTGACTTTCGAACATTTCCTCATCACTGTGCTGTGATATGTGCGTATAAGTGTGTTATTGCATATGTGTGCTCGAGTGTTCTATTTTCCATGCAATGCTTTGTATGTTTTTTTAAAGATATGTGTTCAACTTTCACTCAAGGGTGTAGTGTCGACGTATCCCGAAGGATTACGGCCACTAGCGTGGGTTCGGTCTTAGCGAGCCGCAGGGCACGCGTTAACCGTCACCGTGGCGAGAACACTGTACTACTCAAGGTCGCAACACTTTATTGCGTGCGGCAACACAAAAACGCTGTACAGAACCCGTTGCAAAGGCGGGGCGGGAAAGCAAATGAGCTTATCCACGCCATGAGCGAGAAGTATGACAAGGGGGTGCCGCCAGCACGTCTCCGTGGTAAAAGTGACTCACGGAGACATCGGGACAAAGGTCCGGTTGCTCGAGCGAGGGCGAAAATGCGCTCAAGTTGGCTTCGAGAAGTACGGGTCGGCTTAGTTTGACCACACACTAGGACACCGCATCGCTCTTCGGCCTCGCGTTTGAAGGGGGGGTGACAAAAGGTAAGAATTCGCCGCGGCTGCAAGGCGCTGTTGGCGAAGTCCGAACGAGCACTAAACAAAGGGAGCCACCAGACAGAAAACAAATTTGTGCTTACCCCAGGTCGTCTCGGAGGGGTTCTCTCTCACTTCCGACGCGCGCGCGCGAAACGTCCCGAGAGGCTCCGCGCACGGTGCCCCAGTTGACATCCGCTACCGGGTGAGAGAGATTAAACGTCATTCCCCGCACTCCCAGCGCGGCAGATCATGAAGGAGGGGAGCCATGTCGGGACACGAGAGCGGAGAAAGAGGCGGCGGGCTAGCCTCAATTCCCACAAGGCTAAGGAGTAGCCGGCAGCACATACACACACACACACACACACTATATATATATATATATATATATATATATATATATATATATATATATATATATATATATATATATATATATATATATATATATATATATATATATATATATATATATATATATATATATATATATATTTATTTATTTATTTTTTTTATTTATTTTGTTACCCTCAATCGCCGAAGCTTTACAGAGGGGAGTGGGTTACAACATGAAAAATATACGTGCTATTTTATACATGAACAAAACTAAAAAAAAAAAAAAAAAAACCTCTACTCAATGAGGCGCAACAAAAGTGAAACGTAAAATAAGGAAATCACAATGAGCAAATAGTGAATGTAGTAAAATTATACAGTACTAGCAAAAAAGTGTAAAAGTAAGGGAAATGACACGCACACACAAAAAATCAAGAATCCACTGGAAAACGCTGGCATCTTGACACGTGGAGACAGAACTTCGTAAGGAGGGGAATAGATCGGATGACTAAGGAGAGCTATCGCGAAATAGGTGAGCTGATAAAGAATGACGAAAGAGGGAGTGATCAGCGATGGAAACGATGTCACCTGGTAGCCGATTCCAATCGTTTGATGTGACCGGTATGAAGGAGCAAGAAAACGAAGGCCGTGGGTCCGGCCTTCGTTTCTGATGAAGGCCGGACCCACGGCCGAAACGTTAATAAAATAACTTCGCACGTGCGTCTTCTTTCCTATACGAATATATATATATATATATATATATATATATATATATATATATATATATATATATATATATATATATATATCCTGCCTACGGCAAGTTATCTTCTTTTCACCCACTTTTTTCATCTTTACCTTACAATTTGGTCTAATAACCTTCCCTGAACTTTTCTTGGCATCATGTTCTGTTAGATTTCATTATTATTGTGTCAAAACACAGAAAAACGAGCCCTTAAGTATCCACTTCTTTCCCTTATTCATTAACGAGGGCCTCGTACTGGCAGACTTAGTGCCTAAGGTTGTATACGAGGGAATGTTGGTCAGCTGCTGGCTCGTAATAAGTTCACGTGCTATGTGATGCCACACTGGCTCATAAAAGAGTGTGCCACACTCCTCGCCATGAGGTGGCTGTGATCGCCGAGGTGAATGGATGCTCTTCACGTCAGCTCCGTTTTCATCGAATGATTTCGCAGCGAATACAGCCAGGCACCGCTCAGATTTACACACTATCTGATTCTTCTCGTCATCGAGAATCCGCAAAGACCATATTCTAAGGTGGGCGATCATTTTTCGAGATTTTACGACAGAAAAACCACCTCCCGCCAAGAACAGTCTAATATTCCTACGAACAACGCTCCACGTCGACTGGGGCGGTCTCACGATAGCCAGGCCTCGGCGTTCGCGCCATACAGGCCGTAATCATCAATAATGGAGATAGCGTAGCAGAATGAAGACGCCACCCAACGGGAAGACGAAGACGTCACCCAACGGGAAGATGACATTGGCAATAAATGGACAGAAGTTCAAAACAGAAAACGTGCTAAGGGAGAAATCCAGCAACGCCGTGGTAGCCCTAACCTTACCCGAACGCCCGGAAAGCGCGGTGCAAATCTGATATCCCGGCAGAGCCAGCAAAATGCCAAGACTGCCAACAGGCGACTACAAGATGGTTATAAGGCCAAGAGGAGGACTGCAGCTATCCAAGCTCAGCTTAACGGAGCTAAACAAAGCTATGTACGAAGCAGCCCAGATCTCTTATGAAGAAATAGAGACGGACACGACTTGTCCGAATAACTTCCAGAAGATATTGGTCGTCAGCACCCCAAACTAAGACCATGCAGACAAATACCAAGGTATCAAGCGCAGCAAAGCCACTGACAAGTTGTATGAGATGGGAGCATACGAGACGGCCCCGGAACTCACTGTCAAAGGTGTAATCAATGGAGTTTCCTTGAACGAAACTCAACGGGACATCATCACAGCAATTATTACTGCCCGAAATCTTACGGCGATCGCAGCCAAACGTCATGATAACAGCACGACAGTGATTATCCTTTTTGATGGCAGCAGAGTCCCGACGCACGTTAGTAAGACGATGGCGTTCCAGACACTGTGATCACACTCAACTCCGTCTTTAAGGTATAAGTAAAAAATACTTGTTTATTTAACTGCGCTCGGAAGCGCTCTGCTGTCACTTGAGCGTCCCCGCGTCTCTCGCTCGCGCTCTTCTTCTTTTTCGTTTCCTTGTCCCAGTCCAGAATGTGAAAAATAATCAACATTCCCGGCCACGCAAAGTTAAACACATAGTTCAAGTGGGTACAGTCTTTGTATCGGCCTGATCACAAGGTGACCGCCTTGCAACTTGATCTTGCAGGAACGAATGAGACTGTCAGCACTGCGGTACACTTTCGTGACCCTTGCAAGCTTCCATAGCTGGCGTCGCGTGTTGTCCACATGCACGAGAACGATGTCCCCTTGCTTCAATGCTGTATTTGATTTCGTGTCGGCAAAGTGTGCAGATCGTAATTGCAACAGGTATTCTTTTTGCCAACGCTTCCAAAAACTTTCAACCAGCAGCTTCCTGTAAATGTGTCTGCGTATAGCGTCTGCTCGCTTGGAGTTACTGTTGACTTCGTCAGCGGTAGCATACGGTATGGAAGTCAACCTTCGTCCAAGGAGAAGTTCAGCTGGTGTCAAAGTGCAAGGTTCTCCTGCATCTGTCTCGATGAAAGCCAGAAGCCTAGAAGCAGCCTTACGACTGCTTCGACCTCCGCCAGCACTGTCGATATTTCTTCGTAGTTCAGACGAGCTTAGCCGATACTTTTTTGCAGCGGAAGCTTCACTGATCATACGAGGCGCTCCCGCCATCCACCCCACCAAGGAGCACTCGGTGCAATAAACTTCCACGAAATGCCGTTGGTGCTGAGGTGACCAGCGACGTCCTCTTCAGAGAACATTCGGTGTAGTCGCTTTATGTCTGCCGATGTCTTGTGAAAGCTTCGTGCGTTGTCAAAATAGATCACCCTAGGTAATCCTCTCCGAGCTGCAAATCGTCTTAGGTACAGAAAGAAAGCCTCGGATGTCATTTCCGAGACAAGCTCGAGATGCACGGCTCTAGATACGGCGCACGTAAAAAGTGCAACGTAGCACTTCGTGCATCCTTTATCCGTGCGTGCATACAAAGGGCCCGCGAAGTCGACTCCTACAACTTCGAACGGGTTCGTTGGTGACACTCGATGACTTGTTAACGGAGCAGTCTCAGTACTTCCTAGGCCCGCACTGAAACGCTTGATTATATTGCACCCATGCAGCACTCTTTTTACCAAAGAGCGAGCTCGACAAATCCAGCAGCGTTCCCGAAGCTGCGTAAGTGTACCTCTAACTCCTCCATGTAGGACTTGAAGACGGGCTCTGTTTGCGAAAAGTGCCGAAAAGTGTTGGCTTGACGGCATTATGATTGGGTGCTTGACATCTTCTGTGGAATGCATGAGGTATAAACGGTCTCCAACCAGAAGAATTCCGTCTTTGTCTATGTAAGGGCGTAGTTCAGTGATTCGAGATGTAGACTCGACTGGTTGGCCATTGGTCAAAGTGGTGAGTACTTCAAGTAAGCCTTGCTCTTGTGTACATCTTATCCAATACTGTTCAGCGTTCAGGATTTCTGTTGCCACGAGATGTCCCGTATGATCCGTCCTTTTTCTGCATTGATCAGAAAATCTGAAAACCAAGCAGTGACTCTGAGTAGGTGCTGAAGCCTGCTGTACCTTTGAATGCCGATTATTGGAACTGAGAAGCGTGTCATTAGTGCGACGTGAGTTGTTGTAACTTCATTTTGGGTGGCTTCCGTCGCCGCCCAAATATCGAGGAATGACGACGTCTTGCAGTTGCGGCAGCTGGACGACCCAATCATTCCATTCTTTTTGCAGGTAATTGGGTAGTACTTCATCCCAGCCAAACCCTTGTATCCACAGCTTCTGAAACAATATTCGTATGTCAATAGTATATGGTCCTACAAATCTCAATGGGTCAAATATTCTTGATGCTGACTGCAAGACAAATCGTTTTGTGTCCGTCTGTGCTGTCAAAAAACCGGAGTAGATTTTCAACCGAAAAGTTGAATTCATCCTTTGCAGGATTCCAAACCAAACCCAGGACCTTGACCGACGTTACGTGAAGAACGACCATCTCACTACTAGTAGATTCTACTTGGTTTTCAAGCGTTCGCATTAAGTTTCCTGAATTTGTTGTCCATTTCCGCAATGTCATGCCGGCCGATTTCATTATCGTGCGCGCTTCTTGGCACAGATTAGTGGCTTACTCTTCTGTGTCGGCACCACTGACTAAGTAATCCACGTAAAATGACTCGGCAAGAGTTTGCGCTACTTGTGCCATGGCATCCAGTGCTCTTTTCCCGTGTTAGAGAATAGTAGCTGTGAGCAAAAATGGGCTACATGTAGCTCCAAAAGGCACTCGTGTCATCCTCCACTCTTGCAGCTTGCCCTTGGATAAATCTCCTTCTGCAAACCAGAGAAAGCGGAAAGCGTCTCTGTCGTCCTCCCGAATCGCAATCTGAAGGAATGCCTTTTCTATGTCCGCGATAACTGCCACCGGGTGCGTTCTGAAGCGTAGCAGAATTTGCACGAGGTCTTGGTATAAGTTGCCACCTTTTTCAAGGCAGTCATTAAGGGACTTGCATCCTTTGGCATGTGACAAAGCGTCAAACACCACTCTCATTTTCGTCGTCAGTGCCACGCATCCTTTGGCATGTGACAAAGCGTCAAACACCACTCTCATTTTCGTCGTCAGTGCTTCACGCATGACTTCCATGTGCGGCATGTAATATAATTTCGTCACCTCTGCAGGTACATCAGTGACTACTTCGGTGTGTCCTACCCTCAAGTACTTTCTTATGGTACGGTCATACGTTTCAAGCAGTCCTTTCCTGCAGTCGAGACGGTTGACAAGCTTGTCCAGTCGAATAACGGCGACTTGCTTGTTACTTGCAAGCTCGAAATTATCCTTCCAAGGGAGGGCCACAACGTATCTTCCGTTTATAAAGCTAATCGTTTGCTCAAAATGCCTCATGGTGTTGCTCATTTCAGGTGGCTTGTTTATCATGTCCGTAATTTCTATGTTTTCAAGTTCCCAAAAGGAGCGCGAAATCTCGTCGGAATCGGTAGCTTGGGCTTTTAGCACGCACACCATCATTTGTGAAGTAGTTGGTCGGGACACCAAGTGCGATGTGCTTCCCTGGAAGGTCCATCCAAGCTTGGAGTTCAGTGCGATCAATGATTCATTGCCTTCGAACCGTGAAACTTCGCCGGTCAACACTTCCCACATCTGATCGGACCCGATAAGTACGCTGATGACACTCTTAGTGATGATAGATGCATGTTTGAGATCATTGGCGACATTGTTTCCCAGCTTCTTGAAAGACGCAACGAAGGCTACGTCCGTTGAAGTCTCTGCGATGTCCTGGCAGATGCTTGGGATCTCTATTGCAGTTAAGACTATTTTCGTGTCGAAAAACTAGCTTCGCCGTCGTAGTTCTACGATGCGAAGCCTCTTAGCGTCTTGGTCCGATGTACTTGCGAAAGTATTGAAGGCTATTCGAGTTGTTCCCACGCTTTTCAGCTGGAGGTGCTTGGACAGATCTTCATTTATGAAATTCCTCTGACTGCCACCATCAAAAACGCCTCGTATGTAGCGGCAGGTGTCATCATTCATGGCCCATGCTCTGAAAGTCTGAAGGAAAACGCAAGTGAGAGAGCCTTCCTTGACGGTTCTTCTTCCAAGTGATGCGCAGACTGGCGTAGTTTTTTCGTTGTTCTTGTTAGCATAGTCTGACTTCCGCGAACACCTATCGGGATCGCACATGCTTGTAGCGTGTCGAGCTTGGAATCTGGAGCAGGAAATCTTCTTTTTGCAGTCCCGTGCCCGATGTCCTTTGGTGGTGCAGCAGAAACACCTTTTCTCGTTGGAAAGCAGTTCCTTCTTCTGCGTCAGTGACAAGTCAGCTGTGCAGGCTTCCAATCCGTGATGGCTGGACGAGCAGAATACGCAGTTGTCCTTTTTTTCTCGTACCAAGTTGCCGTGGAGCACACATGACGTTGGTTTCCCACGCCGAGAGTACGTCGACTGACTGGCCACGGGGAGTGTTCTATGTTCCTCTGACATCCTTAAAATCACTCTTCTCCAGGCTTTCCAGCTCGATACACAGAAAGTTGAGCACACGGTCCAGTCCCACGGGTGTAGCTTCAGCTCGCGAGTCATATGCCAACTGGACGGCACACGATCGATGATACCGCATGAATATATCCCGTGGAAGAGCACGCAGTAGGGTGTCGCAGGGCCTTGACGAAAATGACGACTTGTGCACGCCCAAAGTCTTTAAGCCTCGGATATTAACGAGAACTTGATCGTACAAGCTGCGCAGCGCTTTGGTGTCAGTCGATGAACGAACAGGGCTTAACATCCGTAGCTTGGCAAAATATTCTTGCTCTAGGCGTTTCTTGTCCCCAAATCGCTTCTGTAGCATGTTGATGGCGTCACTGTAGCAACTTTCTGTCGTCGGAAGGCCCGCAATTACTGATGCAGCGTCTCCTTTCAGATACAGTCGCAGGTAATGAAGCTTCTCTGTGGCAGTGATGCGATTGTTACTATGAACAATGTGGTCAAATTGTTCCCAAAATTGGGTCTACTTGCATATGTCCCCCCAAAAAAGGAACTATTGTCAGTTTATGCAATTCAACTCCAGTTCCGTCTGATGGTGCTGCGACTGTCTGGGCAACTGTTTCTTGAGTTCCGGTCAATGTCCTTAGTATGCGATCTTTCTGGCTGAGAATCTCTGCGAGAATGCGCGTAGCACTGTCCTCGTATTGTAAGACGGCGTTATACTCGACTTCGAACTCCTTTTCAGGTATATGCTGCACAATGTCGTTGTTCAAGTATTTAAGCTCTTCGTTTTTAGCCTTCAGCATCTCATATATGGAATTGAGCAGGTCATAGGAGGCAGAGTCGTTAGCGAGGAGAGCACTTGCCTCGTTTATAATCCTCGTGTTCTGTGCTCGCCGCGACGTCCGCTTCGACATCAGTCGGTCCATGCCGCTGCAGTCGACTGGTAGCCATCCGTAGGGTCCTGGTTTTCAATCCCGGGTTTCGGCACCAAATATTAAGACGATGGCGTTCCAGAAACTGTGATCAGGCTCAACTCCGTCTTTAAGGTATAAGGCAAAAAATACTTGTTTATATAACTGCGCTCGGAAGCGCTCTGCTGTCACTTGAGTGTCCCCGCGTCTCTCACTTGCGCTCTTCTTCTTTCTCGTTTCCTTGTACTAGCCCAGAACGTGAGAAATAATCAACAACGTCATGTACAGAGAAATGCTCACGCGCTGTTCGCTATACAGAAAACAAGTGGACTTTTGCAAACAGTGCAACAGACTTGGGCTCAGGAGCGACGTGTGTTGGAGGCCAAACGACAAGCTATGTGCGGTTTGTGGAACGCCTGATCCTAGCGAGGACCACCACTGTCAGCCACAATGTCAGCTGTGCCTCAAGGATCATCCCACGGCCGACAAACTCTGCGAGGCCAAGTTCAAGACACCTTACAGCGTAAAGCAACGCCAGTGGTTCCGACAACTGCAACAGACGCACGAGGAGATCTACTCTCTACCACCAAGTCAACCAAACGCGGGAGGTCCAAATACGGACGGGGGAAACGCCTGAGTCCAGATCAAGATTATGGTCCTGCACAATGCCTCGTGGCCACACCTTCCAGTCTCCGGGACCGAGAAGGCGCACTCCATTCCGTTCCAGATCCCGGTCTAAGTCAAAGGGTGGCAATGGCCATCAAAAGAACCCGGCATTCACGGTGAGCTGGTCAGGCGTGGTTAACGGGACGCGCCCTGAGCCTTCGGGGGAGACTGCGCATAATGTCAGTTATATAGCCGAGCCGAAAAAAGAAAACGCTCAGCTTAGGGAATTTATGTCACATCTTACTCCTGAAATTCAGTCTCAAAAATTGCAGAGATACAACTTCTAGTCAAATACGTTCCGCGGCCTAAGAGCACCTCGAAGCAATGCCAAATAACTGAATGGACGAGCACAGTACCCCGCCACTTATTAAAAGAAAAACTCAGGTGTCTAATGACAAAACTACGGCGCAAACCTCAAAAATTTATCATACATTGTCTGAAATACAGAAAGTAGTTAAGGAACCGGCAGAGGCAACCAACAACCTCTTGCTTGCAATATCCATGATTATGAATAGACTAGTAAACTCGAAGCTAACGTGGCCAATCTCAACCCTAGGACACCTCCCGTACTTCCAGCTACCAACCTTCCGATGAGCACTGAAGGCAATTCACACTGATCTCAGGGCACCACATCAGCGGCTATATCAACTAATTCCATGAAGCCTGCCTCCTTTGATTCTCCCCCCCCCCCCCTTCGATAGCCAACTCAAAATAGGGAAGCCCAGAAAAAAAGACTTGATTATTTGGCAGTGGAATTGCAGGAGCTATGAGTGGAAGATAGCAGTCCTGCAACGACACCTTAGAGACAGAACCAAACCGGATGTTCTAAGTTTGCAGGAAACTCATGGTTTAGCTAAGCTAGCGGGATATCAGGTGATCGGCCCCACAACAGGGGATATTAGAACACTAACCACTCTTGTGAGGAAAGGACTTGTAGCAATCTGCCACGACACCCGCATCACAGAAATTCAGCATATACTCATACAACTTGCCCCAACAAGAAAAAAATGTCCGAGCATATTTATACTGAATTTGTACAACAATCCCACAAACACACGACAACGCTTTCTTCTTCTCTTTGGGAAGGTCGTAGAAATAGTGGGATTGATCGATATGTGGGGTTTAACGTCCCAAAACCACCATATGATTGTGAGAGACGCCGTAGTGGAGGGCTCCGGAAATTTCGACCACCTGGGGTTCTTTAACGTGCACCCAAATCTGAGCACACGGGCCTACAACATTTCCGCCTCCATCGGAAATGCAGCCGCCGCAGCCGGGATTTGATCCCGCGACCTGCGGGTCAGCAGCCGACTACCTTAGCCGCAGACCACCGCGGCAGGGCTAGAAATAGCGGGACCCAATCCACTCGTTATAGGTGGAGACTTTAACGCTCCAAACAGTGCTTAGAGATACGGATACACAAGAGCCAAAGGAAAAAAATGCTATGGCAGGATATTCAAGAAACACACTTAGCTCTCATCGCCGACCCCGACTCCCCTACGCGTATAGGAACTGGGCTTGCGAGAGACACCACTCCAAACTTAACGTTAGTTCGTAACGCAGGGACTTCTAAATGGAAAACACATTCGATGATCTGGAAAGTGATCATCGAATATTTGAAATCAGGATAGAAACCGTGGCTGCCGCAGAAATTCAGAGACATATTAGATAGACCCACTGGGATAAGTTTCGGAAAGTCAGAGATGCGAAAAAACAAGACCCTATCAGCAATATTGAAGATTGGATCAAAGATGTCAATAACGACGTCAGCGAGGCAACGCGAACTATCACTTCAAGTTCACCCCTAGAGCAGATTGATAGTCGTCTCGCACACATGTGGGAGGCCAAGCGATCCCCGCAGAATAGATGGCGGGGACAGTGGCACAACAGACCCTTGCGCAAGCGCATAGCCAAGCTGAACAAACAGATCAATGAACTTTGTAAGTAGCTAAGCAAACAGCGATGGGACCAAGTTTGCAATAGTCTCGACGGTCAAATGAACGCTGGCCAGACATGGCGCATGCTCAATGACCTGCTAGACTCAGATAACACCAAATCAGCACACAAGCAAACCTTGCGTAAACTTGTGCACCGGTATAACGGCAGTGAGGAAGACTTTATCGCTGAGGTTGGCAACACGTACATTCCTGCCATGCCCGTCATCGAGCACGGACCATATACCGGAGGCTTAAACGAGCTCTTAGATGAGGAGTTTACCATGGCTGAAATCAGGGCTGCGCTACAGAAGCTAAACACCAAATCTGCACCGGGACCAGACGGGATCACCATCAGAACACTACGAAACCTTGACGACCAAGCCACAGAGAACATCACGCACTATGTTAACGAGTGCCGGACCGAGGGCATTATTCCGAAACAGTGGAAAAAAGCTAAAATAATCCTTATCTCCAAGCCCAGAAACCCCCCGATCTATCGAATTTATGCCCTATAAAACTAACGTCCTGTGCTGGGAAGCTGATGAAACACGCTTTTCTAGACAGAGTCAACATCTATTTCGAGGAGAATGAAATCTACTCAGATTCCATGTTGGGGTTCCGCACACGGCTTTCCACGCAAGACGCCATGCTGCAAATTAAGCAGCAAATTCTAGAGAACGAAACGAAAGCTACCCTAGCGATCTTAGGATTGGACTTTACAAAAGCCTTCGACAAAGCATTGCATACGGCAACATTATATCAGATCAGCCAATTAAGCTTAGGATCGAGAGTGTATAACTATGTCAAGGACTTCCTAACAGACAGAACGGCATCCATCGTAATGGGAGAATTGAGATCTGAGGAAAGGCTTATGGGCAGTGCTGGTACCCCACAGGGTTCGGTCATATCGACAATGCTGTTTAATCTCATGATGATAGGACTCCCGGTGCGGCTTAACTCAATATACGGAATAAATAATTCAATATATGCAGATGATATCACCATCTGGGCGTGTGAAGGTAGTGACGCGGAGATAGAGCAGAGGCTACAGGAGGCCGTCACCACTATTGAGGAGTATCTTGAGGGTACTGGCCTCGAGTGCTCACCAGATAAACCCAAGCTCCTCCTCTATCGCCTCACGCTTAAAGGCAGACCACCCAAGGGATACAACCGGGACCGTGCTTACGAAGAGATCCAAATTCACACCAAAAACGGCAGGACGATTCCTATAGTGCAACAAATCAGAGTCCTTGGACTCATCATCGAGTCTAAGGGTACAAACGGCGGAACCGTCATGAGGTTAGTAAGCAAAGTAACCAACGCAATACGGCTAATCAAGAGAGTCACAAACGAACACAGGGCATGAAAGAGGCTAACGTCATCAGGCTTATTTATTCATTCGCCTTAAGTCATATACGTATCGGCATATCTAAACTGGTATACAGCCGAAAAACTCATCATCAACGCACTCAAACGAAAGGCGTACAGACAAGCTTTAGCCCTTCCAAATAGCACCAGCCCCGACAAACTATTTCAACGGGGCTTACGTAACACTTTAGAGGAGCTTATAGAAGCGCAACAGATTGCCCAGTTCCAGAGACTAGCCAACACACGCACAGGACGGAGTATCCTTGACAAGTTGGGGATAAATTACCATAGCCAACAAGGAAGTAAAGTGTCGGTTTCAAAGGTAAACAGGGAAAAGATCCAGGTCCCGAATCTGCCCAAAAACATGCATTCCGAACTTAATCAGGGCAGAAGAGAAAGCCGCGCTGGAACTTTACTTAAGGCCTACGGCAGAGACAAGGAGGTGCTGTTCGTAGACGCAGCAGAGTACCATAGTCACAAATCCTACGTTGCGGCAGCAATAAACACCGACCGTAAATGCGTAAGCGCCTGCTTCATACGCTCTGATAATTCAGAAATTGCGGAAGAGGTGGCTATAGCACAGGCCTTAATTTCCCCAAAGTATAGGTATGTCATCAGCGACTCGCAGTCAGCAATCCGTAACTATGCACGAGGAAGACTATCTCACGAGGCAACTAACATACTCCTCCGCAAGGCAAAATGTTATATCATCCGAGGAATTCGAAGAAAGGTATATTATATGGTTCCAGCGCACACCCCGTGTGCGTCTCCCATTACCAATCTCAACAAGGAAGCTCATCGCGTAGCGCGAGGTCTCACCGCACTCGCGATGGAGCTTCACATGAGGTACCGGGAGGAGAGGAGTGGTGGGAGAGGGACAGAATGTTTAAGTTCTGTGACATTACCCAATTCTACCAAAAGTCAAGCCGCAGATTTCCACCTCCTAGCTCTACATTAGACAGAACGCAAGAGGTTGACTGGAGGCGACTTCAAACTAGAACATTTCCCAATCCGAAGCACCTAAATCGCATCTACCCCGAACTATACCCAGATGACTCATGTAAGCTATGTAGCATGAGACGCGCCACCCTAGAGCATATGTTATGGGAATGCACACAGATACAGGACGCCAATGCAGTCTCCCCAGAACAGCTTGGGGCGCGGTGGAGAGCCGCGCTGATCAGCTCAGATCGGACAGATCAAATATGGGCCATCCAGCGAGCACGGGAGGCGGCTGAGAGACAGGGTCTTTCCACCACCCCTGGCACGGCTTAGGCCCACGCCTCAATCCGCTGGTTAAATAAAGTTTGTTCACTCACTCACTCGCCACCTTGGCTACAGATGGCGCAGACTGACACTCCCATGTTTAAATTCACACACACACACACACACACACACACACACACACACACACACACACACACACACACATATATATATATATATATATATATATATATATATATATATATATATATATCCAATAAAGTGGCTGAGGAGATAGCCGCCGTGGTAGCTCACCGGTAGAGCATCGAACGCATTATTCCAAGGTCCTAGTTTCGGTTCTTGCCCACGGCAAGTTATCTTTTCATCTTTCATTCCCTTTTCTTTCTTCACATTTACCTTACAATTTGGGGCAATAACCTCCCCTATACTTTCCTTTTCCTTGGTAGTATTATCCGCTGTTTTCCCCTATATATATATATATATATATATATATATATATATATATATATATATATATATATATATATATATATATATATATATATATATATATATATATATATTATGACGACTTGGTTGTAACGAGGTTTATCGGTCGTGAACTCGGGAACGAACAAGCGCAACGCACCCGAAAAAGAAGCGCACGTTCCAAGAAGATGATGATTGTCAGCCAGAACATATGATGATGATTGACTGCTGTTCAGATGAGGATGAAGCGCCTAATAGATGCCTACACTGATTCTCCCCCCCCCCCCCCCCCCCGTGGAAGCGGCCAGCCTGGCCGCTGCGGGCGGGTAGTCAAGGTGACGAGGAACGTCGTGTGAAAATCTTCATGCGGGAAGCGTGTACAATTACGGTGCTGCGGTAACGGCGGTCAGTTGGCACGACAAGAGGCGCCACACGATAGTTGACAGGTGAAGTCTGCTCTAAAACAACATATGGGCCGATGAATCGAGGCTGGAACTTGTCGCAGAGACCAGGTGTGCGAATTGGTGTCAATAGCAGCACCTCGTAACCCGGTCGGAATGATACCACACAATGAGAGGTGTCGTAGACGGCCTTCCTTGCTTGTTGCGTAGCTTCCGTGTTCGTACGAGCGCGCAGGCGGCACTGGGCAAGGCGAGAAACATATTCTTCGCAAAAAGATGGTGATGAGGGCCATTGCTGGTGAAGAAGGAAACATCGATGAAGAAAGTAGGTGAACGTCCGTAAACGAGATAAAACGGTGAGTAGCCGGTTGTGCGCTGAACAGCGGTGTTGTAGGCGAAAGTGAGGAACGGTAGAAGTTTATCCCAGTTTCTGTGATCCGGTTGAATGTATACGGCGATCATGTCGGCAAGGGTTCGATGAAATCTCTCGGTCAGACCGTTTGTTTGAGGATGATAGCTAGACGCCATCTTGTGTGTGGTACCAGAAACGCGAAGAACTTCACCTAAAAGCTGTGATAAGAACACCTTTCCACGGTCACTTAGAAGCACACGAGGAGCACCATGACGTAGTATTATGGCCTGAAGGACGAAGTCAGCAGCTTCCGATGCTGAACCAGTAGCTACTGAAGTTGTCTCGGCGTAGCGTGTCATATGGTCTACGGCGGTGACTATCCATCTATTTCCAGCACCAGTAACAGGAAGGGGCCCATAAAGATCGACACCAACGACCTCGAAAGGTGTTGTAGGGCACGTCATTCGCTGTAACTGACCAGCCGGGGGAGATGTCGGAAGTTTGCGAAGTTGGCACGGAGAGCAGGAACCCACGTACTTTGCTACGCTGGTAGAAATCCCAGGCCAATAAAAGCGGCTCCGAATGCGGTCGTAGGTTTTGTGAAAGCCTAGGTGGCCAGCAGTCAAATCGTCATGAAATGCGTTAAGTACATGATGTTGAAGAGCGCGTGGCAGAACAGGTACCCAGCGTTGGCCATCAGGATGATATATGTGACGATACAGCACACCGTCCTGAAATTTGAAGTGTTCGAGTTGTCGACGAAGGCGTGCATTGGGTGGACGCGTAGCTCCTGAGAGGTGGTCTATAATGCGCCGACAATACGGGTCAGCCTGCTGGCGAGAACTGAAGGGTTGTTCATCGTCGATTGGCGGTTGGTACAGCGAGGCGAGCAAGGCAACAGAAGTGGGAGTCACGTCCACACTGGTGTCGTTGGAGGTGGCAGCTGGAGTGTCGAACGACGCCGTAGGTAGTGGGCAACGAGAAAGAGCGTCGGCGTCTTGATGTTTTTTGCCCGATTTATAAATAATCTCAAACTGATACTCCTGTAGGCGTAAAATCCAACGACCCAAGCGTCCGGACAAGTTATTCATTGTTGAAAGCCAGCATAAGGCGTGGTGGTCCGTTACGATGGTGAGTTGACGGCCGTACAGATAAGGACGGAACTTTTGTATGGACCAAACCACAGCGAGGCACTCCTGCTCAGTGATGGTATAGTTTTTTTCGGTAGAAGTAAGCACTCGGCTAGCATATGCGATGACCCTTTCCCGTCCAGAGTTATCGCGTTGGAGGAAAACAGCACCTATACCGCAACCGCTGGCGTCGGTATGCAGGAGTGTTGGGGCAGTGTCATCAAAATGGCAGAGTACAGGCTGCGACGTCAAAGCTTTCTTCAATAGGTGAAACGCCGACTGACATTCCTCGTACCACACAAAGGGTGCATTAGATGCAAGTAGTTTGTGAAGTGGCGCAGCTATTGAAGCGAAATTTCGTATGAAGCGACGAAAATATGATGCGAGGCCAAGAACCCTTCGCAAATCCTTAAGTCTTGTGGGGCATGGAAATCGAAGGACGGCAGTGACCTTTTCGGGGTCAGGGCGAATACCGTCCTTGCTGACGACATGACCGAGAACCTTGATGAATTTGATGGCGAAACGGCACTTCTTAGTGTTGAGCTGCAGACCCGCACCGGCGAGGCATGTTAGGACGTCATCCAAGCGCCTCAGGTGCTGAGAAAACGTTGATGAAAAGATGATAATGTCATCAAGGTAGCAGAGGCACGTCTTCCATATCAGACCACGCAGGACGGCGTCGATCATGTGTTCAAACGTCGCGGGCGCATTGCAGAGCCCGAAAGGCATCACGTTAAATTCGTATAGGCCATCGGGGGTTGCAAATGCCGTTTTTTTCTTTGTCGTCATCGTGCATGGGAATTTGCCAATATCCCGAACGCAAATCAAGGCTTGAAAAGTATTCGGCGCCTTGCAGTGAATCAAGGGCGTCGTCGATGCGTGGCATGGAGTATACGTCCTTGCGTGTGATGTTGTTAAGTGCCCGGTAATCAACGCAAAAGCGCACGGAGCCATCTTTTTTTTCGTACCAAAACAACAGGGGATGACCAAGGGCTAGTTGATGGACGAATTATTTCTCGTTGGAGCATGTCAGCGACGTTTTCTTCGATGATTTTTTGCTCAGCGAGAGACACGCGGTGCGGGCGGCGATGTACAATAGATGTTCCCTCCGTCTGAATGCGATGCGCTGCAGTGGTAGTTCAGCCCAACGTTGAGGAGCAGGTGTCGAAAGAATCGGCGTGTTTCGTTAATAACGCAAGCAACTGCTGCGCCTGGATAGCTGTTAAGTCATCACTGATAAGAGCTGTGAAGGGAGACGATGAGCCAGGCTTACTCATAGAGCGGTCGTTGGTAGAAGCAGGTATAAGTGGCGTGACGCTGACAGGCTCAGCGTCCACAACACAGGCTACTGCAGTGCCCTCTGGCAGGAGAACTTTCTCTGGCGTTTCATTCGTAGCAATGACGAGCGCGGAGCCATGGTGAAAGCGTACGACACCTGATGCAAGGGCTACGCCTTTTGCGACGCAAGTCGACGAAGGGGACACCAAGACGTCACCGTGGTCGATGTCCTTAGAGATCAGGGTCACAATTCGTTCTTGATGTGGCGGTAGTTCGAAATCTTCGCGAGCGAACAGGCGTAGTGGCTTGTAGACGCCTTCGTCGAACATGGAGTCCGTATTAGTTAGGTGCAGAATCCGTTCACCACAACATATAGCGGCTGAAGAAGAAGATAGGAAGTCCCACCCTAGAATTAGCTGGTGAGAGCACCGGGTAAGCACAGTGAACTCGATGTAATGCGAAATGTCATCAATATAAACACGAGCAGTACAAAGAGCAAAAGGGCGGATAGTGTTCCCCTGGGCTTCGACTAGATTGGGTCCATTATAAGGTGTCATTACTTTTTTCAGGCGTTTGCACAAATCATACCTAATCACAGAAACTGTAGCACCGGTGTCCACCAAAGCGTCCACGAGAACTCCTTCCACCGTAACAAAAACCATGTTGAACAGGCGTGCTGGAGGAATATGAGTCCTACTGTTACATGCAGTTTCTCCTCCGAAAACTGCATCATTTAATTTTCCGACCGGTTGTCAGTCGTAAAAGAGGCTGGCCGAAGAGGAGAGGAGGAGCGACGGAAGGGCGAAGGTGATCGCGTCGGCTTGAACGGTAAGTGTTCCGCGTCTCAGTCGACGCGGGCGGAGATGGAGACCGCTGCTGTCCAGATGAATAACGCCGAGCGTAAGAATCCCCACTGGAAAAGTCCCGTTCGCGCATGTGGCACCCGCGACGCTCGTCCTGCTGGCGCTTGCGGCAGAAGCGCGATATATGGCCACGATATCCACAGTAAAAGCATGTTGGGCGAGACGGGCGCCAAGGCGGGTAGTAGAGGGCGTTCGGCGCACCGGGAGATAGCGCACTCAAGTGGACAGATGGAGGGTCGGGTGGAATTGGCCGGAAGTGGATCGGTGGTGCAGCAGCAACCGGCGTGAATGATGGCAGCGGCGAAGTAGAGTTTACGTTGCGAGGAGGCGCGGCCGCAACTTGCGCGTACGTTGGAGGGCTAGACGGAGGTGGCTGTACGTAGGCTGGACCGGTGAATGATGTTAGTTCCTCCCTTACGATGTCACGGAGGGCCATGCTTGAAGGCTGTGTGACAGATGGAGAAGGTTGTGAGATGCCCATTGATTGAAGTTCTTCTCGTATGATCTCCCGAATCATGTCACGCAGGTCCCGGTCTGCTGTACGGTGTTCACTATTGCCCGACTGAAGGCGAACAGAATCAAGTTCGTCGAGACGCTGACACGTAGAGACGACGTCAGTGACAGTAGAAGGATTCTGGGCAACAAGGGCATTGTAGGCAATGCTTCCGATGCCCTTCAGGATGTGGCGCAGTTTGTCCGACTCGGACATCGAAGAATTGACGCGCCGGCAAAGTGCAAGGACATCCTCGATGTAAGATGTGTATGACTCGCCGGGATGTTGTTGGCGAGTATCTAGGGCCTTCCTCGCGAGAGCGGATCGAACGGCTGGCGTGCCGAATACTTGGCGAAGCTGCTGCTTGAAGGCAGGCCAGTCGGTGAGGTCGATCTCATGGTTCAAGAACCATGTCTTGGCAACGCCCGTGAGATAAAGCGATACGCGGCGGAGCTTGTTAGAGTCGTCCCAGTGATTAGTTGCGCTTACTCGCTCGTAGTTGTCGAGCCAGTGCTCCACATCTTCGCCGTGGAGACCAGCGAAGATCGGAGGGTCACGCTGGTGGTTTACGATGTAAAGAGGAGGGGCTTGCGGCGCAGAGACGGGAGCAGAAAGGGCATCCACCTACTCACTCTGAGACATGTTGGCGGACTGAGGGTCCAAGCGGCGGCCTGAACGGAGCTCCAGCGAGTAGGCGTTGTAAGGAGAGGTACTGGGAACGTCAATACACCTCCACCACGTATGACGACTCGGTTGTAACGAGGTTTATTGGTCGTGAACTCGGGAACGAACAAGCGCAACAGACCCGAACAAGAAGCGTACGTTTCAAGAAGATGATGATTGTCAGCCAGAACATATGATGATGATTGACTGCTGTTCAGATGAGGATGAAGCGCATAATAGATGCCTACAATATATATATATATATATATATAAGTCAAGTAGATCCTCCAAGAGAACGGTAACAACGGAAGTGTTTAATTCGACAGTTTCGGCCAGAGTCTGGCCTTCATCAGGAGTCATGGTACATTCTGTTTGCGCTCACATTTATAGTATTTTGGGTAAAAAATGAGAGGGAAGGAAAAAAAAAAAAAAAAAAAAAGAGTTTGAAAAACGAGAGAGGAAAGGATATCCAGAAAGTTCCAGGTTCCACTGTGCTTCGCGAGTGGCGTCGTCAGTGTGTATTTTCTTAGTATTGCGTTCAGTGCAGTTTGGTGGCGGTCCCTTTATTGTAGACGGGGCCTGGCTAAGGTAAGGGCTTGCGTGTCGCGAAAAATGCTTTTTTTTATTATTATTTTTTATTTTTTATTTTTTAAAGACCGTCACTAATTCGGCGTCGGGGACAGCGTTCCGAGGCTCCAGGAAGTCGGCGCGGGAGAAAATGTTTCTTAAGGCGCTGTCTGTCGTTTTGAATGCTATTTTGCTCTGCGAATCCGCGTTTGGGGGTTTTAATTGTGTATGGGGTGGCCCTTCTATATGTCGGGCTTTGTTGTCGAAATGCGGGAAGGGTTTCCAAACTGCGAGAAAGGACGTTTGAAGTGATTGCTATTTTGTACTGGGAAACCGCGTTCGGGGCGTTTAGTTGTGTATGTGGATGTCGGGCTTTGTTGCCAAAATCGGGGAAGGGTTGCCAAAAGGCGAGAAGGGGCGTTTGAAGTGATTGCATTTTGTTCTGGGAATCCACGTTCGGGGCTTTTTGTTGTGCATGCGGTGACCCTTCGACAAGTCGGGCTTACAACTATTGTTCGGTTATTCAGAGAAATAGAAATAGACGACAGTGGTTCACTGAAACACGCAAAGATATTTGTAGTTGTCCAGTCCTCGTCGCCGCCACAGTGCCGCGAAATCTTGAACTGTTATGATTACAATTATAAACTTACATATACACACATACACCCCCATACATATGCGCATATGCATAAGTACATATACACATATAAATGCATATGTATATATTATAGTGCTTTGATTGCTGCAAGTGTACCCGGACTTTCATTTATGCCTTTTTCGAGGGTGTTAAATCGGTGTATGAGGTATGATTCACGTTGTTCACGTTCCCGGTTTGATTTAAATCCTGTTTCTAAAAGTGTGACTGACAATTTGTCGAAGGAGTGGCCGGGAAGGTTAAGGTGTTTTGATAGAGGTAGATTCGGCGCTGATTTCGCGTGGGCTCTGTGATTATTGAAACGAATCCTAAAGGGTGTTTCCGTTTGTCCGATGTATTGCATGCCGCACACGTTGCATTCAAGTAGATATACCACATTAGGGGAATCGCATGTTAGATTTCCTCGTATGTTAATTGAAAAGTTGGATTGTGTGCTGCTTGCCTTGCTTGTATCTCGCATCGCTTTGCATACAAAACATCGAGGCTTCAGACAAGGTCGGCATGAACTGTCGGAAGTTGAAGTATTGATTTGGGAGTTTACAAGTGTGTCTTTGAGGTTGCGTGTTCGTCGGTAAACGACGCCAGGAGCCGATGGGAATGCACGTTTTAGACGTTCACTTTGTTCCAGTATGTTGTAATGTCGTTTAAGGATTTTGTTAACGTTGGGGAAATTCGTGCTGTATGTTAAACATAGGTGTGTCTGTTGCAGGTTGTGTTGTGGTGGCCGCTTCATCAGAAGGTCATCACGCTGAAGTTTTCTAGCTTTTTGAATAGCGTCATCAATTACATGTGGAGGATATTTCTGTTTTTCGAGCACGAGTTTAAGCTTTTGTGAGCTCGCGTGGAAGTCAGTGTCTTTTGAGCAAATTCGCTTAAAACGGTGGGCCTGGCCGTATGGAATGCTGTTTTTACAATGGCGTGGATGATCACTTTGGTAATGGAGGTACTGTTGTCGATCTGTTGGTTTGCGGTAGAGGGTTGTGGAAAGTTTATCATCTTCTATTATTATGGTAACGTCAAGGAAATTTACGGTTACTTGTGAGTAGGTGTGTGTGAAGTGTATGTTTGGATGCACAGTATTGTAAGTATCGATAAAGTTTAGCAGTTCATCCTCGCTGTGAGTCCAAATAAGAAAAATATCGTCAATGTACCGCCTGTATAGGAGTGGTTTCAAGGGAGTTTGGGACAAAAATTCGGTTTCTAGTTCTCCCATAAAAATGTTAGCATAGTTTGGTGCGAGTTTGGTACCCATGGCGGTGCCGCTGATTTGTCGAAAGTACTCTTGGTTGAACTCGAATGAGTTCAGTTCTAATACAAGTCTTGTGAGGCTTGCGATGGCAGAGAAATCTGGGGTGTCAGGTTGTCTATGGTTTGTGTATGTGTTTTTTAATGCCGCTATGCCATCATCGTGGGGAATATTTGTATAAAGTGAAGACACATCAAGGGTAACTAAGTATGAGTGTTTCGGAATGCGCAGGTCTGCAATATCTCGAAGAAAATGTGAGGTGTCTTTTACGTACGACCCGAGAGTGCACGGAATGTGGCCTATTAATTTGTCTACGTACCCTGATATGGGCTCGGTTACTGTGCCTATACCTGAAATGATTGGTCGGCCTGGATTACCGGGTTTATGAATTTTTGGGAGTATGTAGAAGCGCCCTGGACGAGGGTGTACTGGCCGCATTAATTTGTGCTCACTGCGTGTTATTCTTCCCTCGTCCAACAGCTTCTTCAGTTCTGTTGCTACAATACGCGTGTATTTCTCTGTCGGGTCCCCTGGGAGGCGTTCGTAGAATTTTAAGTCGTTTAGTTGACGGTATGCTTCTTGTAGGTAGTCGGTTGTATTTAGGACTACAATTGCCCCTCCTTTGTCAGCGGGCTTTATTATTATATCAGTCCTAGATGTTAGGTTTTGCATACTCTTTTTCTCGGATTTTGTCATGTTTTCCCGCTTTCCCTTCTGTCTGTGATACTCCTGTAATATATCTTTCTGGACCGCGTTAATATATAAGTCCAGACACTTGTCTCGATGACTTTTTGGTGTCCAATCGCTTGTTTGGTGGCGGGGAGTCTTTGGAATGTTAGACGGCTTGTCCAAGAAATATTCGTGCAGCCTCAATTTTCTAGCGAAGTTGTCGAGGTCTCGGAGTAAGTGAAACTCATCGAAAGATTTTCTAGTTGGGCAGAAGTTTAGTCCTTTAGATAATAGTTTTACTTCATCAGTTGACAAACTCGTGTCTGATAGGTTTATAATCGCAGCGTCGTAGTGAGTGTTGATAGGTGTTTTCTTGTTTGTGCCGTGAGTTTCCTCGTGGGTGAATGTGTTGTAGTCATACAGTGTAGCGTCTGGTAGTGTGGGGTTGGAAACATTGTCTCTTTTAAGTTTCTGTATTCTAGTTTTCTTGACCTCTTGGTATTTATTCTGTTCGAACTCTGTTAGTAGGGTGATTTCCTCGTTTGATAAGTGGTTGTTGTCGCGCAGAATGGCGTTGGTCATGTTGGTCAGTTTCTTTACTTGTTTTTCACTGTGGTTGATTGCAATTTCTGTTAGCTTGAGTGATGCTTCTAGAAGGACGTTTTGCCATGCGGCCTGGTTAAAAAAAAGCATTTTTCGCGACACGCAAGCCCTTACCTTAGCCAGGCCCCGTCTACAATAAAGGGACCGCCACCAAACTGCACTGAACGCAATACTAAGAAAATACACACTGACGACGCCACTCGCGAAGCACAGTGGAACCTGGAACTTTCTGGATATCCTTTCCTCTCTCGTTTTTCAAACTCTTTTTTTTTTTTTTTTTTTTCCTTCCCTCTCATTTTTTACCCAAAATACTATAAATGTGAGCGCAAACAGAATGTACCATGACTCCTGATGAAGGCCAGACTCTGGCCGAAACTGTCGAATTAAACACTTCCGTTGTTACCGTTCTCTTGGAGGATCTACTTGACTTATTGCAACGCTACGGCCATTTTCGCCACCATGCCTGCCTATATATATATATATATATATATATATATATATATATATATATATATATATATATATATATATATATCGAACACATCGAGAGCATCGAACGCGTAATTCGAAGGTCGTAGGTTCGATTTCTGCTCACAGTTGGTAATTTTTTCATCCACTTTTCTTTCTTCTTATTTACATTCTATTGGTTTTAATAACTTCCCCTGTATATTCCTTGGCATTACTGTCTGTTAGATATCATTAATATTGTGTTAAAACACCGAAAAACGAGCCCTTAGGTATACACTTCTTTCCCTTATATATATATATATATATATATATATATATATATATATATATATATATATATATATATATATATATATATATATATATATATATATAATATATATATATATATATATATATATATATATATATATATATATATATATATATATATATATATAGACAGATAGATAGATAGATAGATAGATAGATAGATAGAGAAGAAATTGCAGGGAAGGCACGACAGGTCCGGGTATTTCCTATATTGAATGAACTTGCAGATAGCACATTTAAAAAGGGAATTGTATTTACTAACGTTTCGGCCGTGGCACGGCCTTCGTCAGAGTAAGTACGTATGATACAATACAGCCGCTTTTATAGGCTTACGTGATGAACTCTCGGTACAGCAGCTAGGACAATGAAATAGAGAAAAATGGTAATCTGTCAGAACCTTGTGTTGACATGACTGACATGCGACGCGTGCATGAATATACAAGTTTCAAATTTCCTTGCGCATCAACACTTGGGGCACAGTATGATTGGCAAGACATGTAAAAGAGCTCTGAAGTGAAGAAACCATGGTTGACTAATATACATTTTAATATACACTAAAATATTTCACTAATCTAAGAAGTCGTGTTGTTATAGTGCGAGGCACGTGAGCTTTCCTAAGTTTTCAATTTCAAGTACGGCGCTACGTATACTATTCTTCTTATCACGAATGCCTGTACCAACCGCATCGTGTTTTCCTCTTTCATGCCATAGTGCTTAGTTGATATCCTTTTTAGCCCCGCCGCGGTGGTCTAGTGGCTAAGGTGCTCGGTTGCTGACCCGCAGGTCGCGGGTTCAAATTCTGGCTGCGGCGGCTGCATTTCCAATGGAGGCGGAAATGTTGTAGGCCCGTGTGTTCAGAATTGGGTGCATGTTAAAACACCCCAGGTGGTCAAAATTTCCGAAGCCCTCTCCTACCGCATCTCTCATAATCATATGGGATGTTAAACCCCACATATCAATCGCAAATGATCGCAGAGTGACTGCTTTGGCTAGTCGCTTCCTGACCGATTTTTCAGTCGCGCGACTGCCGTCGCAAAGCTGCCGGAAACAATCAGCGATGCTCCGAAGTGATGCCAGCATTTCTGTGTATCCAGGCTCATTGTTTGTTTGTTTTTTTCACTGCCAGGGCCTTTTACCACCAAATAAAACGAGTTCAGTCCTTTGAGCCTGTAGCACCATGTCCACCACGGAGTGCTTGGCTTGGAGATAGCGTGGCACAGCAGCTCGAGCAAAGTGTCGAATTAACGTGGCGGCATTCGCAAGAAGCTAAACACCGTCAAAATAAAGAGAAAATGGACTGTACACTATCTTCCCCCGTATTCAGAATCGTTTTTTGTCATGAACTACTTCCCACCGCATTCAATGCAGCGCGTTTGGAACGCATTTGTGCTTCATGCCTTGGCACCACCTAAAGACACCGCGTTCGAGACGTGCTGCATTGGAGGCTGTGGCAAGTCAAGAAATATTCAAAAGAGTTTCTGAATACGCACGACTCTCGGAAATACTCCTCGTCGTCTCAGCGCAGCTCGGGAGGTAGGCGGCTTGAATGGCCGGCCAACTCTCGTGAGCGAAGCGTCGGTCACACCCACCACCGGCTTTTTTTTTACTTGGAGGCTTCTGTGCTGCCAGCGCTTATACCATGGCATAGTGCATCAGCGCCATGACAATCTCTTGTTCTTCGCTTGAATCGAACTCCTTGACGGTGCTGGGAAGGCTGTGCGAAAACGGACGAAAACAATTATATGCGCCGCGCTCGGTTCGCTCCGCTCAATCAGCTGGTGGCGATCAACCGATCGGCGCCGGTCTCCAGAGTTCTCGCTGATTACGAGATCCGGACGTGGCTCTCCGGTTTCGTGACTTCAGGTGGCTCGCATGCAGCATCTTCTGGTGTGAACATCAGCCGTTTCTTGGTCGCCAGTCGCAAATGGTCGCGCGACCGCTGTTAATCGCCGGTGTGCACCAGCATCAGCTCCATCAACCGTAATGTCTTTTTTTTTTCTCATTCCCCAAATGTATTATTGTCTATGCACACCCATATGATCCTTCCAAATTTTTGTTTTTTGTTTTGATCAGTGTTCACATTCAAAAGTGTATCCGTAACAAATGGCTTAATCAACACAATCTAAAGACTTGAATGTTTTTCTCCGACATAACTGAACTTTTCAGTGATGAACAAGTGTTCACAGCAACATTTGGCACTTTGAGGAAGGCGCACGGAGAGGAAAGGAATGAGCTCTTGTGGCTGGCCCACTCTTTATATGTAGAAGCACTAAATCCGTCCAACTTGGAGCGCCGGGACGTCAAGGTCATCCTGGAGATCTTCAACTTTTCAAATATTACCGCACTCACTAGTTCAAAGATAGCCCAACTTCTTCTACATGCCAAAGGCACAGCTGCATTTACCCGTATCATCATGACGTGGTGGAATATTGTAAATGTCAAAACTCTTTACAAGGGACAGCGCCTGTGCGACAGCTTTCAAGAGCCAGTCAGTAGTCTGTCTTCCCCTCAGATCGATTTCCTCAACAGCGTATTTGACTGGCTATAGACTTTTGGGGTAGTGTAAAGCACGATGAAGACCACCTGACTCGTGAAACACAATGTGCATTTCGCCACACTTGTCATGCCCTTGTAGAAGGAACCCGCTACTGCATTGAAGAGCTCGGCTTCTCGTACGTGTTGCTGGGGAAGGCCGACTGCCTAGAGGACAGATTTGGGAAATATCGGCAATTGTCAGGAGCGCAGTATCATGTGCCTATACGACGAGTCAGAGCTCAGATTGCAAAAAGTGCTCGAACTCCTTAAACTCCCTCATCTAGATGTTCTCACCCCCTGTTGCTCTTTTCATGACCCACAGTATTTGAAACGGTTTGGTGGTACCGTAAGGAAGCACGACATCACAAAGAAGCAGCCCATGCTCCCTGTCATTACTTATGTAGCAGGCTACTGCACACATGCAGCTGTAAAAAAAAGCTTGCAAGTACCTCCTGCAAGGACAATCTTGTTTTAGAAGACGACAGTTGTGAAAACGATGATTATTCACTTATTGCCACTGCCCCGAGAGGTGGCCTGAAGTTTACTCAACCTGTAGTTGTGCAGGCAGTTTTGACAATGAAAATAGCGCTTGAGCAACTCGTAATCGAGAAAAATACAAACGAGTTTTACTGTTCTCCGAAGCAAAAAGAGCTTCTTGTTGCTTTGGCATCATCGTTTACCGGCAGACCTTGACACTTGTGACCGGGGGCATTCACCAGAGCACGTCACGAAGTATATTCTTAGAGCTGCTGCGAATGTTTTGTTAAGCAATCTCTGCGAACAGAACAATGACAAGCTTATGGCAGCGAAAGCTAAAAAAACTGCAACCATGACCTTCTTTAGCTGAAATTCCGACCAGGATGTTTTGTTAGAAGCGGCTTATTTAGAACAACATGTATTGTTTTGTAATTGTACTGTTTGTTTGCATGTGAAATGATTTGTCTGTAGGTAGTGGTATGCCATGTTCACTTTGAGGTGTTGAAGAATGTAATAAAGAAATGAATGAATGAAAAAGTTGACTTTCGTTTGTGTTTATAAGTGTCTTACCAGATATTGCTGCAATATCGAAGTGTAAAATACTTTCCGCATCCAATCTCGATGTATCAAAGCCAGCATACGCATGTTTACTGAATTTCCAACTGGTAGCGATTGTCAGGAAAGAAAAAAAAACAAAAAGCTTAAGGTTAATTAGATAAATGCCTAAAAAATGGGACGGTGGGCTTGGATGTTGACAGCCACTGGTCCGCGGAAGCTCTTTTTTCGCACCAGAAAAAAGACTACACTATATTGCAAGCTGTTATGTTAAAAACCTATTGCGTCAGGAAGAACCAATGCTGAGGGTAAATTTAAATTCACAGACTGTTAGCATGCGAACAGACAGGGAGTGAACTCTATAGCATTTTGGTGCAGTGAAGCCGACTGCCAGGCTTATCACACCTCCGTGACGTTACGTGCGGCTTAGTGAGGCCTTGAGTATTTATTTATTTATTCATTCATTTTATTTGGGCATTCTTTTAAAAAATTCCCACAAAGCGGGCAAAAGGAGAGAGCGTCTCCTGACTAGCCGCACTCTTCGTGAGGCACCTCGGAAAAGTACAGCAAAACAGTACATAGAAAATTCAAGATTATACACAAAAATTATAAAAACAACGATGATCATTACAACAAGCGCAGAAAATATCGCTTAAAGATTCAAACAAAGCTGTTCCTTAGCGATAAATAAAAATACGTTGTCAGCACTATTAACATATATTGAAATGCATACAATTTGTGTGTATATGGTAAACAGTGATAAAAAAAAACAAATATTACAACAAATTATAGGCAACACCACCATTTAGGTGGTGTTGCCTAAGAAGGGCTTCGCCCCGAAAATTCTTGTTCAGTTTTTACGAGCAAAAACTACGATGTGAGGACCACAAAAGTGGAGAGATCTTGAAAATTTGACCACGTGGCGTTTTTGAATGAAATCTCTACATGCGCCTATAGCACTTCTCCGTGCGGCTGTCGTAGCAGCACAATATCTACGAAACAGTGCGGGTGGTCATATACGTTTTTTGCTGCCTTAAACGCGGCACACGTCGTTGCGCCGCTTACAAGCACCTACGATTACAGGGCAATTAGTAATAGCAAATAAAAACTAATCTAAAGGAAAACAAATACCACTAAAATAGATCAAACAATACAGGTGGCACTCCTAATAGCGATGGCAATTAATCTTGAAGGATCGGCAACGCATACCTACATGTTAAAGAAAGACAATAAAAAGAAATCAGTGCCTACGGAAAATTACTTGAACTTGCTTGCTGAGACGTTTATAGGAAGCTAACCATTTGACATGACAATGATTCTCGAATACCCTTTCTAAGACCTTCCCGATGGCTCTTAATTATTGCCATTATTATTACTAACTGAAATTGGTGATTTTACGAAGCAGTTAGCAGAGCGTTTAATGCTGTATAACGGACGCAGACGTAATGAGTAATTGTTTCCATATCGCCTAGAGAGTAAACTCAAGGGAATATAAATATACAAGTAGTATAACAGATAAAGCAGCCAAATAGATACCAGGGCAGAGATATTATTTCGCCTATGCTTTACAAAAGGCAAATAGCGTTCATGAGACAAAAAAAAAACCAGTTCAGAGCACTAGGTGATGTATAGGATGCAATAGAAGGACAACTGAGAAGCCCCTTGTGCTAATTTCGAGGGTTATTTGAATATGAACAGCAGAGAGAAAGCAGCACGGTCCGCCAAGATATCGTCTGATAGGTAAGTGCTTGTTTTATTGAATACAGCGTCAGTGCCAGCGGTGCTACCAGTTCCAAGCTGGAGAGCGGCGCCGGAATTCGTGCTGTCATCACCGCACGCATTGAGGTACGCACTGCTTGCAAGGGGCTAAGGGTAAGGGCTCTTACAGAACTAAAATGGGAAGAAGTATTGAAAGCAGCATGTGAATGTCATTTCTGTCGAGCCCTGTTGTGTTTCTCAGCTTCAACAAAAGGGACGCGCACACCTCATCCCCTGTTGGAGCCAGGCGAAAAAATATGGGCGATGTCACTGCACTTAGCTTTATTCAGGTGGTTTAGTAGCCCCAGCTTGAGCAGTTGGGTCAGCAATTAACGTTTTGCAAGGTAGAGCGTTGCGACAACAGTATCTTGTATCTTAAGATATATGATGAATTATCGAATGTGACGGAAATACTCGACCTGCGACACGTATCGTGTCACTTATTATGAGTTACTCAGAGAGTATCTAAGATAGTATCTCAGATACTACCCGGCCCTATTTTCTGGTCGTCAGTCAAGATAAATTGTTTTGTCAAGGCGGCATAAGCGTTCTGCTTATGCCACGCACCTCTTAAGATGCCACGCGTTGAGTGGTAATTGTAAAAACTAACACAATTATCCTTTTAACAAGTGGAAATAAGTGGTCAAGTCAAATAGGTGAATTGAAGCCCTTACTGTGAATAGTCCATAGCCACTTTGAAGTTTCTTAAACGCGGCCACTGGTCATCACCGCGGGGTGATGAAATCCAGCTAATTTAGCAGGCGAAACCGACGCACCAAACAGCGCTTCGAAGATGCCCGTAATGACGACACTGTTTCCCTCGCCGTTATCTACATGTCGCATGGCCACTTATCAACACTCGCTTATCCTGCTCCCCCCGATGCGCCATTCAGGCCGTCATTGAAACCTAGACCGACGCATCAAACAGTGCATCCACCATTCAATTCGAAAATGCCCTCAATGATGTAGATAACGGCGAGGAAAGCAGTGTCGTCATTAAAGGCATTTTCGAAGCGCTGTTTGACGCGTTGGTTTCGCCTGCTAAATTAGCTAGATTTCATCGTCCCTGCATTTGTCGTCACTTAGTCCGAAACACAATTCCGAGACCCATGGAAGAAACAGAAGAAGACGCAAGAAACGAAGACGCTGCAATCCGCTCAGTGTTTTTGCGCTAAACCTCAGAATATCAAGTGTGAGCTGGCCCTGCTTGAACGTCATAATGAAGTTTCAAGATTAAGCAATTCTTTAAAGCGTGTTTCATCTTGTCCATAAATACTCTATGATCACCGCTACTTGTTTTCGTATCAGAAATCATGCATGGGAGTTACAGCTTTATTCGGAGCCCTCGCTGTGCATCCTGGGAAACAGGTTTTCGACGAGGCTGTTGCGAATGTCCGAAAAGTAGAAACGCCCGTAAAGGACAGCGCGCTGCGAAGGCCACATTTCTCAGGGATGCGGCTGTTCTCGGAACAGGTTCCCTTTCTCGCGTGTTCAATATGTATATTTTCGAGCGATTGCGAGTGACTGAGAAATGTCTCAGCAACAGAGTCTTATTGGTGTGAGCAACTGCGAGCCCTCGGCTATTGGCCGCCACGTCTGGTTGCGTCACTTTCGCCCCACCTTCGACGAGGACTGTGCGGCGGAAGAACGCCCCCTAGCTGTTGTCTGAGCCGCGTCCTCCGCTCGTTCTCTTTCCGCGTAAGCTAAAAAGCGCGACTGCAGAACTAGGTCATACCCGGCATACACCGCGACTTGAAAAACATCACGTGACCAAAGCACCGGCAGGCGACGTTTCGACAGAGCCCTCTCCTGCCTGGCTTAATTGTGAGATGCCACGGAAACAACGGGTGAGTCAGCGGCTTTGAGCGGTGTGTTTATACATTTTGCCGCATTTCCCGAGAGCGCCGCGGACGTTTCGGAGCTCGGTTCTCGGAAGCACTGCTCGATCGATGGAGAGCGGACGTCTTTGGAACAGTTGTGTTTTTGTAGTGAGCCTGCCTTGGTATTAAACGCGCTCCGTTGAACCTTGGCGGCATTTGAATTCCGTAAAACAGTTTCGTTTTGAAAAAAAAAAACGGAGCACGAGTTATTAATACTATTATTATTATTATTATTTATTTATTTATTTACCACCGTATGCTCTGCCTGTGCGTGCATCACACGTGCTCACCGCATCTGTGCGCTACGCTATAATGTCGTCGTTGTCATCATCACGAGCTTGACCACTCCCTGTGCAGGGCAACAGTCTCCCCCACGTTTTGCCAATCAACCCAGTCATGCCACAAACTTCTTAATCTTATTTAAATTTAAAATGAATGGCCATCTAGCCGTCTGTTTCACCCTCTCTCGCTATCCACTTTTAATTTTTTCTTGCCTTGTACTTGCCCAGCCCATCTCGACTGAGATGGCCTAACCACTTTTAAAGAGACGATAGTCCTTCTTTGGGACCTTCGACGCAAAAAGTTAAGTCTGTCTGTCTGTCTGTCTGTCTGTCTGTCTGTCTGTCTGTCTGTCTGTCTGTCTGTCTGTCTGTCTGTCTGTCTGTCTGTCTGTCTGTCTGTTCACCCTAACGGTACCGGGCACTTTAAACGGCACCAGCGGATATCCCAAACGGCCGACCCCATCCGCAGCGCCCACCAATGTTGCTCAAGATTCAGATTTCATACTTGTGCGATTGTCCATTAAAAAGCAATTATCACGCATATCTGAGGCACCATAACAACACGTATATATTCTGTATGTCCCTATTGCAAAAACCAGCGCCACTGGGTACCAGCGTCTAGCGCCATGCCTGATTATGGGCCCAGTGGATGGATGGATGGATGGATGGATGAATGAATGGAAGGAAGGACGGACGGACGGACGGACGGACGGACGGATGGACGGACGGATGGACGGACTGATGGATGGATGGATGGATGGATGGATGGATGAATGGATGGATGGATGGATGGATGGATGGATGGATGGATGGATGGATGGATGGATGGATGGATGGATGGATGGATGGATGGATGTGGCTCTTCCCGTTAAATCAGGCGGCGGCTAACGCCACCTAGCCGTCATACTTAGTTAACTAACCAATAGAGTTATCTTTTTTTCCCTTTAAATAGTGAAGTTGAGGACTGGTACTATGAAGCGAAAGATTTATTTTCACTCGTGCCTTGACTTTAGCCACCAATTAGATAACCTCCTTCTAGTTAATTCTGCCCGCTTGAAGTCTATTTTGCCCTCCCTGTCCCTAAATATTTATCAGTGCTCTGAAAAAATCTGCGCCATTATCCTGAGCTATAGAATGAATCCCTTTACAGAACATTATCAAGGGTTCGGCAGTTTCCTCCTCCTCCTCTCCACATGCACTGCATACCGTGTCTGCCCCTTCGTATTTGGCCCGATATGTCTTGGTTCGCAACACTGCCGTCCTGGCCTCAAACAGTAGAGAACTACCCCGAGTATTATCATAGATCCTTTGCTTGGCAATTTCCTGCTTAAAAGTTCGATAGATTTCTAGTGCGGACTTCTTAATTATGCCCATTCTCCATATATTGGTCTCAGCTTCCTTCACCTTCTTCTTAACCAATAATTCTTTTTGGTTAGGCCCCCTGCTGTTTTCAAGTATTTACCAGTCAATTTTGAGTTTCGTTTCCGCCATTTCGTATTGACATTCTTCATATACAAGTAGCTGAATACCTTCCTAGCCCAACGCTCTTCCCCCATTTCTCTCAATCGCTTCTCAAATTTTATCTTGCTGCTAGCTTCCCTGCCCTCAAATGATGTTCATCCCATATAACCTTGTACTCCCTGATATGGTGTATTCCCGTGAGCTCCTAAGGCAAGCCTACCTATTACAGGTTGCTTAATTTGTAATCTTGCTTGAACTTCTGATATCATGCACAAGACGGCATTGCCGAACGTCAGACCAGGAACCATGACCCTTTTCCATTTTCCTCTCACAACATGATACGTATTGTAAGTCCACAGTGCCCTGTTTTTCATTACCGCTGCATTCCTGTTACCTTTAGTCGTCACGTATATTTCGTGTTCCCTTAGAGACTCGACCCCATTGCTTATTCATTCGCCCAGATATTTGTATTTATCTGTTATCTCTAGCGTGACCTCCTGTATTATAAGCTCACTACCTTCTTTGTCATTAAAAATCATGACTGCTGATAATCATAAGTCGCACGTCAAAACCCTTCGAAATCTGCCTCTATCGAAACATCTAGGAATACCTGGCCATTCTTTCGACAAGGTTAAAGCAACGGTACTGGAATTCGGTATCCGCTCACATCATGAGCGGGAAATCCGTGAATCGTTTCTAATCTACAAGTTCGGTACACTAAACTCTGGAATAAACGATTACGCAGGCACACTCACTAATCTACCTTTCACCGCTTAAGGTGTCTCATGCCCTTCCGAGATTTCTAGTTCATTTTCTGTTACTTCACTTCTTATTTTTGTTTTTGGCATAACTGTACTTGTTCTCTGTTTCAAAAACTCAGTTGTCCTAGTCATCTTTAGTATGCATCGTTCGTTCATATGCTTGCTAATGGTCTGAAAACTGTTTATGGAGTGTGCAATTAAAATAATATTGCTATTGTTATATTACTGATATTAATATATTATCAACTTCTCAACTCTTTTCCTTAAAAATGTATAATTTATGGTGTTAGGAGAGACTACATTGTTTACTCTCATTGCATTTGTATTAACACTTCTTAAGGGGCCCCGAGGCACCTGCATAAGCACGCCAATACAAATGGGGTGAACACAATTTTGCTTTTAAAGAACAAAATGTGGGGCATTAAAACGTTCAACTATCTTTCGTTGCTTCCTTTAGAAATGGTCGTTAGCTGTATTATACGCAACATTATACGCGAAAATGATCCATCACGTAATGACCAGTTATGCACGACCACTTAAAAAACAGAAAAATGAACTATTTTCCACACGACATATTGTTCCCCATCGGTTCTCGGCATTTAAAAATATTTGTGTGCCACAGAATGCCTGCTTGTTACATGGCGTCCGGTAGCCGGAGACTATAAAGTCAAGTCAAGCTTTATTTACGACATGCACGAAGTACAACGTTGAAGGCCACCTCAGCAAGAAAGCTGTAAGCATACAGCTTGATGAGGCTAGGGGGTCGATACCAGGCAACAGCAGCAGTGCACACATGCGCAGTACAGACAACGCTTTTGGCTGCTGTAAATACATATAAATACATGCGCGCACACTAGTGAGAGTGCGTGTGAAAAGTAAATAATGTCAAGAAAGTATTGTTCTGTTACAATGCAAAAATGTATGTGATAAGAAAAAGAAGAAAAAAAGAAAAAGAAGATAGTCTGTGATGAATACATTGTAAATAAAAGATAGATACAAGGTAAATGTGCAAGCTTTAGGCGTAAATTTGAGATCTCCTTCTAAATTTATTTAAGGTAGGCCAGCTCCAATCACATAAGCAGCGGCTACTTAGAGCAGCCGGTGAGGTAGATTTTGAGTATAATAAAATATTTGCGCTTGCAGCATAACTGTGTTTAGTTATTTGTGCGCGTACATCTTTGTGAGCTCATACTTTCTGAAAGAAAAAAAGAAGAGAAATAGGCAGCGCTGCACGTGTGTGCTTCTTTGCTGTCCGAGATGTATTTTGAGCTGTAAAAGAGAATTCAAGTTGAGTGAAAACCAACTAGCCCGACTCTAAACTACGGTGAAGTGAATAGGGGTAGTGAGACGAGGGCGATCCTCCCGGTGAGGCTGTTTTCATGGAAACCACTAGGCGGCGCTGCAGCCCCTTTCTCAATTAGGCTGATAAAGACATTAGGTCGGAAGTCTAAGCAGGCTTTGAGAGAGGCAGTGAGCAAAATAATAATCGATGGTGAAGTTCCCGATGGATGGAAACTTAGCAGGATGAGCATGATATATAAAGGAAAGGGGGACAAAGCTGACATAAACAACTACCGTCCTATAACAGTGACATCAGTGGTCTACAGGCTGGCGATGCAGATTATAAAGGAAAGACTGCAGGCGTGGATAGAAGATGAGGGGGTGCTGGGGGAACTGCAGAATGGGTTTCGGGAAGACAGGAGGTTCGAAGACAATCTGTTCTCACTGACGCAGTGCATCGAAATAGCAGAAAAGGAACACAGGCCCCTGTGGCTAGCATTCTTGGATATCAAGGGAGCGTACGATAGCGTGGTTCAAGAGGAATTGTGGGGAATACTGGACACACTAGGCGTGGAACATGTAGTCACTAATCTTTTAAAGGGTATCTATAAAGGTAACAAGGTAGTTATAAAGTGAAAAAAAAAAACAGGTATCCAAGCCTGCAGAGGTAAAACGGGGGCTTAGGCAGGGGTGCCCCCTGTCACCCTTATTATTCATGATGTACCTACAAGGATTAGAGGCAAAATTAGAAGGAAATGGGCTGGGCTTCAACCTCTCTTTAGTCAAACAAGGAAAACTTATTGATCAGGCACTACCAGCAATAATGTATGCAAATTATATAGTGCTAATGGCCAAGAACAAGGAAGATTTGCAGAGATTGATGGACATCTGCGGTAATGAAGGAGATAGGTTAGATTTTAGATTCAGTAAGGAAAAATCAGCAGTCATGATTTTCAATGACAACGAAGGTAGTGAGCTTAGGATACAGGAGGTCACGCTAGAGATAACAGATAAATACAAATATCTGGGCGTATGGATAAGCAATGGGACCGAGTACCTGAGGGAACACGAAATATACGTGACGACTAAAGGTAACAGGAATGCAGCAGTGATGAAAAATAGAGCACCGTGGAATTACAATAGGGATGATGTTGTGAGAGGAATATGGAAAGGGGTCATGGTTCCTGGGCTGACGTTCGGCAATGCCGTCTTGTGTTGAGATCAGAAGTTCAAGCAAGATTAGAAATTAAGCAACGTGGAATAGGTAGGTGTGCTTTAGGAGCTCACGGGAATACACCAAATCAGGGAGTACAAGGTGATATGGGATGGACATCATTTGAGGGCAGGGAAGCTAGCAGCAAGATAAAATTTGAGAAGCGATTGAGAGAAATGAAGGAGGAGCGTTGGGCTAAGAAGGTTTTCAGCTACTTGTACATGAAGAATGTCGATAGAAAACGGAGGAAGCGAACCAGGAAGTTGACTGATAAATACTTAGAAAACAGCAGGTGGCCAAACCAAAAAGAACTATCGGTTAAGAAGAAAGTGAAGGAAACGGAGTCTGACATGTGGAAAATGGGCATGATTAAGAAGTCCGCACTAGAGATCTATCAAACTTTTAAGCAGGAAATCACCAAGAAAAGGATCTATGATAATACTCGGGGTAGTTCTCTACTGGTTGAGGAAAGGACGGGAGTACTGCGAACCAAGACATATCGTGCCAAATACGAAGGGGTAGACACAGTATGCAGTGCGTGTGGAGAGGAAGAAGAAACTGCCGAACACTTGATAATGTTCTGTTAAGAGCTTCACCCTATAGTTCCGGATGATGGCGCAGAGTTTTTCAAAGCACTGGGGTTTAGGGACCGGGAGGGCAAAATAGACTTTAAGCAAGTAGACGTAACTAGAAGGAGGTTATCTGATTGGTGGCTAAAGTCAAGGCACGAGTGAAAATTAAACTCTTCACTGCAAAGTACGAATCCTCAAACTCACTTTTTAAGGGAAAAAATATAGTTTTGGGTTCATTAGGTATTACGGCTTGGTGGCGCTAGCCACCGCCCGATCTAAAGGGTACAGCCATATCCATTCATCTATCCATCCATCCTGGTTAGATGATGCGCTTCATGAACCGTTCAGCTCACACTTGCACGGTGGATGGACGTGTTTTGGGAGCTCCCGATTGACTGCGCAGATAAGTGGTTTCGCATGTTTCGAGCTTGCTTTTATAACTCATAAGGCAGCAGTTAATATCTTTGTAGCACTTATTGCATTGTACGGCTTTTCAGGGGTCAGGCACTAGGTATTTACTAGTTTTGTGTGTGTGTGTTTGTGTTTTTTCTTTTGCCTCTCGGTGGGCTAGGTTCACATACACCAAACACGCAAATTTTTGTAGTAGAGCTTAGACTTTCTTTTTTTCGTAGGGCAGGGTTCGTCGTACGCCGTGTTTTGTAATTATCGAGTGGGACAATTCATAAGGAGCATTGGTGTCAAAAAGACATCGTTTAAAAGACTGTGAAATATTCAGGATGCAGGGTGGGTTTGATAAAAGACCCAAGTGTGGACGCGAATGGAGAGTAGGCTGACGCCAATTGTAGGCAATATGAGATTGAGGAAAAAGAAAGAAAAAATGGTTGCCCAGAGTGAACTGCTGATGAGTATCACTGAGCTACAGACTGCGTTAGTGACAGAGCAAGAGAAAACGAGGACTATGGGAGAAAGGTTCAAGTCCCTCGAGGAGGCACTGGCGAAGGTGGAGAAAGGAACGGCCGTCAGATAGAACGGTAGGGCACGGCAACCAGAATGGCGGAGAACAAAATGCATGAGAGTTCGAAGAAAAACGGGTTCAGCCGGTTCAATGGTCGCAAAACCAAGTTTCAGCGAAGTAGTGGTGGGGCTGGGAGGGGGCAAAGCAGCCGGCGTCACACGTGCAACTAAACCCCAGATGCAGGACGCTCCAGCTGAAAAGTCACTGCACGTGATAATCGCCGGGGACTCGAATTCGAATCGATGTGCAGAAGCAATCAAAAAGAGGGTAAGAGGCGACAAGAGGGTTGCAGTAGGGACGTTCCTAAGACGCAAGCTGGAAGTAGTCATGAGACAAGCGAGCGCCAAACTCAAAACTACAGCTGATGGACGAAACCTTGTGATAATTGCAGGTGGTTTAAACGATGTCCTAAATGAAAATATGGCACCACTAGCAACCATACTGGCGAAAGGGGGCGATGACATGCGTGCCACTTTTCCTCAGGTACAGGTAGCGATATGCACGATGTAATCACGATGCACGACGGCTACCTGCAAAGAGAGGTTGTCAACGCGAATCAAGAGATATGGTGGATGAGTCGAGAGAAAGGCTTCACGGTGGTGGAAATAAACAGAGAGGTGCATAGGTGGGGTGGTTTTCAACGAGACAAAACTCACTTCGATGGGAGGCTAGGTCATGAAGGGGGTTGGCGACTTGCAGGACGCGCAGTAGTTTTTTGGAGGGCACGCAGGCCCTTCGGGGTCCAGGATAGCTAGTAACAAAGAAAACAACGAGGGGGACTCTGACAGGCGGTATGGGCATACACAATTACAAAGTCGAACCAACATCTGAGACAGAGCCCGGGGCCGAAATAGACGTAGCTACGAGGGCCGAGCCAATTCAGACGTAGGGTATATTAACATCCAGGTTGGTAGGAATGGGCTGAAGTGGGAAAAAAATAGAAGAACGGCTAAGGGAGGAGAGGCCAATGGTATATGGTTTTGTAGAAACATATGTTAGGGACATGAAACAACCTCCTAACAATTCGGACTACGCGTGATAATATTGTAATAGAACAGAATGCAGAGGAAAGGGGGGTGGTATTGGGGCATTCATTCATGAAAGTAGAGACTGGCAAAGGGTCAAGCAGGAGTGCAAGGAAAATTTATGGCTAAAAGGGAAAGTGGCAGGGCCAATGACGCTGCTGGCTTTTGTATACTTCTGGACAGGGGCAAAAGCCAGAGAGGAAAATCAACAAATGGTACAGTGCATAGGAAATGAAATTGACAAACTAGGAGAAGGGTGCGAGGTAATTATATTAGTTGATATGAATGCAACATAGAAGATCTGAATATACAACCTGACCCAACATGCACAATGCCAATGGATATGTGTGAAAGGCATGATTCAATCATTTGCAACTGCACCGAGAACTGCGAAAGGCAGATAACATGGGAGGTGGGAAGGCTGCAGTCAATGATAGATTACGCAATAATGTCACATAGGATGAATGATCGGCTAAGGGTGATGAACATAGATGAATATAGGTCCAGAAGCTTAGGTAGTGATCACAAACGTATCAAGCTGAGTTTTGGAAGAGAAATGAAATTAGAAAGACCGCATTACGAGCAAGCAAATGGTAATATTTATCCAGAAAGGCAAAAAGATATAGCAACAAAAGAGATTGAGAAAATAATAATCAAGGATGCTAAAACAGAGTGGACGTACACAAATATAACTCGATTGTTTGAGTTAGAGCTTGCTAAGGTACGAGTCAAATCGACCGGGCGTCTCTCATAATCAAATTGTAGTTTTAAGCCGTTAAACCCCACAAATAAATCAAATCAACAGGGAAAAGCAGACACAAACCCAAGAGCTGGTGCGATGAGGAAGTTAAGAGAGCCATAGTAAGACGTCAGGAAGCCTCCAGGGAACACAGGTATAATAAACAGAGGGGTGAACCCGCAGATTGTGTCAAAAGAAAATGGGATAACTTTTTGAGCTGCAGAAAAAAAGCGCCCGATTTGATAAGTGAAAAGTGAATAAAGGGGGCCCAATGGATGGCGGAAGCAAACAAAAAGGATAGAAAGGCAGCTGCAAAGTTTTCGAGCCATCTCAATTCTCTGAGTAATAAGACAAGCATGAAACAGAGGTTTCTAACTACACTTCAAGGGGTTAGACTAGAAGAGGAGGAGACAATGAAATATATAAAAACAATAATTGCGGAAAAATTTAAACACCAAGAAAGCGCTGCACGCACCACACCAGATGATGATGGACCAATTAGCTTAGCGGCTCCACTGGGACAACGAGAATGGGAAAGGGCAATAAAAAGAGTTCCTAAAAACACATCAACAGGCCCTGACGGCATCCCTATCATGCTAATAAAGAAACTAGGACCAAACTCTAAGCGAACATGAAGAGAGGCAGCGAGCAAAGCAATAATGGATGGTGAAGCTCCCATTGGGTGGAAACTAAGCAGGATGAGCATGATCTATAAAGCAAATGGGGACAAAGCAGAGCAAAAGAACTGCCGTCCTATAACAGTTACACCAGTAGCTTACAGGCTGCTGACGCAGATAGTAAAGACTACAGACATGGGTGGAGAATGAAGGTTTGCTGGCAGAACTACAAAATGGGTTCCGTAAACGAAGGACGTTGGAGGACAATCTGTGTTCATTGATGCAGTGTATTGAAATAGCGAGAAAAAACACAGGCACCTGTGGCTGGCATTTCTAGATATCAAGGGAGCTTGCGATAGTGTGATTAAAGAAGACTTGTGGGGAATACTGGACACACTAGATGCGGAAGTTGGAATAAGTAATCTTCTAAACGATGTCCATAAAAGTAACAAGGTAGTCATCAAATGAGAAGAACAGGTGTCTGAACCTACTGAGATACAACGCGGGCTTCGACAGGGATGTCCCTTGTCACCTTTGTTATTTATGCTGTATCTTCAAGGACTAGAAGCCAAATTAGAGAAGAGTCGACTCGGATTCAGCCTCTCTTTTGCCAAGCAAGGAAAACACATTGAACAATCATTACCAGCATTGATGTATGCAGATGATATAGTATTAATCGCCGACAACAAGGAAGATCTGCAGTGATTGATAGACATCTATGGTAATGAGGGAGATAGGTTAAATTTGAAGTTCAGCAGGGGAAAATTGGCAATCATGATTTTAATTGATAACAAAGGCAGTGAGCATAAGGTACAGAAAGTCACGCTAGAAATAGTGAATAAATACAAATACTTGGGCGTGTGAATAAAGGACGGGGCTGAGTATCTACGGGAGCACGAAAGATACGCAATGACTAAGGGCACCAGGAATGCAGCTGTAATGAAAAATAGGACACCGTGGAACTACAATACGTAAGACGTTGTGAGAGAGATTTGTAAATGTGTCATGGTTCCGGGTTTGACGTTCGGCAATGTGGTCTTTTGCATAAAATCAGAATTTCAAACAAGATTGGAAATTAAACAACGTGGCATAGGTAGACTTGCTTTAGGAGCACACGGGAATACCCCGAATCAGGGGTACAAGGAGACATGGTATGGACATGGTTTAAGTGTAGGGAAGATAGCAGCAAGATAAAATTTGAGGAGCGATCGAGAAAAATGGGCCAGGAGCGTTGGGCAAGGAAAGTTTTCAGTTACTTGTACATGAAGAGGGCTGATACTAAATGGAGGAAACGAACTCGAAAATTTTCAAGCAAGTATTTATAGAACAGCAGAATACCAAGCCAAAAAGGAACATCGGTTAAGAAGAAGGTGAAGGAAGCAGAGAGGAACATGTGGAAGATGGGAATGATTACGAAATCATCACTGGAGACCTACAAACCTTTTAAGCAGGAAATTTCAAGGGAAAAGATCTACGATAATTTTCAGGGTATTTTGCTGCTCTTCGAGGCTAGAACGGGAGTATTGCAGACCAAGACGCACCAAGAAAAATACGAAGGCACGGACACAGTATGTAGTGCGTATGGAGAGGTGGAGGAAACGGCTGAACATATAATAGTGTATAAAGGGCTCCATCATATGGTAGAAGATAATGGCGCCTGATTTTTCAAAGCATTGAGGTTTAGGGACACCGAAGGCAAAATAGACTCTGAACGGGTAGAAATAACCAGGAGGAGGCTAACTGATTAGTGGCTACAATCGAGGGGAGAGTGAAATTCAATCCTTAAACACATAGTAATAGTACTTAACTTTATGGCTAGGTGGCGTCTATCTATCTATCTATCTATCTATCTATCTATCTATCTATCTATCTATCTATCTATCTATCTATCTATCTATCTATCTATCTATCTATCTGTCTATCTATCTGTCTATCTATCTATCTATCTATCTATCTATCTATCTATCTATCTATCTATCTATCTATCTATCTATCTATCTATCTATCTATCTATCTATCTGTCTGTCTGTCTGTCTGTCTGTCTGTCTGTCTGTCTATCTATCTATCTATCTATCTATCTATCTATCTATCTATCTATCTATCTATCTATCTATCTATCTATCTATCTATCTATCTATCTATCTATCTATCTATCTATCTATCTATCTATCTATCTATCTATCTATCTATCTATCTATCTATCTATCTAGCCGCCTACGACTTTTAGCTCTCCTGGCCGTTACAGTAATGGTATCGATATCAAAATTGGTATGGCATAACATGAATGTATGAAGAACTTATCTGACTAGTCAAAACATGAAAATCATGAAATGTATGTCATGAATGTCATCATTTACATTTCATGGTCCTGCAGCTCTTGCGGTCGTTTCGTTCACATGACATGGTGCAAAACTGGCGTGGTATGGCATGATTGCATGACAAACACAAGTGACAAACCCTAACATGAAAATCATGACATGCGTGTCATGTAACCACATGATTACATGCCACGTTCATTATGCGCTCGCGGCCGTTTCGTTAACGTCACATGTACCAAACTCGGTATCACGCGACGCCAACGGACGACATAGGTGAATTACGCATCCATACATAATAATCACGACATGCATGTCATGTAACAGCATGACTACATGCCACACTGATAATGTGCTTGCGGCCGTTTCGCTAGCATCACATATGCCAAATATGGTATTACATGACGCCAATAGAAGGCGAAGGTATGTGACTTGTGCAAACATGATAATCATGTGAAATCATGTGATGCGTGTCATGTAAGAACATGACTACATGCCACAGTCAAGGCGCCAATACATATCGACGTGACGCGGTGCGCGTGCTCGCTGGCATTCATTTCGTCGCGTCTCGTCGGCGTTGCCATGCCAGGCGCGGGTCCTGCCATGTACTCGCAGGTGCGCGCCGTGCTGTGTTGCTTTGACGCATGCGCGTTTCAACGCGTCCAGCGTCCCTCTATCATAAAAAGAGGGAGCGAAACGGTGCGAATGGCAGCATGTCGCATTTCGTGCCAGTTGTCGTCGGGCCGCGCCAACATACGCTGGTGGCGCCTGGCGTCAGACTACAGAGTGCTCGCGTTTTGCTAACGTTGCGTCGCTGTGCCCAGCGGTCGCGTGCGTCAATGCTACATACGAGTATATTGGGCCCTTTATGATGCGCTCGTGGCCGTTTTGCTAGCTCCACATATACCAAATTTGGTGTTACGTGACGTCAATGGATGACAAAATATATGACTGGTGAAAGTGATAATCCTGGCACGCGTGTCATGTAAGAGCATGACAACATACCACGCTCATAGCGTGCTCGCGGCCGTTTCGCTAGCTTTATTTATACTAAATTTGGTATCACGTGCCGTGAAGAGATGACGAAAGTAAACAACACATCCAAACATGATATTCATGACACGTAAGAACATCATTTGCCTCTACCTCGTAACGTTGTGATGATTTTAAAGTAACATATTAACATTTCTCATTTATGCTTCACATATTATCGATTCCCACTGTATGTGGGTTCTGCCTTTTTTTTTTCTACGACACGTACTCTAGCCGAAAGCTGTTCGACGTCAACGGGAGCTTGCCAGTGCTTAAGTGCGTCCTTCATATAGTTTTCTTGACCTGCTTCAATTTGTTCAACTGTCTCAAACTTTTGTGAGTGTAGAATGAGAGTTCAGTCCAGGGTTACCTTCACCCGATGGGAGTTTGCTACATGAACACGACATAATACGATATTTGCAAAACAAAACACCAATTGCTGGGGCACAATGCCACTAAAATGTTTCTATTAGAGTGTCTGACACAGAAGCAGCGATGCGAATAACTAACCTTGAAGAGCGAACAGGGTGAGCGCTTCATCTCAGCGGTGGTATCTAGCCCCGGTGGGTTGGGAAGCGTCTCATGTAGCGTCCAGCCAGCGCCGATAGCCGAATCTGTTCCAGTATATGGTGCTGATTGCCAAGTTGGCGGCCCGGAAGGTCGATTAGCTCAATTTCGCCAGTCTTCAGATACATCCGAGCAATGCCAGTCATGTTCGCCGGCACAGAGTGCCCAGGACAAACAGGGAAACCTGGAAGAGCAAGCACAGTACGTGAGTGCTTAATCCTTGCAGCGGTATACGCTCCCCTCCCCATACGAAAAGAAAATCACATCATATCCAAGGAGTGAATGATGAGAGGGGGAAGCATTCAATCGCGTTAGAGAATTCAGACGGCGCGCGGATAACACTGACGAGACGCGAGCCAAGGAAGCTGAGCGCAAAAGTCTTTAAGAGACGCGGGCGCTTCGCGAAGTGATCGGACGCGACGCTCATCGGCTCCGTCGATTTTCGACTGGAACCATGCTCTTTTCAATGTGGCTGCTCTAAAACTTGTTCGACTGCATCTGCAAAGTCAGCAAGATGCTGGAGACACCGATCTTACCCAGGTACGCCCAATTTTCGGCCACTTCGAGCAACTTTGCATCACAACGTAGCGAACGAGCTAAGCCTCACGGCTGCGGCTCGGCCGCTGCTGGATGCGGAGACGCCGCTCGGTCAACTCCTCAACATGGCGCTGCCTGAACAACGTGGCTACGACCCTACGACTCTGTCGTGGTCATATATCCCGACAAATTCATCAGAAGACGGCCCATCCACCATTTCGGCGGAGCAAGCTGACATTTTTCAACTCGTCGAGGGTCGGCGTCGCCGCCGAGGAAACGCGGAAGGAGCGTCTGCACTGAAAACTCCTGTCAACAATCCAAGCACTGGAGACGCTCGCGCTTTATCTCCTAAAGCTCCACAAAAGACTTCACCAGTCTCCAAGTGGACGCCGAAACCAACGGTCAGGATGAATCCTGGCGACTACGTGATCGTGCTCAAGCCACGCATCACAGTAGCCCTCAAGGCAGCGTTTCAACAAGGTGAGCTCGGCGCTGCCATTTCCCAACTCATCGGAAGGCAGCACATGAATGACATCACCATTTCTCCCAATTGGAAGCAAAACATCATCATCTGTGGCACGCAGAATAACGAGGTGGTTCAGAAACTGCTGTCGGACTTTCAAATCAACACCAGCAAAGGACCGCTGCCGCTTCGCGGTCACCTCAAGCTCACCGGTGATGTGTGTCGCGGCGTGATTTCTGTGCACAACCTCGAAACCAGTGTGTCCCTGAAACATAGTGTGCAGTGGCGTGCTGGTGAACTAGTCTATGCGCGCAAGCTGGGGAACTCCAACGTAGCTGTGTTGACTTTCGCGGGAAGGAACGTTCCGCGTTTCGTCCACTATAACGCAGAACTGACTCCCGTCAGGGAGTACAAGAAGGCAGTGCCAGCGTGCTACCGCTGTGGTGCACGGGGGCACCGGGCAGATATCTGTCCCAACCCGGTCACCGAAAGATGCAGCCTTTGTGGCCAAAACGTGGGCGCTGGTCCTGAGGGGATGGCCCCCCACGAATGCAACCCAACGTGCATAGTTTGCGGGGGTCCGCACCTCACCAGCTCCCGCGAATGCACTGAAAAATTCATCAGGCTTCAGCAACCAGGGTCCAGGACATCGGGGACCCCAACAAAACCAAAGCGCCGGTCAACTGGCAAAGCGCCAATTCCCGGCAAAGCAGCAACGGCAACGCTGCCACCTGGCGCGGCGGAATCTCCAGCTTTCGGCGCTCCATCTGGCAATGCTGCACGCAACCGACCCAAGGTAGGCAGTTGGGTGGAGGTCGCCTCCTCTCCCTCCTCTCTCTCCTCTCCACCTTCTTCTGCCACAAGCACTACCGAAACACAAAAACTCAGGCATGAGCTCGCCCTTTTGCGATCTCAGAATTAAAAAGTAGCCAGCGAACTTGACTCTCTCAGAACCAATCTCACTACTCAGCCCACGTTGAGCGACGAAGAGGAAAATATAACAGACAGGGAGATTCCTACTACTGTAGAGAGTCGCGTCGCGGCCCTGGAGACCCCGGTGAATGCAATAGAAACACAATTGGCCGACCTCCCCAAAATTACCCACGACACCATCGCGCGTCATATGGAGACTGCCATCGCACAGGTGACACAAACAGTAACTCACATTATCGAAAAGTGGATACAAGAAATCCACGCGTCCTTAAGCGCATAGGGCCCATTAGGGACGTTAATCGCCCCTCAAAATTTAACAGAGTGACTCCAGATAAGTCTGACTTTTCTGAAGACTCCATCACGTCAGCACAGGGTGCTAGTGAACTGAGTAATCTTAACAACACAACCCTACCCTCCATCTCCGAACATGGCCTCCAACCCTAGGTCGCGAGCCAGAGCAACTCAGCCGTTGTTACTAACACAGTGGAACTGCAGAGGTCTCAAGAACCACAAGAAGCGGGCTCATTTCTGCCTCTATCTTGAGACCTTTGAGTTCCTCGTTGCCATGGTTACCCTTCAGGAACCCGGCACGGACGTGAAACTCACAAATTACACTACATTTCAACACAACCCGGAGACATGTATACTTGTTCACAAGCAATATACCGCCCAGGAAGTCACACTCCCCACAACACCGCCTTTCCCATACACGATGGTGTCGGTGCTGCCTATAAGGCGATCTGACCCACCTGTTCATATTTTAAACATTTACTGTCCCCCAAAGCTTAAGAACGTCACGTTCAGCGCAACTTTCACACAAGCTATGCAGGTGGCAGGAAGGGACCCCCTCCTGATCGTCGGCGACTTCAATGCCCCAAGCAAATTATGGGGTTACCCACGAGAAGACACGCATGGAAGGAAGCTTGCGGAACTTCTTTCTACTCTTGGACTCACCCTCCACACTGATCCCGTCAGCCCAACACGTGTAGGCAACTCTGTTCAACTAGATACTTGCCCGGACCTCACAATTACACGCAACATACGCCATGCCGACTGGCTGAACACACAGGACACTCTCTGTAGTGATCATTGTGTATTAAACACAACCGTGTACATGCGTCCCTTAAAACGCCCACTTACACAAGCTCATATCCCAGACTGGACAACTTTCCGCACCACTCTACCTATTGTAGACCCTCTCCAGTCGGGATACGACACCTGGTCTAAATCACTGACGCCTACACTGAAACAACACGAACGGCTGATACAGCTCACGGAAACTCAAACGGACGTGGACAACCACCTCCTCCATCTTTGGCAGGCCCGCCGCAGCCTCACCAAACGATGGAAAAAACAGAAACATAACAGACGCCTCAAGAAACGTATCCTAGAACTCATGGAGCAAGCTGCGGAATATGCTGCTCAGCTAGCCGACGCTAACTGGGTGGACAGGTGCAACACGGCTGCACGCCAGATGTCTGGTCGCAACACGTGGCGCCTGTTTCGCGCTCTCATCGATTCAACACAAACACGCACGGAAACTCAACGTCACTTACATAAGGTCATGCACAACTTTACAGGAACGACAGCACAGCTGGCAAACACGCTCAGGGACCGATACCTTACACCACCAAGGACCCCCGGACGGCCGCATACTCTTACGCAGGCAAAAAGAACACGCAGTTGGACACCCCGTTCCGGCTCCACGACCTCCAGGCGGCCTTACGCAAGATGAAGCGTGGCACTGCACCAGGGCATGACCAGGTTACGGTCAAACTGTTGGCCAATCTTCCCGACGCAGCCTACGCCACGCTCCTCAAGTACATCAATAGCATTTGGGACGGAGAAACTCCTCTACCTCTTGAATGGAAATCAGTTCTCGTGACCTTCATCCCGAAGGCAGGTAAACCTATTGACGTGGAGAACCTTCGCCCCATCTCCCTCACGTCTTGTGTCGGCAAGCTGATGGAAACGATGGTGCGCGACAGACTCTCCGAGTTTCTAGAAACACAGCACACTTTTGCGGACACCATGTTTGGATTCCGTCCTCAGAAGTCAGCCCAGGATATACTTCTACAGCTCCACCATGACATATTAAATCCTGTTGAATGCCCCCACAATGACAAGGTAGTCCTGGCCTTGGATCTTAATGGGGCATTCGACAACGTGAAGCATGGGGTAATTCTTGACCACCTCAGTCAGACCAACTGTGGTTATAAAACATTCAATCATATATGTTAGACAGTTTCTTACAGACCGTCAAGCCTATATACACATAAAAAATGAGGAACATGGGCCTTACGTCATCGGCTTGAGGGGAACTCCTCAAGGCGCGGTCCTCTCTCCCCTCCTATTTAATATAGCCATGCTTCATCTTCCCCCCAAATTGGCTTCTCTACCAGGGATACATCACGCTCTTTACGCGGATGATATCACGATCTAGGCCACGCCAGGTAACCTGGGTCACATGGAGTCATGCCTGCAAGCAGCAGCGACTGTAGTCGACGACTACGCAACCTACTGCGGACTCCAGTGTGCCCCGGCTAAGTCAGAATTTGTGCACGTACGCCCCTCCCCTCGGGACACAACTCAGCTCCATATCAGTCTTCCCTCGGGACCGATCCGTGCCTCTTCATACACCACCAACGCAAGGCTGACACCACAATAGCCAAACTTCGCACGGTGGGAGACCAGGTGGGCCGTATGGTCCGCCGGGTCTCCAGCAAGCGAGCGGATTACGAAGCAGGGATGCAATGCGGCTTGCCCATGCTTTCGTAATGAGTAGAATACTCTACTCGACTCCCTACTTGCACCTACGCAAACACGAGGATGATCAACTCGAGGTCATCCACCGTAAAGTTATCAAGCGGGCTCTTGACCTCCCTATCACCACGTCCAACCAGAGACTTCTGGCCCTAGGCGTGGTGAATACCTACCGGGAACTTCGAGAAGCCCACCTCGTTAACCAATACACGCGCTTTGCACAGACCCATTCCGGTCGCCGCCTCTTGGACCGAATACACATCAAACACGGTTACTATATTGAGGAAAGGGTGAGAGTGCCAGAACCTTGGAGACGCGCCCTCCGGGTCCGACCCCTTCCCCGCAACATGTCCAAAGAAAAGCACAGTGGTCGCCGCCAGGCGCGCGCGGAAGCGTTGCAGCGACACTTTGGTCAATAGGAACACGTGTGCTACGTGGACGTTGCCGGCCCGCACCATGGGGGGTGGTATACGGTCGCAGTCATACACAACGCAAACACCGTAAACGGGCTCACTTTCAAAGCCTACAGCGCAACACACGCAGAGGAGATTGCCATCGCTCTGGCTCTCACCTATCCCTCTTCTAAACATATCATCACCGACTCACGAGGGGCCTGTCGGAACTATCAGCTAGGGTGGGCTTCACCACTTGCTCAGCGCATACTGGAACCTAGTTGCCGATACGTTAATCCAACTCCGTGAAATCTGGTTTGGGCACCTGGCCACCAAGGACTCAGGGGTAACGAACAGGCCGATCAGGCCGCCCGCGCACTCTCTTCCCGGGCTATCTCCCTGTCTTCGGAAGCCTACTCGCAATTAGACAATTCAGCCCTTTCATTCAAAGATATTGCCAATTACTACAAGGAGGAGCACCGGAGCTATCCAGACCCTTGTAAGGGACTGCATCGCGCTGACGAGCGCCTCCTTTTAAAGCTGTTTACCAATACTGTACTGTGCCCGGTGGTGCTAAAACATTTTAATTCATCCTTTGATGACACGTGCCAGTTCTGTGGTGAGGTGGCTGACACCTTCCACATCGTCTGGGCGTGCCAGTCTAATCCATCTATCCCCCCAACCCCAATCTCACGAGAGAGGACTGGGAGGCGGCCCTGCTCGGCGGTGAAGACCTGAAGGCCCAAGAGGCTCTGGTTCAACGGGCGCGGGCGGCGTTGCTTGCCAATGGAGCCCCGGAATAGGGGTTCCACCTAGTGCTGTGAGGGTAGGAGGCCAATAATGCCCCAACCCAATCACCTCTCTGTAACCATTTAATGGTTATTAAATGTGTTCACCACCACCACAAAGCGTCTTTAACGCGCCCGCCGCCCTGCTTCGTCCATGGTACAGCGACTATCCAGGAGACTGAGAGGGGCACTCGTTTTCCGCGCACTCCGGGAAAGGGTGCGCAGCAGTCAATCGGAGACTAGCGGCAGGGTACGCCATTTAGGAAATGAGACGAGAATCGGTCATCCATTTCTTTTGCGTTCTTTTCTTTCTTTTTTCTTCTCTCGGTTACGAGTGACAAGGTTAGACTAAGAGGACCTTCGCCCCTAAAAGACACGATCGTCGTTTGTGAACGACTTGCACTTACTACGACAGCTTCCTGCACTGGAAAAGGGAATGCGTCTTTTTATGGCAGATGACGATCACAAATGTAGTGCATTAAATGGATCATGACACTCAATTTTCGCCTATGTCTACTTAGGGCAGGTAATAACCGCGGAGCCGAACCACGAGATCGAAGTAACTAGAAGAATAAGAATGGGGTGGAGCACATTTGGCAAGTACTCTCAAATTATGACAGGTAGATTGCCACTATCCTTCAAGAGGAAGGTATATAACAGCTGTATCTTGCCGGTACTTAGCTACGGAGCAGAAACCTGGAGACTTACAAACAGGGTTTAGCTTAAATTGAGGACGACGCCACGATTAATGAAAAGAAAAATGGTAGGTGTAAGGTTTAAGATACAAGAAGAGAGCAGAGTGGATTAGGGAACCATAGGGGGTTAAGGATATCATAGTTGAAATGAAGAAGAGGAAATGGACATGAGCCGGGCATGTAGCACGTAGACAGGATAACCGCTGGTCGTTTAGGGTAACTAACTGGATTCCCACGGAAGGAAAACGGGTTAGGCGGAGACAGAAGGTTAGGTGGGCCGATGAGATTAAGAATTTCGCGGGTATAAATAGGCAGCAGCAAGCACAGGACCAAGTTATCTGGTGGAACATGGGAGAGGCCTTTCTCCTGCAGTGGACGTAGTCAGGCTGCTGCTGCTGCTGCTGCTGACGATGATGATAACACTCAATTTTCGACCATATTCTGTGTTGTGCTGGTTGGTCCTTGTACGTTCAAGAACAAGCTGGTGAAATCGTGCTGGTAATTTATGATCAAATATTTTTTATAAACGAGCGAGTGACCTAGTCTTCGGGCAGCACTGGCGTGCTCGCTAGCCATGACGTAACTATCTGATTGCTCCGTGGGCTTGCAGTACCAGTGCGTCCGTCCCTGCGTTCGTCTATGCACCCGCCCCTGCGTCTGTTCATGCGTTCATCCATGCATCTGTCTGTGTGTCCGTTCGTCCATCTATTCAACACTCCAAGTACCACCATCTCGCATCTTTTCATCATATATTCCCCATATAGAAGCACCGCCATCCAGCGTACATTCCAAGGACTAAACGAGAGGTGGCACACGCACACTTCCTTACGGCTTGCGCTTCAAATCTACTTCCCACCTTTAACCACCTCGAGTTCATGGTATATACTAGTTCACTGTATTCATGGCACTGCCGCCCAACGCTCGCTAAACTTTTCTAAAACCAAGGAGGTTACGCCCAGCGAGTATAACGTAGCAACCTTTTCCTGTCAGATAGTGCTCAATATACATGCCAATGGGTGCTAATGGTAAATGAGAGACAGGAGAATTCGGCTTTTACTTTCTTGCGGCTTCGTATCTACTTCCCACCTTTAACCACCTCGAGTTCATTCACGGTATATAATAGTTCATTGTATTAATGGAACTGCGGCTTAACGCTCACTAAACCTTTCTTAAACTAAGGAGGTTACACCCAGCGAGTATAACGTAGCAACCCTTTCTTGTCCAATAGTGCTCAATGTACATGCCAATGGCTGCTAATGGGGATCGCAGCGTGCGCGTTTACTAAAAGCCGAATGCTCAAGTGTCTTATTTCCCATTAGCAGCCATTGGCATGTACATTGAGCACTATTTTTATTGTTCAACAACTCACAGATGAAATCTCTCACAGGCACCACCTTGGAGGTCAAAATGTTATACTTGTTACATACTACAACGCCACGAGGGACGAACGAGTGCCGCCGTAAAGAGCTTCGCCCCTAAAATTGGTATGGCATAACATGACTGTATGACGAGCATAAGCGACTAGTCATACCATGAAGATCATGACATGTATGTCATGATGTGACATAAATGTCATGCGTTAGAGTCGGTCCCCACTGCGAAATATGGTACGTATTGCTGCCTGCTGCTCCTGCGGTGATTTTGTTCACATGATATCACAAAACTGGTATGGTATGACATGACTGCATGGCGAACATAAGCGGTTTCCTCGAGTGGAAACAATGACATGCGTGTCATGTAAGAACATGACTACACGCCACGCTCATGAGGCGCTCGTGACCGTCTCGCTAGCTTCACATACAACAAGTTCGGTACTACGAGACGTGAATCAAAAATGAAGGTATATTAGCGGGGCAAACATGATAATCATGACACGCGTGTCATATAGGAACATGACTACATACCACGCTCTTGATGAGCTCGCAGTCGATTTGCTACCTTCACATGTACCAATTTTGGTATTACGGGACGTGAATGAACGACGAAGGTAAATGACACATCCAAACATAACAATCATGATATGCGTGTCACGTAAGAACATGATAGCATGCTATGTTCATGACGTGCTTGCAGCCGTTTCAGAAGCTTCGCGTATACCAAATTTCGTATTACGTGACGCGAACGGACGACTATGGTAAATGACACGTCCAGACATGATCATCATGACGTGCATGTCATGTAAAACATGACTCGCGACCGTTTCGCTAGCTTTACCTGTACCAAATTTAGTATTACGTGACGCGAACGGACAACGAAGGTAAATGACACGGTTGAACAAAAATGAAATGCGTGTCATGTAGAACATGACTACATGTCATGCTCATGATGCACTCGTGGACGTTTCGCTAGCTTCACATACAAAAATGTCGGTATTACGGAACGTAAACGGACGACGGAGGTATTACACGTCCAAACATGATAATCATGACACGCGTATCATGTAAAACATGACTACATGCTACGCTCATATAGAACTGGCGGCCGTTTAGCCACCTTCATATATACCAAATTTGGTATTACGTGACGCGAAGAGGCTGCGGAGGGAAATGACACGTCCAGACATGATAATCATGGCACGTGTGTCATGTAAAACATGACTGTATAATACTACGCTCATAGCACACTCGCGGCCGTTCGCAAGCTCCGGATATACCAAATTTCGTATCACGCGACGTGAATAGACGATGGAGGTAAATGCCAAGTCCAAACATGATAATTGTGACATGGAAGTCATGTACGTCATAATTAAGTGCGCCTCGTAAATTTGGGCTGATTTTAATGTGGCAGTTGAACCTTCCTCATTCGTGCTTCGCATATCACTGATTATCACTATACGGAGGATCTACCAATTTTATAAAACACTCTTTTGGTAACTGCTACAAGCACACTTGCACGGTACCCACTACGCCTCAAATAATCATAACTTTTTGTACTAAGCCAGCATTTGCTATGCTACATACATACATACATACATACATACATACATACATACATACATACATACATACATACATACATACATACATACATACATACATACATAAATACATACATACATACATACATACATACATACATACATACATACATACATACATACATACATACATACATACATACATACATACATACATACATACATACATAATGAATGTATACTGTATGTATGTATACACATTGCTTCGGTGCGTAAAGGTGAGCAATAAATATGAGGAACCTAGCTTGTTATTTAGTGGGGAAATAGTAAGTTTATTATTTCGAGTAGGTCCTTATTGTGATGTTTGAACTGTGTGATGAAAATTTAATTGTTCGCTTCAACAATTCAGCAGCAGACGTAATTAGGGCTCGACTCTGCAGAAGCGTGTGTCACAACATCCTACGCGCCTGGGCGTACCTTGGCTTCCAAGGCTCGATCGGCGACCCGAAGAGCTTCCTCTGAGCGGGTGGGAAGCCGCGGCGCAGGGCTCCGCGTCGGTTCCGAGAACCCATCTAACGATTTCAACGGTCCCGGTCGTTCAGACTTCCAGGAACTTCTCGGGCGCGATTCTCCGGAAAAATCTCGGAACGGCTCTCCTCATCCTCGGTGGAGCTCGAAACGTCTCAGCTTCGTCGTGTACCGTATTATTGCTGCACGAGCCTAGTTATTTCCAGTCTTCACAAATATGCATAATTAGTGCACCAATAGTGAGCACAAAGATTGGTGGAACACACACACACCCAATACAGTTCGGTGCAGAAGGAAGCGTAACTTCCAGCGGGTGCAATCAAGCAACGGCTTCGGTGTTCGTGTCGTCACCATCGTCCACTGGCGCACGAAAGCGTCATTGGCCTAGCCAATTGATTTATTATCCTCCACACTCCGGGTGGTAGTCGAATGATATCATTTTCCGCAAAGACAGCCTGGTTCAGGAATACCTGCCATGCACCAACCAAGCCTGACTTAGCCTCCCATGCATATACAATCTGTCGAGCATATTCAATGGGGCCCACTTACAAATCTTCAAATTTTCTTCTATCGCCAGGCAATCGTCATATATAAAGATATATGACGATTGACTGCATCATTTACAGGGAAATTAACAGCTATACGGACCACCTAATGCTTACCACGTCGCTTGGTAAAATAACGAAATGGTGTTCTAACTGGCAAATGACAATAAACATTAAAAAATTTGTTACCATGACTGTTTCAACAAAAAAACAGCCTTCTATGTTTACATACTTCATTAATGACTTACCCTTAAGTAAGGTTTCGCAACACAAATATTTAGGAATTACGCTTACTTCCGATCTTAGATGGGATTCACACATCACAAATATTACCGCCGCTGCGTTGCGCAAACTGTTCTACCTAAAACGGTGCCTAAAGACGTCCCCCACTCCTACCAAGCTGTTAGCTTATAGAACGTTCGTAAGACCGCTTCTGGAATATGCAAGCACGATATGGTTTCCGCACTCGACTACCCTCATGAAAAAGATTGAAAGTGTCCAACGAAAGGCTATAAGGTTCATCTACAATAAATATAAACGGACTGACTCTCCCACTAACCTCTTGGCTGATTCAGGAATAAAAAGTTTGTCAGTTAGAGCGAGGCACGCTCGCTTAAAATTCTTGTTCCAGCTAATTCATAACAGTTACAAGATTGATACGCATAAATACATATCTTTTTCTCAGACCCGCCCTACACGTCACAAACACGACCGCACCATAACCGAATATTCCTGCAGTAACGACACGTTTATGTACTCTTTCTTTCCCATGGCAATACGCGAGAGGAATAAACTCGACCCCGTGATAACAAGCACTGACTCGTTATCTAAGTTCGTCGAAATGCTAGATTATTCAGTGTAGAAATAACACTTATTGTTGCGCTAACAGAACAGGACACGTGTAGCATTTCCAGCTTCCAAATCTGTTAATTTCTTGTGTATTTCGTTGCTGCAGCCTTGTATTGGAACTATTCTTACCTTTTTGATGGACTTGTTTCTTTGGTTTATTTATTCTTCTTGTTACTACAGCTTGTAATATAGGCGTGTTTATGCGTAAAGTTGTGCAATTATTCTGTCTTTGTGTGCATATGTTCTTTTTTGTTCTCCCTCATGAATCAGGCCTGCAGATTCACATGTTTCTTGTACACACATTTGTATGCCCTCCTGCTATGCTCTCGGATGAGAGTGGCAATATTGTAAATAAATAAATAAATAAATAAAATATATTAAGAAAGTGAGTGTATACCTAAGGGTTCTTTTTTCCCTGTTTGACACAATATTATTGAGATCTAACAGACAATAATGCCAAGTAAAGTATAGGGGAAGTTATTAGACTGAATCGTAATGTAAACGTGAAAAAAAAAGTGGATGACAACATAACTTTCCGTGAGTAGGAACCGAACCTGCTACCTTCGAATAACACGTTCGATGCTCCGCCAACTAAGCTACCATGGCGGCTATCTTCCCAGCCACTCTGTAAAACGTGGGGGTGTCAGTCAGCGCCACCTGTAGCCATGACGGTGAGTGTGGCATTTACATTTAAGAGACAGTAAGATTGGGCGTGTTGATATAACATGATAAAGAGCTCTTAACAGCGCAAACGACAGGAGGGAATAGTAGAGAAGGTACAGAGCGCTAATAACTGCGATCATGTTGACGGCAATAAGAAGCTGGAGCGAAGAAGTCAGGAAAAGACTCGTTGTGTTAGAAATGAAACTTAAGAGACAGTATCTTTGGTCGCGTTGGTAAAACATGATGCTGAATAGCGCAAACGACAGGAGGGGATAGAAGGGACGAGAGAGCGCTGAGCGCTGATTCGTCTCTTCTATCCCCTCCTGTCGTTTTCGCTGTCAAGCACCCTTTGGAATTTGCATGACATTTACACTACAATTCGGTCTAATAACTTCCCCTATACTTTTCTTGGCATTGTTTTCCGTTGGATGTCATATATATATATATATATATATATATATATATATAATATATAAGGAAATATAGAGTACGACGCACGTTGGCTTTGCACGGTATATTCTGACTGACGTTTCGGCTAGTGGACCAGCCTTTGTCAAAGTAACAAGTACATGTCAACGCGCTTGCTTATAAATAAATATGATTCACATGGGATAATAAAGATCGGCGACGTATATCATCAATTGGACACTTCATAGAGGGAAGTGTTCATGACGGTACAGTTAGATATCATGCAAAAACAGAAATAAATATATATACATGTATAAAAATGTAGAACACCAAAGGACACAAATCACTTCTTCGTGCACACAGCATAACGTGCCAGGAAGCGTGGCTATAGCTGTGGAGTGGTCGGAAATGCTGCCACTGCAGTGTAGCACATGTTAGCACGTCAAGACTTTGTGATACATACATATATATATATATATATATATATATATATATATATATATATATATATATATATATATATATATATATATATATATATATATATATATATATATATATATATATATATATATATATATATATATATATATATATATATATATATATATATATATATATATATATATTTTCAAGACGAAGAAAGACGCTGGGGCTCGGGCGCGTGGGCAGCCCAGGGAAGGTAGAGGAGGAAGAGGCCGAATAAGAACAGCTGGCCCAGGATCGGGTGTTGTCTCTTGTTGTCTGTCTCGCTCATCACAATGGCGCAGTCGACGAAGAAGAAGTCTTACGTCCCGGCTTCGTCATCCAGGACCTCCGCAATAAGCGCCACTTGAGGACGGCGTCAAGGCCTCCTCGGCAGCTGTTCACCTGTCGCCACTGCCACCACCGTTCGGGGACGGCGTCAAGGCCTCCTCGGCGGCTGCAGTACACGTTACCGGTACCATTTCACGAGGACGCCATCCACGCGTCCTTGGCTATGGATTCTGCCGTTAGCGCAAGCCGACAAGTGAACCCTCTGCGGGAAGCCACCGGTACGTGTCTTCGTGGTTCGTCGGCAGTGCGGGCTTCTCCATCCAGGAACGCCGTTCACGCTTCTTTGGCGATGGAGTCAACAACCCGGCCGCCGCTTCAGCTGCCCATCGGACCATCAGCGGATGGTGTCCATGCCTCCTCTGTGGTACCAGGGCATCACCTAAAGGGACACTATGCTACCACTTCGCGGCCGTAATGCGCACGGGCTCCTGTCTTTTGGGAATGCTGTTCAAGCTTCCCACGGCCTGCACTCCCTGTCCGGTACTCTACCAACATACGAGCCGCCAAGAAACGCCGTTCATGCTTCCTTGGACGTGCGTGTCACCGCCGTGAGTACTACTAGAACCACGCACTTCACGGACGCGAACCAAAGCGGTCCAGAAGCCTCGTGTGACAGTGCCGTGGAACTGTGGTGTACCATCGCGCTACTCCGCGCCGAGACTAACAAACTGACAGCGTTGATCGCCGAGCGAGCTCCTACAATGTTGCCAGCATTCTGTGACATTAACGCAGTGTTGGATGTAGCTGCGTCATACGACCTCGAGGCAAGCACACCGGAGCAACGCTGGGAGCTTCGGCCTCCTCTCATCGAGCTCTCACACCAGCTCGACTGCTTCGCGTCGGTGATCTCTGCGTTGCCACCTGCCACCTCACAATCACCAGCCGTCTGCGAACTACCGGAATTCCACGGGGTCCGGAACGACGCCGACGGTTGGGTGGCAACCGTCAACGCGATAGCAATGCGCGAGGCCTGGACAGAAAATGAGAAATGGTATGTGGCTATTGACCATCTTCGGGAACGTGCAGCGGCGTGGCCCCGGTATGAAGGTTGGAAGCAGCAGTCATGGGCGGAGTGGAGCTTCAAGATCATAACTGCTTTCAGTCCGATTCCCTGTGCCACCTGCCCATGCAACTCGACCTTCTCTCAGGACGGAACTCGGGAGAAGCCCGACCTAGAGGATGCAATTCGAGCCCCTACCATCCTGTCATCTCTCGGTGACCAAGATGTAGGGAACAATCACGATCATGTAACTTTCCCTTGCACAGGGATTTCTGCTGTCATGGAGCAGCGGCCCGATGGTGCACCTGTGTCCGGTAGGTCTCTCATGGCAAGCTTAGCAAAACTCGCTGTGACAGGCCCCAACGAACGCCATCCGGAGTCGTCAGACTATTCGGTAGACGCTGAGGCGCCAGCCTCCATCTTACTGGACACTCTACCGTGTCATCAAGCGCACGTGCCTGTGGATTTCACCATGCTCATCCTTGACCAGACGGAAACTGGTCTGCACGCTTTAAATGATTCAGTAACTGAACATGAGAGCATTTCCGCCTTGCAAAAAGACGCCTCTCGAGAAATGAAGTATATCGAGGAGTTTCCTGCTGCTGACCCTGACCAAAGTGACTACAGTCCTACTCTGCAGGTCGTGAACTCTGCATCGGTATTAGACCCGGGAATACCACCACCAGACCTTCTTCAGGAGATACTGTTTTCGCGCTCGTTGTCGTTTGAGGACATGGAGGCGCTCACATCTATCGTACCAGACACAACTGAACCACACCAGACCATGATCGTCGGAAACAAAATGCACTCCTTACCGCTTCACAAAGCAGGCTTTTCCGAGGATGCGAACAAGATCAGCCATAACCTGACACAGCCATGTTTGCAGACGACTCATACATTCTTTTTCGAAGACGCACATACGCTCAGCCGCGCAGACACTTGACTCCCAAGGGATGTTTCCTTTGAGAAAATCCAAACATCTAGCCAGGCTGAGGCCACTGCCATTGAGAACTTGTCGAGGACCAGCCCTCGTGCTGTTCCCTCCCAGTACACCAAGTCTGCACGCTACAGTTCACCAGAAGCCACCAGCTGGACAACTTCAGAGAGTTCTGCTGTGGTGTTGATTCCCAACCATGAGCTGCGTCGCAACTCATTTCGAGAAATGGCACAAACTTCCACACGGCTGCCTCACAGAGCGTCCCGCTGCAGTTCAGTCCACCAACGGCGGTGGGACAAACACCAGCATTTCCAGGTTACTCTGCGACCTTGCCGGAACAGTCAGGGCCGTCCGCCTGAGCGGTATTCTACGAGTTGTCAGGAAACATTGTACCATGGACGAGTGCAACCGCATTGACAGAGCCAATTCCGCCCACCAGAATACACACTGACAGATCTTCAAGCAGAGGCGCACCATGGCGTAGACCAACCGGCTCGAGGCAGCGGGTGTGTTCAACAGAGACGCTTCCCCCAGACCGTCACTCCATGTTGCATTGTGGTTCGGGGTGACCACCACGATGCAGCCAAGCCCACCCAGCAGAAACTTTGCCGCAGCTCCACGCGCGCGCAGTCATGGCTGAGTGTCAAGACGAAGAAAGACGCTGGGGCTCGGGCGCGTGGGCAGCTAAGAGAAGGTAGAGGAAGAAGAGGCAGAATAAGAACAGCTGAACCAGGATCGGGTGTTGTCTCTTGTTCTCTGTCTCGCTCATCACAATATATATATATATATATATATATATATATATAAATAAAGGCGAACGGTTGTGTCTGTATCGGCATCGTCGCTGGTAGTTGACGTTCAGTGACTCAGGTTCCACGGCCGGCTGGTGAGAGTGAGCCCCAGACATGCACTCAAAGACGAACGGTCACTGGCTAGTGCTATCCACTGGATAAATTCAGGCATATATCCAAAGAAAAACAATGTTTTTTTGTGGAGCTTAGATTTTTATACAAACAAAACAATACAAAATTGGGCATCTGTTTTGGCTTTCTGATATGCATGAACACGTTCAGTAAGCGTATTGAAATTTTAAGAAGTGTCTTTCAACTTTCGGAGCACAGAATGCTCGTGTGCTTTCATCTGTGGGCTTTTAAGACCCTTTTTCGCGATGTTGGAGTAATGTGCAGAAATGGGTTTGAAGTGAAGATAAAATAAAGAAATGCAATTTCATAAAAGCATTGGTTGTAATGTCGTACTCCAGGCTTACTTCCAAAAATAATTCACTGGCCTGGCTGTGGAAACATTCCATAAAAATTGCAGTGTTATTTATTACCACTATATTTTATAATAAATGAAGGAATGGATATTGCGCCTTCATTTTAAGCAGTTGTTGCTGTGTCGGGTTTCGTGGCGCAAAAGCGACTATGGCTATATTGCGCCAACATTTTAAGCAGTGAACATGATTACGCTGGCGTACGAAATTTTGATATAAACGTACTACGTACTAATTTCTCGGCTCATGGGAGCTGTTTCTCAACGGCAGTTGTCCGAGTGCCACACACGCTGCCTTTAGTCGCACCTTGTGGTAAATGTCGATTCGTCGGCAAAGGCAGCATTTCGCTACTCGTCAATCCAGTGCTCATGTTCTTAGGTAAGCACTAGGCGCCTCTCTTTGTTGACCGCCCTCACTATCTGTCTTTGGACGGTTTCCTGTTTTTGAGGCTACTGAATGTATACATAGGCGACGTTTCACCGTTATTTTCGATGCATGCAGCTGACAGCCCCGGAATATTCCTAAGTTCTCTGAAGGTCGACGCAGAAAAGCCAGCTGCTGGATCAAATTCCCCATGTTGGCCGCATTTCGGTGAAATTGAAACGCTGGCGGCCAATATAATTAGGCTCAGGTGGTGATGATAGAAATTCCTGGGCCCTCCAAGACGGCGTCCCTCATAATCACTTTGTTACAGGACGTTCAGGGACCTAACATCCCACCCATCATTGCAAAAAGTGTGAGTGTATTCACAGTGCATCTTGCAAATTTCCATAGCCAACATCCTTGCAGAAATGAGACTTCAAGTACGCTTACTGGGATAGCGTAAATGTAATAAAAGTCATCCGTTTGCTAATAAAACCATACAACAGGATGTGAAAATGAACGCACTTGTTTTCGTTCTTTGAGTTTGCAGCAAAGGAGATTCGGCATCGCCAATATTTTGGGTGCAGCTTGTCACTCTTTCTCCTCTCGGCGCAAGAGAAGCATGAAATTCAAGTGATTTACTTTCATCTACAAAGCTGGATAGCTTGAAAATATGAGAAAAAGTCAAAAGTATTCTTTAAATTCAGCAGCTCTAAAAGCGAAGTGTGTGCGTGTACGCAAAAGGACAATTGTATTTTCGTCGATGAAGATGGCTTGGCGTCTGGCACGTCTTTATAAGGCAAAACTAAAAGTTGCATGGGCTGCAGAATACACGTGACATTGTAACCAAAGTTTGTTTCACGTCAATGCATGCTCGGTGCGGCCAAGAGCGCGAACAGCGTAGCAGACGACGCGAAGCCACGCCTGCAGGCCGCGCCTGCGCAGGCTTTTGTTCGATGCGCGGCCGCGCTGGCGGCAGTGGCGCTTCGCGGAGCGCGTTCGCCTTAACAGTGGCCGGCACTGTGCAGCATAGAAATAGAGGCGTTACATATTCCGCACTGGGGCCGACAGCTTAGGGACTCGAACAGCCGGAATGAATTCTCCCTGACCCATACGTCGGCTGCTTGGCGTCGCACCGCTTGGCTTTTTTTATAGGCTCGGTTTACGTCACCAACGCCATATCAGAAGTGCCGCTGGCCGTGGTGTCAGGAACCACCACTCACTCCAGTCAGGAACCACCACTGGGTTGCACCCATGCACGAGTGATTTCGCCGCGCATTGCCTAAGACTCGCCAGACTGTATGGCACCAATTGCATAATCGGGCTGCTATCGGGCCCGTGGGTTGCGTAAGACAGACTGGCACCACCGCGCTAGATGACGTCGCTGAGTTGATGGCATCAGGCGGGATCACTCGCTGGCCTTCACACAGATTGCCTTTACAGAGGCAATGACGTTCGGTCTGGACTCTCAGGCGTAACAGTACAGATACATGCTAGGCTAGACGTAGACTGGGTTATCTTTTCTCATTTGGTGCCAGTGCATACTGAGGATGCATAGGTGGCGAGATGTCTGTGTGGTTTTTGTTATATTATGTTGCAGAATATTTTGAATCAACTCACTCGCCTTTTGGAGCATTTTGGAACTTGGGCCTTTGCACACCCTCTTTCTGCACTGCAACGGGTACGTGCGGTCACGCTGATGCGGCAGCAGTCGAGGGAGTCGGCGACACAGCGAAGAGCCTGGTTTGTAGCCTTTGACCTTCCTTAACTTTGCCAAGTAGCCTGCTCCGCTCCTCAAGGAGGAGCGAAGGAGGATTTCATAAAATTTGCTTTGACTTTTGCTTTGTTTTCCCAGTAGTCACTGCACAAACGGACCTGACGTTTGTGGCCCTCCAAGCTTTAGAACCGCAATTCCTTGCTTCAACGAGGGTATGTGTGCTGCCCGCAATGAAAACGAACAGTTGCTGCGGTCACGAGCAGCACTTGAAAGGTGTGAGGCAGAGGTCGGTTTTTACACAGGAATGCCCAATTTTGCACAGTTTGACAGCTTGTTTGACGTTCTTGAAGCTTGTGTGTGAACCTGTGTATTTCGCTATCGAAGTTTCAGGAGTTCATTTTGTTTCTAATGAAGCTGAAACAATGTTGAGTCGACTTGGGGTTCAGACTTGGGGTCTCTGGTACTGATGTGGTAGTCATTGTTGATTGCTTTGAAATAGAAATAGAGCGACTGTCGTCATTTCGGCTATGAAGTAAAGCGTGGTCCCAATACAAGGGTAGCAACACAGCTACGTTATCAACTGGCATTTCCACAACAGGTGCTGCTACCTTTATATCTAAAGAGGCACATCCCTGAGCACTGTGGTCTGTTGAACAAGTTGCTGCCTGGCAATGTGGTGCTTGCTGACCGAGGTTTCGACACATCAAAAAGTGTTGGATTTTACTGTGCAATGCTCCAGAGTCCAGCTTTTACGAGAGGTAAAAAACAGCTTTCAGCTGAAGAGGTGGAAAGCACAAGCGAACTATAGCCAACGTGTGGATACACGTCGACAGGGTAAGCGGCCTCATTAGAAACAAGTTTGTTATCGCAAAGCCTGTACTGCCGATTGATTTTGAAACTTTCCAACGTAGGGAGCTATTGGCACAGCGTGCTGTGTTTTTTATCACCTTTGCCGATCCGTTGTTGCAGCCACAAAAGAATGCAATGACAGCGCTTAAAGTATTTTCACAGCATTCTGCATGGTATATTATATATAGCAAAAGTGTTACAAAACTGGCGTGGCGGCCACTGGAAACAAGCAACGACCACTGAACCTATGTGAGAATCATAGGTAGTACTTAAACGTTGTGTTTCTGGCTTTAAACATTACTACACCTTGTTCAACTGCTCCTTAAAAAGCGAATATTTCCCCATATGCTTGACAGTATATATGCTGTCACAACAAAGACTAGAAGCTCTAGTAAATGGAAAGCAAGAGGCTCAGCGGTGCACCTTGCGTTTCTGTAAAAAAATCTGTAAAAGTGGAAAAGGCAAACTTTTAATCCCCTGGTGGATCATTGATAACTCATTTCATCGGACACTTTTGTAGTATCTGCTCCGTTTTTCAGCTTGTCAGAGCTGAATTTATGGGCTTATCAGCCGAGGGGAAGGCAAGGGAAGCGCGAGCCCCCCCCCCCCTATTTTCACAGTGGTCACTGTCAGCTGCACACTGGAAAAACCAACAACTAAGGCGAATTTTTTCTTCGCCATAGTTATCGCTCATTTATATTGTTGTTCTACTTTTTTTCCCTACCCCATATTACAAATGCATTAATTATCTTTTCGCAGTCATTTTTAACGATAACCTAGTTCATGATTTTGCTATTATTAAAATTGTTTGATTGTGTGTTCTTTAATGGCCATGCATAATGTATGATTTGTATGTCATTTTGCAATTACGGCTTTCTCTTGTGTTTTCCATCATTATGTCCTTGTGTGAACAAATATTCGCTTTCAGATGTCCTCCCTGCTCTATACTTTGAAGAGATTGGCAGTATTGTTAAATAAATAAATAAATAAATAAATAAATAAATAAATAAATAAATAAATAAATAAATATTGTTACGAGTAAATGAAGATGTTACCAGGGAATGTTTTAATATAATAAAATTTTCCTTAAATTTCTGCTGTGACGATTGTCCTTATATGTTCCCTGCGGTGGGGGTCGCCTATGCTGCTCTTTTGCGTTTTGTATTGCAGCATTGCAAAGCGGGCTACAGTACAAGGCGCAAAAGCGTCTTTTACTTGTTTTGTTATGGATGGGAACGAACGATCGTTTTACGGATCAGTCAGAGCATTTTCTGCTTCAGGAAAATGATTTTTTTCATCAAAAATAAATCGTGTCACGGCTGCTTTATCGAAGCTGCTGTTAGCCGTTGATTATGACGAATCTTTTTAAATGCTTTAGTTCTGCCATAATAGAAGTGCCACGAAAAGGTTCGTGCTTTAGTCCCTCATACATCTAATGAGCCTTGCTTGCGGTAACTAAGAGCGGAGGCAGCAGTTTGCGAAGTGGCAAAGGATAAATCAGTAGACTTGAGTACAGTGGGAAGCTCAGCTTCTAAGCTTATCCCACAGCTTGTCCCACCGGACCAGGAAGCAGGTGAAAGATGGTGGTTTTCCACTTGATGAAGGCCTAATTAGGAGTCGGGCTACTTAGTTTTCATTCAACTTGAATTGTCTTTTACAGCTCAAAATACAACTCTAATAGAAAAGAAGCACACTGGCGCAGCATTGCTTAGCTATCTCGCTCTCCCTCAGCAAGGATGAGCTCACGAAGATGTACACGCGCACATACACTCTAAAATGTTTTCCGGAGTAACTGCGCAGTTTCCACGACAAGGGCTTTTAGCTCCTCCAAAAGACAAAATGTGCGTAAAAAAATGCGCACACTACGGCAAGGAGGGGCACTTTATTCATTGTGGAATAAAGCACCGGTTCTTTGGGGCAACTGCAGGAATGTTGGCGCCGTGTGCAAACGACTCATCGGTGCCTACACAAGCCTGTTTCATTTCAGACGATTCTGTAGCGTGGTTAGGTGTTATTAGTGTACGCGCATGCTTACTGACCATTGCACTATTACACTATTGCAATATTGATATTGCAACCATTGAACTATTGATATGTGGGGTTTAACGTCTCAAAACCACCATTTGATAATGAGAAACGCCGTAGCGGAATGCTCCGGAAATTTCGACCACCTGGGGTGCTTTGACGTGCACCAAACTCTATGGACACGGGTCTACAGCATTTATCAAAACGGTGATATATATATATATATATATATATATATATATATATATATATATATATATATATATATATATATATATATATATATATATATATATATATATATATATATATATATATATATATATATATATATATATATATATATATATATATATATATATATATGGGATATGGCACAACGGGAGCGTTGTCAACAAGGATAAATATATTTATTTCCCAACAGTTTCGGGAGAGGTCCTCCCTTCATCAGGGGATGTATCCCCTGATGAAGGGAGGACCTCTCCCGAAACTGTTGGGAAATAAATATATTTATCCTTGTTGACAACGCTCCCGTTGTGCCATATCCCATACTTTCACGAAGACTAACTGATATATATATATATATATATATATATATATATATATATATATATATATATATATATATATATATATATATATATATATATATATATATATATATATATATATATATATATATATATATATATATATATATATATATATATATTGCCACTGGCTTTATTGTATTAGTAATTTGGCAACTCTCCATGAGTGCACTGTATGCGAAGCTCTCCCTTCTATTTTTTTTCTATTTATTATTCTATCACAGCATTATGTGGCTTCTGTAACATTATGCAAAGAAACCCATTTTGTTTTTGTTGTAAGTTGCTATGGGTCAAGTATAACAAATGGTAATGTTTAAGCACATCACTTGCATTGTGACAAACCAAGCAGCTCTAGCTTTTGTATTGGCATCATTACTGCTGCTTGTAATTGATTCGGAAATAGTACACATCAGAAAGGCGGAACATTGTGTCATCATGCATACATATCTTTTATGCTTATACTTAAACTTTTGAACTAACTTTAAGCATCTCTGTGAACGCACAATGCTCTAATAACGGCATTGTTGTTTGTCAAGTTTCCATACTTGTTTGATCCCATCTTTCCTCGTTCTCTAGTGCGACATGTTTTGTTGCTATGCTGCAAATGTTTATTTGTATTTTTTAATTCACTGAACTCTCACTTTATCCAGATTTTATTAGACGTCAAGCTCTGTTTGACCCCATCAGACGTGTTTTGTGGTTAAAATGGTTTTGTATTTTTTGTACAGCTGCAAGTACCGTGTGTCCTAATGTTTAAGCTCCGACCATCAGTGACTTGTGCAAACTTTGTTTGCATGAAGTCATAACATCATAGACTATCCTATTAATCAGACTTCTATTTTGAGAAATTAACTTTGCAATGTGTGAAGCCGTAAGGTGGTAATCATAGTGCACAATGAAGCTGGCCCAAGCAGATGCTGTCACCTAGGAAAATAAACCAAATGACTCAAGTGTTTGCTGTTATACACTAAGTCGCTCACTATTGTGTTTTATTATCACATCCCGTCATTAAATCACACAACAGATTGCCAGTGAAGCTGTACGGGTGTTAAAAATGCACACCATCTACATTGCAGCATCGCAGGAAAAGAAAAGCAGTGGATACGGGGCACATGTGAACACACAAAAAAAGAATGATTACAAAACACTCGGAAAGACCAATTTAGAGCTGCAGATAATAGTCGGAATGAATAAGAATGCAGATTTACTTTGGTAGGACAGTGTTTAATCAGATGCATACCATTCTGTATGGACACGGTTTACAATCTGGATGCTCTCCCATGCTATTGCAAACCAGTGTCCGCTGCAGTGTCATCATCAGCTATGACTGCTCAATACACAATATCAAACACCACAAAGCACTGCTTCAATTCATAAGCACAGGTCTCGCAGCAGACATATAGTACACATATACACAATTAAGTATCCCTCATGGGCAAACGTATAACGAAAAAAGAAAAGAGTAATTTGAGTATATGAAAAGTAGACCGCCTCAAAATATAAAAACCAATCTCCAGGTACAGGACAATTCTAACACTATTGCACGCATCCTGTTTAGAACTCGTATTTAAAATTGCTTTCTTCGTTCTTGCACATCAGACAAAACCATTTTTTAGTCTTTGGCCCACGCGAAAGTTTAAAACAAGAAAAATGTCGTAACTAATTGCGTACACACAGCTGATTGCCATCTGCAATCATTTTCCCAGTTTCTGGCCCGTTGCAGAAACAGAATGTATCTTCAGTATTATACTGCTGTCGCGTAAATTATTTGATAAATAGTTCTGGAAGAACTGCCTTATTCACGAAAAACTTCATCGCAAAGGAAAACAACTTGTTGCAGAACTCTGTGCCCCACCTTATTCGCTCCACATGCAGCAGATGTGATGCTCAAACAATTAGGTCGCAGTAATCTACGTCACATATAGCCATTTGTGTCTGCACTTGGTAGTAGTACTCATGAGATTTTTGCAAACGCATTACACAGCTCACTTCAGTTAAACAGGTATCAGCAAAAATTAAAGTCTGTGGCATCAGGAGCAGGTATGGGTATTTGAATTCTGTCCCTTCCAAGAAGTGCACGAAACAAGCGCATCTGGCGCAGCACCAACAAATGGGTATGATGTGCTCAGATGTAGTCCAGACTTTCGGCATGTGAAATGCTCGTGCGTAGAGCTTTCGTTAGCTTGATAAGCCTCGAGGGCATTTTGTACATGGTTATGTCTAGCAGAACAGCTCGCGTTTCGCGATTTTATTTCTCAGGGTAGCACACAACGTTCAGCAAAGGCACGCTGTGTTTTTCCACAGTTGTGTGACATACCCTTTTCATCACTGAGGCGGTCACTCTGCTGGCCCTGTGCAAACACCGCTATTGAGAGCTGCTCTGCTGTTTTGTGAAGCTTACACACGTTCTGCAGTGTCGTCACTCAACAAATAGCTTGACAGAAAGCTCTCCGCTTTCAGTATATGCTTCGTAGGAGCACGAGCATTCGTAGGAGTGATTCGTAGGAGCAGGCTGCATATTCCTCGCTAAATAAACTTCTTAAGTGAGCTTTCTGTGTTTCTTCAGCTTGTTTTAATGCGTCAATATGCACGGGCACTATAGAGAATATGACAGGTACTGCTCCGACTTGCTTTATCGAAGAGCGAAGATTCTGTAGCTCCTTCGGTAAGGGTGATGGGATGTCCATCCTTTGCTTGCTCTTGTGGGCATCAGCTTGGCTGTCGTGTAGAGCCTTTTCCTCGTTTTCGAAAACCTGAAACCTGCGTATTTAGGCCGTATAAACTGTACCAGTATATAAAATGTGCAGGCAGCCATTAACATGGGCAGGCAGCCATTATTTTCTTCTCCCGTGCATGTGACACCCTTCTTGATCTTCACGGCAAAGAGGCACGCTCCCATGTGCGAGCACACTTCACATACCCCTGCCATGCAGGCGTAATGGGTGGTGAGAACAATTCAATTTGCCTTGCATTGTATCCACACCTGCAGTGGGTGGTCTCCTAATCTCTGAGAATAGTTAAGCTGCAACGATATTAAAAATGTCAATTTTTATGTACACCGAGAACGCGCTGTCTAAAAAAGCTAGAACACATTATTTGAAATAACCACTTCGCGCTCTGATCCATGAAGGTGCTACTAGTATGAGAGCAAGAAGGTGAATTTACAAGCGTCATTCGCACACTCGTGTCATAGCAATCTCGCGCAGAAACAGTAATAGTACGTTGCCTGTCACATCAAGTCCATCATGTGTTTACGAACAAGAACACTTCACAAGAGTGCCACAAGGGGTAGCGAAAACAGTAACACAACGGGTGATAACCACAAGAACGATCACCAACAGTGAACGCTACAAAAATTTTGACAGGTAGTACCCACAGCGGCATTCAGCCAGCTGAAACTGACCGATTGTGTTTATCAGCTCAAAGCAGCACTAAGAAGAAAGACGATGTGGGGTCCGGGTGGTGCTCCGGATGAAACTAACGTCCTTAAAGGGAACGCAAAGCTCGAGAATTCCAGCATTTTTTCGTTTCCGACACATTGAAATGGTGTCGTCGCAACCACGATTCTAAATGCGTGAGCAGCAGAACACCATGAGTTATCGAGCAATCGAGGCCGGTCATGCAGCGCCTTGTGACTTAGCATTTATTGTGGAGGCATTGCGCTTACTTTCCCCGGCAGGACCACTTTTTCTTCCTGCAGCCACTTTGTTGACAAGCTGGTGACCCAGCTGTTTGTGAAATAGTTGTGTGCCTCAAGGAACTTGAAGGCTTTCATTTTCTGAAGAGTCGCGAAGCTCGAAGAATACACCAAGTAGTTCACGATATTCCCGTGCGTCATTTCATCAGGCAGCGTGTTGATGTCTGTTGTAGTGTCGGCGCATAGTCGCAACGTGTACGGATCGATTCCGTCGAACATTCACACCTTGCTTTCATATCGAATGCGCACCGATCCAATTAGGTAACTGTAGTACGAGGACAGAAGTGACCCTCTACTTGCAGCAACCGTCATATCCCCAAGAAAGTCTCGCCAGCTCCAAAACAACTTTAATTTGATGGACAGAAGAACCAGCTGTCTGTCTGTCTGTCTGTCTGTCTGTCTGTCTGTCTGTCTGTCTGTCTGTCTGTCTGTCTGTCTGTCTGTCCGTCCGTCCGTCCGTCCGTCCGTCCGCCCACCCGCTTGTCCATTTATCCGTCCACCCATCTAGTGAACACTCCAAGTACTGCTATATGGCAACTTTTCATCGTATATTTTTCATATACGAGTACCGTCATCCAGAGGACATTCTAAAAACTAAAAGAGAAGTCACATTGTAAGAATTTAGTGCAACCTTGGCTTTCACAAACACTCACACATCTGCCCGAGTAACGCACATGACACGCAGCACTCAAGGTTGCGCTAAATTCTTACAATATGACGAAGAACCAACTAGCCCAACAACAAGTTTTATTAAATGAGAGGTGGCTACCTACCGTTCATCTAGCACGCACGACCCACAGCTTAAGAAGCTTTGCCGCTAAAATAACACGCGACTAGACTGCTGTGCGCATAAGTGTTACTGCATATGCACCACCCTTGGCAGCGATGTCATAGTGATTAAAGTACCAGCTTCGCGTGCAAAGAGGTCGATGATTCGAATCCTGGTGCCGCGTAGTTCCCAATCGGATTTTTAAAAAATGTGCGCGGGGACGGAACTTTGTTATGAGGCCTGGAGTGCGGCCTCACCAGCGAGCATCACCAGTAACGCACTCCCTCATCAGAGAAGGCTTGGCCACCCTTGTGCAGTACCTGGCCAATACCTCCCACATGCATACGTCAATTAACTCACGGCTCTCAGTCCCCAGTGGCTGCGAAGCAATTGACCACAGAGGTGGTCAGATCTGCAAAGCAGCAGAGGGTGTTAAGAATCTCTGGATCCGGACAGGCCGCCATTGAAACCTGAAATTGGCGACGTTGAACTCTAGAACCTAATCTAGTGAAGCAAGCCTAGCTGTACTATTACTGGAGCTAGAGGCTGTTAAATGGGATGTAGTAGGGCTCAGTGAGTTTAGGAGGACAGATGAGGCCTATACAGTGCTAAAGAATGGGCACGTCCTTTGCTATCTTGACTTGACTGACAGAAGAGAACTGGGCATGTGGTTCTTTATCCACAGAAACATAGCTGGTAACACAGAGGAATACTATAGGCAGTGGGAGATAATGGCATCATTATAAAAAATGCTAGAGGCGAGCGATTAGCTACAGAATTTGCCGAAAGAAATTATTTACGAAAATTGAATACCTTCAACCGAAAACGAGGGAACCATAAGTGGAAACGGAGGAGCCCTAATGGCGAAAATAAGAACGAAATGAACTTTGTACTGAGTGCACACCCAGGCATCAAGCAGGATGTGGAAGTGCTCGGCAAGGTATGGTGCAGTGACCATGGAATGGTACGGTCATGAAATTCTTTTAGACTTGAAGAAGGAACGACAGGAACTGATACGCAAGAAGCCAGTCAATGAGATGGAACTGGGAGGGAAAATACAGGAATTAAGAGTCTCGCTTCAGAACATGTGCTCAGCTGTTATCGAGGGAACCAGCCTTAGCGTTGACGCAATGAGTGATAGTCTGAGGAATGTCATTATGGAGTGTAAAGGGGCAGTTGGAGGTACGGTAGTTAGACAGGACACTGGCAAGCTGTCCCAGGAGACAAAGAACCCCATTAAGAAACGTCAAAGCATGAAATCCTCGAATTCAATTGACAAAATAGAATTGGCAGAGCTTTCGAACCATCTGTATTATGCAGACACATACGTATTGTGGCTGATGACAAACGCGTGGATGAGCCTAAAAATGAAACTAAACAGCTTACTAAGGAAAACCCCTGTCATTACTTCTTCCATCCTCCTCCTCCAAGTGCTGGGGCTCATGCAAAGCACAAGTACAACGATGCTACTAGAGCTAGGTTTACATAATACACTCGAGGAACTGATAGAGGTGCAATGTAATACGAGTACGAGTGCCTCTCTAAAACTAAGACCATTGGATACACCCTGGAAAAATTAGGCATCACTTACCACACACAATGTGGCAGCAAATGGGACATTCCTCTTGACGTACGAGCTAAGCTTACTATGCCCACGTTATTTAAAAACATGCACCCCATGCACCACCTAAGTAGAAGGCTGAGCAGAGCCAATATGACGACAAAGAGCTTGGAAACAACGAAGAAGCGGTCTTCGTAGATGCCGCTCATTACACAAAACTGCTTCGGCGTGGCACTAGTTAACCGCAAGAAACCACGCAGCACCAGTCTGACAATACACACGAGACACATCAAAATGGCGGAAGAGATAGCTATAGCTTTGGCGATATCACAACTGACGCGTGATATATAATCAGCAAGTCAGAAGCAGCTGTATGCAACTTTGCAAATGGCAAAATCTCTCATAATGCACTGCGTATTCTTAGAACAGGCTAAACCAATTAAGACGACAGATGCGTTTGCATTCTCTGGTTGCCAGCTCACATATCCGACACCACGGCATATATCAACCCTAACGAGGAGGCACACAACGTAGCTCGAGGACTCACTTTCCAGGCTACAACAAATGTTGATCCCTCGTCAGAATTTCCAAATGTGTGAGAGTGGGAAGACTGAATGACAACATTAAATGAAATTACGAAACAATATAAGTTACAGAGGCGTGTTTACGCTCTCCTAACCATAAACTCCACAGGGCACAGTCTGTCCAATCATGACAATTATAAACCAAATCATATAGGAATCCAGCGCTGCTACATGCTATGTATCCAGAGATCTATGCGACCGCTCAATTCAAAGATTGTCAGGCACGAGCTTCCTTAGAACATATATTATGGGAATGCAAGGAATTAAAACAGTAATGAGAACTCGGCCTCCACCGACAGCCTCCGCGCGCGTTGGCTGGCCGCGCTGCTCATTTCAGCCCTGGACGATTAGCTATGGGCAATTCAACGGGCCAAGGAGGCCGCTAGGAGGCAAGACCTTCTAGCCGACACCTAAGCGCGGGAGCCCAGCCCACTAACACGCCGGACACACCGTTTTTTCCATCCAGCTTTCGAAGTCGATTAATAAGCGAATAAGCGTAAGACATCCGACGTAAAAAGGTATAATATGGAGACAATTCAACATGCTCTAAACGAACGAGGAACCATCAAAGTGGTGAAAAGGAAACTTGGGATAGGTGAAAACCATATGTATTCACCAACGAATTAGGAAGGCAAAGTAACTGCCAGTATAGATATGATAGTTGAAATAGTGGAGGAGTTTTACAGAGATCTGTACAGCAGCCGAGACAAGCACGACCTTAATATAAGAACTAGCAGTAACCCAGATGGCATCCCACTTGTATTGATGGAAGAAGTAAGAAAAGCCTTCCAGGGAATGCGAAGAGGCAAAGCTGCTGGTGAGGATCAGGTAACATCAGATCTGCTGAAAGACGGAGAACAGATTGTGTTAGAAAAACTAGCCACCATGTTTACGAAGTGTCTCCTGACAGGAAGAGTACCAGAATCTTGGAAGAATACTAACATCATCTTAATACACAAGAAAGGAGATGACAAGAACTGCATGCCAATTACAGGCCAATCAGTTTGCTCTTCGTCGTATACAAGGTATTTACAAAGGTAATTGATAACAAAATTAGGACAACATTACAATTCAATAAACCAAAGAACAAGCAGGATTTAGAGCTGGCTACACTCTTAGACAGGTGCCGGATAACGAACGGCATATAGGCGGCGCGCTCCTGCGTACTGACTAAAATCCTGTTTATAGGGAGCCCAGAAATAAAAAAAAATACCCGTGACAGCCGCTGGGCGCGTAAGTAACGCCTACATCCGGTAAGAACAGGCACAAGAAGGGAAAAAATTAAAAAAGGGGGGGGGGGGGGGGAGAGACGCCGTCTCTGCCGCGCAAGCCTGGCGCCAGGAGCCGGCATCAACTTACGCAGAACCATTCAGCGATAACAAACGCGAGCACAAAAAAAAAGAGAAAAAAACGCCCCCCCCCCCCCCTGCCGCCGCCGCACCAGCTCGGCGCCCGGCGAGGGCATCACGTTCACTGTCGCCTGTATGCAGTGGCATTTGTGCGTAGCCGTTTCGTCCCACTGGCTTGTGATGGTCGTTGTTCTACGAGATGGTCTGGAACAAAAATACTTTCCAGTGCCTTACGGCACACTTTATTGAAGACACCATACATTTCCCTGCATATGGGCAAAAACTGGGATGAGCAATCCCAGTGTTACTCTTTGAATTTCAATAAAATAGTACAAACAAATTTCCGTTTGTCAGTTGTCGAGGCATGACATTGTGTCATGCACTAAAGAAAAGAGTACTAATGCACGCGCGACTGCTTACTGAAACGCTGGCCTATGTATGTTGATGCTCATGTTCTACGAAACAAGTTGAACTGATGATTCTAGGAAAGCATGGCAAAAAAACAAACAAACCGAAAGCGGTGAGACACAGAAAGATCAAAATTAAAAATCGATTGGTTGATGTTTGATTAGTGGTTGTGTAGTTTGATGATGAACATCAGGTACAGAATTAATAAGTCAGGTGCAAAAGTCAGCAGGAGAGCGTACGCCGCCGACATCTGCTCACTCTTTTGAATATTAGGTACAGGTCTCATATTCCAGGATGAATTTGTAACAGTGAACGACAACCAAGATAATCAGCGTACTGCTGTGGAGATAAAGTATCAGCAATAAAAATCCCCATTTTATAAAGAGCAACTGCATGCAGTAACAATAAATATTTTGAGGTTCGTTCCGCACCATTTCTTGACCCCAACTGCACGCGGACGTTCACGAAAGGGGTGTGCAGGAGCATTATTTATTTGAAGAGACACCAACCTGTCCGTCGCCAATTTGTGTACGTCGTATCGGCGCACGTTTCGGCATACACTTGAACAGCGGTGTGATGCTGAATAAATATAAGAATAGCCACACCCCATAAATAGGATCAGTTAAAGACTGAAAATGAGTAAAAACCACCCTATATCACTAAATAATGCCCAAAAATTCCAATGGCAGAAATAAGTAATCGTCCGAATGCTACAAAGGTGCTGCTGCCCCAGCGTGCTGCTCGCGGCAGTTCGTGCGTACGAAATGCAAATGTTAGAGTAGGCACACTAAAATACCCATGCAACGTTTACGTGCGAAATCGCATTGTCTTTAAACAGTTGAGAATAGGCTGCTCTCACTGACACGCGTTTACCTCCCAATCAACACCCACATACACACCAAGGCATCAACCACATACAGCGCTCACTTCCAACTGATTTATTCATAGCTCTATCTAAGTGGTCATGTAAAAGAAAAGAAAAGAGACGTGCCGCCCGTAACTGTCTATCACTGGGATGATATCTCAACAGGATGATATTCATAGCTCGAAGGCTTGAATATATACATAGGGCACAGGTATTCATTGAAAAACCGAACTGACTAGAAGCGGACGCTGTCCGCAACTTCCTTAAAGAAACCTCGCGTGGCTCAGGGCATGCTTGCGGTGCTAACCACAAAGCTTAACAAAAAACGACAAAGGCGCAACTGGCATACCGTTCTCAAGAGGGGGTGTCGAACATAAAAAAAAAAACAATTCACTAGTTGTCGTACGAACAGGTGCGACAGGCTTAGTCCCCCCTGTTTTACTCTGCGGAATAGATTCGTCCTACTAGATCTTTCCCAAGTGGACCTCCATACAAACACAGCAAATATCCTATGCAGCTTTTGCACTTGCACTCGTGAGCAACACAAAACCTGCATCACATACCATAAATTGTTCATCAAAAATATGTTGCATACAGTGGCTCTGGCAAACATTGATGATGATGATGATGTTTGATGTTTTATGGCGCAAGGGCCATTTCACGGCCAAAGAGCGCTAGTTCATCTTACTAAAAACATGGACAATGATTGTGATAAGCGGCTGTATAAGGGCCATAAAATTCCTCGCGGTAAGGCGGGTAAAAACATACAAGTAATAAAATCATGACCATGTCGTGAAAGGTGTGTGTGGTGTGAATAGATGACAAAAGTTGGTGATAATAAAAGACGATGGTGGATATGTATGGCATTAGCACAAGTGCCTCACTCGTTCATACCCTTGCGTCCAAGGGCCGTGAGGCAAGTGCTTTCTTGTGTAACCACCGCAGCAAAAACCTCTCTGGAGAGGTCATGCTACGGGATGCCCGGGTATATGATATGAAAACTATGGATTTCTTTAAAAAACGCTAACAATGATTTGTGATTAAAAAGCGGTTCCCTACCGACGAACATTGCAGGGTGTAAAGGTACATGTTGTCGGTAGGGTAATGGAAAGTGTTGTTTTCTTACAGTGTCCAATTGTTTGCACTCAATTAAAATGTGAAAGACTGTCAATACTTCACCACATCTGTCACACAATGGTAGATCGCCACCGGACAAAAGGTGTGTGGGTGTCGTGTATGTGTGTCCTATCCTGAGTCTCGTTAGTATTACCTCTGTATGACGCGATTTCGATACGGGCAGCCAATGACCAAGGTGTGGCTTAATAACGTGTAGTTTGTTTTGTGTGTGTGTATCCCACTTGCTCTGCCAGTATACTCTGAGGTTTCGTTTGAGAGACGGCTTAAGATCAAGGGCCGGGATTGATATGGGTGTAGGGGCAGTGCTTTTGTGGACGGATGCAGTGAGCTGATCCGCCCTCACGTTGCCTTGAATCTCACGGTGCCCTGGCACCCAGCACACTACAACATGTTGTTTGAGTGTGTAGAGTGTGCATAAAATGGAGTAAAGTCAGACAAGGACTGGGTTTTTGTGTTTTTTAAGAGTGTGCAGAGTCGTTACTACACTGAGGGAGTCTGTATAAATTACTGCTTTTTGTATTTGTAATTGCTTGATGTGTTTAGCCGCCACAAGTATCGCATAGGCTTCCGCTGTGAAGATACTTGTGCCTGGATGTAGAGGGCCAGTATCCGAAAAGGATGGGCCGACAGCAGCGTAGGACACAGAGGAGTTAGACTTGGAGGCATCTGTAAAGAACTCAGGACGTGTGTATTTGTGTTGAAGTTCCAGGAAGTATGTTCGGATATGGGCAATAGGCGCATGTTTTGTAACTTCTAGAAAAGACACATCGCAGTCTATAGTCTGCCATTGCCACGGTGGCGGGTATGCTACAGGAGCCATTAAACTGTGTTCTAGTGAGACTCCAGTTTCCTCAGCTAGACTCTTCAGGCGAATTGAGAAGGACTGCCTCATCTAAGGCCTGTTTTGAAACAAAATTGAGCTCGACAAATCATTAATAGTAGAGTATGAGGGGTGCTTCTTGTCTGCTTTCACCTTAAGGAAATAAACAAAGGACATGTAAGTTCTCTGCAGATGAAGCGACCACTCATTTGACTCAACATAAAGGCTTTCTACGGGGCTGGTGCGAAAAGCACCCGTAGAAAGGTGGATGCCCAAATGGTGCACGGGGTCCAGCATCTTCAAAGCACTTTGAGTCACAGACTGATAAACAACGGCCCCATAATCTAAGCGGGTGCGAATGAGGCTTCTATATAGGTTCATGAGACATTGCCTGTCACTACCCCACCTAGTACGTGACAACACTTTTAAAATATTCATGGCTTTTAGACATTTTGTTTTTAGATAGTTGATGTGCGGTACGAAGGTCAACTTGTTGTCCAAGATTAATCCTAAGAATTTATGCTCCGTATTAACAGACAGACGTTGACCGTTCAGTTCAAGGTCGGGTTCTGAGTGCATGCCTCTCTTTCTGGAGAACAGGACACACGTGCTTTTTTGTGGGTTCAGTCGGAATCCGTTTTCCTCTGCCCATTTGGAGAGCTTGTTTAAACCTAACTGAACCTGCCGCTCACACATTGCCAGATTACAAGACCTAAAGCCAAGCTGGACGTCATCGACATGTGTACAATAAAACATATTGCGAGGGATGGTCAAGCGCAAGGAATTCATTTTTATGAGAAAAAGTGTGCAGCTAAGTACACCACCTTGTGGCACGCCTGTTTCCTGAACAAATGTTTGGGAAAGAACCGTGCCAACTCGGACACGGAAAGTCCGGTTTGACAGGTAACTTTTGATTGTGTGAAACATTCTTCCGCGCACGCCAAGGTGGGATAGGTCTCTTAGAATTCCAAAACGCCATGTTGTATCATAAGCCTTTTCGATATCGAGGGACACAGAGAGAAAATATTGTTTATGGACGAAGGCGTCTCTGATCTGTGCTTCGATATGAACAAGGTGGTCTGTCGTGGATCTACTCTCTCGAAACCCGCACTGAAATGGGTCGAGCAAATTGTTTGTTTCAAGGGTATGTACAAGTCGGCAGTTTATCATTTTTTCAAAGACTTTGCACAAGCAGCTTGTAAGTGCAATAGGTCTGTAACTCGAAGCTAAAGAAGGGTCCTTGCCCTCTTTCAAAATGGGAATAACAATAGCCTCTTTCCAGGAGGTTAAAATAGTGCCGGAAGACCAAATAGCATTGTACAAACAAAGTAAGGTTTTTCGGGTTTCGTTTGGTAGGTTTTAAGCATTTCATACATCACACGGTCAGAACCTGGGGCAGAAGTACTGCAGGAGTTTAGAGATGTTTGGAGCTCAGCTAGACTGAAAGCTTGGTTATATGCCTCGTATCTAGTGGATTTGTGTTCGAGTTTTTGCTTTTCTATTCTTGTTCTGTATTTTTGGAAAGTGTCAGTATAGTGGCACGAGCTGGATACCTGTTCGAAGTGTGCACCGAGGAAGTTTGCCTGATCTTCCAAGGTATCACCCTGAGTGTTTACGAGGGGAAGTGTGTGTACTTGTTTTCCTGCTATCCTACCGACCATGTTCCAGACTTTAGCCTCCTGTGTGTATGAATTAACCCCTGATAAAAACTTCTGCCAGCTTTCTCTTCTGGCCTGCCGACGCGTTCTCCTGCCTTGAGACTTTATTTTCTTGAAGGTTTCAAGATTTTCGGCTGTCGGTGAGTTCCGAAGCAGCCTCCAAGCTCTGTTTTGCTGTTTGCGCGCGTTTCGGCATTCAGAGTTCCACCATGGCACACGTCGTTTTCCAGGGTGTCCATTGGTTTGTGGGATGCATTTTGTTGCAGCATCAATCAAAAACGCTGTGAAGTAGTTCACAGCAACATCAATGTTCAAAGTACAGATGTCATTCCAACCTAGACGAGCGATAGTATAAAACTGTTCCCAGTTGGCTCTGTTTATTAGCCACTTGGGAACACGTGGTGGGCACTCGGTTACTGTAGTTGTGCTCAAAACTACGGGGAAGTGGTCACTTCCGTACAGATTACTGACGACATTCCACTGGAGTAGAGCCACAAGAGATGGAGATGCTATGCTTAGGTCTATGGAGGAGTAGGTGTTATTAACGAGATTATAATAGGTTGGTTTTTTTCGATTCAGGAGACACGCGCTCGACGAGAGAAGGAACTGTTCGATCAGTCGACCTCGCGCGTCATACCGAGAATCACCCCATAGTCTGCTATGCGCATTAAAGTCTCCAAGGAGAACATAAGGCTCCGGAAGTTCATCAATTAGAGAGTGTAAATGACGCTTTTGTAGCTGATGGCTAGGAGGAATGTAAATAGTGCAGATTGTGATCAGTTTATCAAAAAGAACTGCTCGAACAGCCACTGCCTCAAGGGATGTTTGGAGTTGTATGTGTGTGCATGCAATTCCTTGATTCACTATGATGGCAACACCTCCGGATGATGTCATGGCATCAACATGGTCCTTTCGGAAAATAACGTATTTACGAAGAAAATTTGTGTGTTTTGAATTAAGGTGTGTTTCTTGTACACACAGCACTTTTGGTGAGTGTTCGTGTAAGAGTTCTTGGATGTCGTCAAGGTTTCTGAGAAGGCCCCTGACGTTCCATTGTATAATTTGAGTGTTCATGGTGAATGTAAAATAATGCTGTGTGTACGAAAAGCGAGTGGCTGTTTAGACGGGGAGTCTGAGTTCACTTAACAGGGCCGTCACCAGGCCCTGTTATTTGCTTTTTTGTTTTCTTGGCGTGCTCCAAAGAGCCACGCCGCTCTTTCGGCACCAAGGGTGCCGACGTATCCATTGCCTTCTCGGAGGCACTGGATGCCCGCACGTGTGGGCTGTCAGTTCGTATTTTGGGCCTCGCCTGGTGAGGGGAGGCCTTGAGGCCCGAAGACTCTGGAGTCTCCGGTCTCTGTTCGGGAGTAGGCGGTGTAGCCTGGGCTACAGCCGCCTTGGGGGCAGGTGCCACAGCCGACGGCTCGCTCTGCGCGGGCCGAAGGGGTGGCAGGGCTGGTGCGGCGGTGCCCCCTGACGCGCCGCATCAGCGTGTGTAGGTCCATAGAATGGAGCGACTCTTCGCCGTGCTTCCTTAAACGTAATGTTCTCCTTCACCTTCAATGTAATTATTTCTTTTTCTTTTTTCCAGTATGTGCAGGAGCGTGAATATGCGGCATGGTTTCCTTCGCAGTTTACAAAGTGTGGCGGTTGTTTGCAGTTCTCAGACACGTGGCCTAGGACTCCACATTGTGCACAAGTCTCGCGACCACGACAGGTTTTAGAGCCATGGCCATACTTCTGGCATTGAAAGCAACGACGAGGGTTTGGTTTATACGGCCTGATAGATGTCTTTGTGTACCCTGTTTGAATGAAATCTGGTAGTTTACTGGATGCAAACGTGAGTATCAAGTGTTTCGTTGGTATTTCCTTATTATCTCTTCTGATGATAATTCTCTGTACATTATTGACATTTTGGCTCTTCCACCCTTCCAAAAGTTCAGTCTCGGTGAGCTCAAGTAAGTCTGCATCAGATACCACTCCGCGAGTGATGTTCATGGATCGGTGTGGTGTTACGGTGATCGGTACGTCACCAAACGTTGAGAGGCTGTTTAGCTTTACAAATTGTGCTTTGTCCCGAATTTCTAGAAGAAGGTCTCCGCTCGCCATTTTGGTTACTTTGTATCCAGCCCCGAGAGTTTCCGTAAGACACCTGGCAACTACGAAAGGAGATACGGTCCTGGCTTGCTTTCCGGTTTTTTCGCAGTGAATGACGTGGAAGTGGGGAAAAGTTTCTATTGGCTGGTTGAAGAGATTTATGTCGTCGGTGCGTACTCACTTTAGGCCAAGACGATCAGGTAGTAGAGGGAATGCGCCATGCATGCCGGTCTTGTGTTTGTTCAGCAGCGTTGGCGGCCACCCACCACGGAGCCCAACAAGGGGACGCTGCAAGTTTACAGGTGCTGAAAGCTTGCAGACGTCAGCCGTACAACACTGCCATAACCCAATGCGCCTAGACCAAGGTAGGCTATTTGCACAGGGTTAACCCTTGCCGCCAGGAAAATTGGAAGTAAACAGAAGAGAGTAGAAGACAGGACAGATAGATAGTGAGAGAGAAAGACGAAGATATAGGCAGAGAGAGATAGGAAAAGGCGACTGCCGATTTCCCCTGGGTGGGTCAGCCCAGGGGTGCCGTCTACGTGAAGCCGGGGCCAAAGAGGTGTGTTGCCTCGGCCAGGGGGCCTTAAAGGTCCAATCACTCAGCGTCAGCTCAACCCCCAGGATCCCCTTTTCCCCGGACACGGCAAAGCCACGCACGGCTAGGCGTGGGAGGGAGTCAAAACTCCCCCGTTAGCTCGGGTCCGTGGTGTCGCTACACACCAAACGCCTACTTGCGCAGGCGCCCCTGCGGGGTCTGGCAAACATTGAGAGACAGTTGCCGTTCCACTGCGCTGTCCTTTCGCGCATTTCTTTAATTTGTTCAGTCCAATGGTCATTGGTGTCTTTGTAGTTCTGGAAAGGTATGCCTAGGTATTGAACTGAAGTTTTAAACCAGTGAACGTTAGCATAGATATCTGGGGTTGATGGCCAATCTCCATGCTGCAGCCCCAGACACTTTCCCCAATTCACCCGACTTCCTGTAATTTCTCCAAAATGTTAACGGCAACTGTCTTTTGTACGCTTTCTTTGGTGGTACAACACACTGCTACACCATCAGCGTATGTCAAAACTTTTACCTCGGCGTCAAGCAGATGGAAACCACGGATGGTCTCATTTTATATTATGGCCAAGCACAAGATCTCTATGTACAATGCAAAGAAGAGTAGACTTGCCGGAGAGCCCTGGCGTACAGATTGTTCCAGACTAACGGGAGACCCCGGGATCTTGTTAATGATTAATCGCGTTATACAGTTCTTATCCGCAAAAACAATGTGCTCTGTAATCACCAATCTAACATTGACATGTTCAAGTATGGAGAAAAGCTTCTCATGCGGGACGCGGTCAAACGTTCTCTCAAAGTCAAGCTGCGGGATCGCAACATGAGTACGAAAACCATCGCAACACTCAAGGACACAGCGCATTGTGTGTGTGTTCGTATATATTGAACGCCCCTTGATGCCACACGTTACGTTTGGTGCTCCCCAACTATTTCGGTGATTACAGACTGTAATCTACCTGCCAATACTTTCATGAGTATTTTGTAATACGTGTTGGTTAGCGAAATGGGCCTATATGACGAAACTAATTTCAATTTTGCTTTTTCATCTGTCTTTGGTATTAGAATAGTGTGCGTCTCGGCAAATGAAGGTGGTAATGATTTGGTTGTGTAAGTTTCCTAAAGACACCTTGTAACACTCGTGAGACTTCTGTTTTAAAAGCTTTATACCACATCGCTCCGAGACAATCAGGCCCAGGTGACTTGCCCGCGGCGAGATTATCTATTGCATTTTCAATAACTAAAAGCAATAGTTACACAGTCTTCCCTGTTTCTTTTTCTGACCATTGTCTTGTACAATGTAACGTGGGACTTAAACGAAAAGAAAACAAGTTTAGTTGGCATTTATGGAAGCTTAAAGCTAAACTACTTCGGGATGACAATATCAATAACTTTGCGATAGAGGGAATCAAGAACATAAAAGTGATCGGCGCCTGTAATATTGGCAAGGAATGGGAAATTTCGAAGCAAAGCGTTAAAATGAAAGCCATATCGAGATATAGTATTTTAAAACATGAAAAAAAATGAAAGAAAATGAACTAAAACAACGCTTAATAAATTGACAGCACTATAAGCATCCCAGTGCATATAAGGAAGATATTCAAACGATCAAACGACAAATTGAGCTAGTTGATCAAGAACGTTACAGAGGAGCCCTTCTTCGAGCGAGAGCACAGACGTGGGCTATGAAGAAGACTCCTACCATAGCACGTGCTTGGAATCGAGAAATCACGAGCGCGTCGTAATCACATCGACGAAATAGAGGAATATGATATTCTGCTACATACTAACAGCACAATCGCAGAAGCCTTCTTTTCAGATTTCAAGTGTCTCTTCGCGACCGCATCAGTGGACGTTACAAAGTTCAAGGACACTTTCGTGGGCCGGATGCCGCAATTATCTCTTGAAACGAAAGAGGTGTTACAGGGGCCCATAACCGTTTTCGAAATTTAAACTGAGTGACAGTGACGCCGGTGCTTATATATATATATATATATATATATATATATATATATATATATATATATATATATATATATATATATATATATATATATATATATATATATATATATATATATATATATATATATATTATGTGGGCACTTAAACCACACTTTTTCCACTTTTTCATTACCTGTACATAACCAGCATCACATAGTGTTCCTCATCTTCATCGTTAGTGAATATAGCCCTTGAGTCTGTTCGGTGCCTCGGAGGTGACTGTTTTTGGCCACGTCTTCGAGACCTAATAGAGGCGTGTAAAAGGACTACGTCGCAAGTGGCGGAAGTTGCTCCTCGATTCCCCGTGCCTGCTCGCGCGCTTTATCTCCTCGCCGTTGGGGCTACGTGTCCACCAGCATGTCGCAGGACGAGCCCTCAGGCGATTCTCCCTTTCCCGCTCCGGCTACGACTGCCGCAGCTATTAACTCTTGGATCGACAGTGGAACTCCTCGCGAGCCAACTCCGTTCGCTGGAATCCGAAATGAGGACGTGGACGACTGGCTATACCAATATGAAATTGCGAGAGCAGCGAACCGTTGGGACGATCCACACAAGCTCCGCCACGTCTCCTACTATCTTACCGGCGTGGGGCACACTTGGCTTTTTAACCACCAGATCGACTGTCCCAACTGTAACGCCTTCAAAAAACATCTGCGAGAAGTCTTCGCTACTCCCGCCGTTCGAGCCAGCTTGGCGAAGAAAACCCTTGATGGCCGCAAACAACTAGGCGAGTCTTATATCTCGTATATCGAGGATGTTCTCTCTCTCTGTCGACTAGTCAACGCCTCCATGACCGAGACTAAGTGCGCCATCTACTCAAAGGCACAGGGCCTGTTGCCTTTAATGCTTTGGTCGCAAAGGACCCAACTACCGTTGCTGACATTGTAGCAAAGTGCCAGCGCCTGGACAAGCTCGAATTCGCACGGCTGCAGCTGGACAACTCTCCCGCAGCCATCCCTGACAACCTTACTGCCGACCCCTCATTACGAGCCATGATCCGCGCATTGATACGAAAGGAACTGCAGTCACTCGGTTTTCCAGCACGCCATCTTCCTTCTGACACCCCCAGTGCAAATTTATGGGATGTCGATAAGAAGAAGTTGGTGGCTATGACTTGTAACGCTGGTGTCGCCTGTCACGCCTGGCATCAGACTGTAAAGTGCTCGCGTTTTGCTAACGTAGCGTCGCTGTGTCTAGCGTGTGCGAGCGTGAACGCTACATTGAAGTATATTGGGCCCTTAATAAAGCGCTTGCGGCCGTTTTGCTAGCACCTCATATACCAAATTAGTGTTAAGTGACGTCCATGGATGACGAAATATATGACTGATGCAAACATGATAATCCTGACATGCGTGTCATGTAAGAACATGACAACATACCACGCTCATAGCGTGCGCGCGACCATTTCGCTAGCTCCACATATACTAAATTTGATTTCACGTGATGCGAATAGATGACGAATGTAAACGACACATCCAAACATGATAGTCATGACACGTAAGTCATGTATGACGTCATTTACCTCCACCACGTATCGTTGTGCTCATTTTAATGTGACATATCAACCTTTCTCTTTCATCGATTCCAACTGTACGTGGGATATGCCAAGCTTTTTGTTGTTCGCTTTCAAGAAAGTTGTTCAGTCGGGACGAGAGCCATGCGGTCTGCATCCTGAGGTGAGCAAAGCTTTGAACACGTGAATTTTAGGCCAAGCCTGAAAAGAGTGAGTACGGCAGCCTCGTACGTGGTCCTATTTTCTGTAGCTAGCTTCTTCTATCTATTTTGGGCTCAGGGGATCGGGCATCGATGCTATCTTGTCTTGCGGCTGGACGCCGGGGCGTCGTGACACCGTCCGGGACGAACGTTGGTCCGGGAAGGTGGGCGCCGATCGCTCAGTAAGCTGCTGGGTGCGGCGAGCGAGTAGGGCCACCTTACAAGAGTGGTTGTCTCCTTTCGGCTGCCTATTCTGCGCTTAGGCTGGGTGCTGGGTGAATGCCGGTTGTTGTCGAGCGACTCATTAGGCCGACGGCACTGCGCAGCCACCTGTCGCCCGTGGCACAACTAGGTGGATCGTGGCGTTGAGGCGGCGCACTCTGCTTCGTTCACATATATTTTTTTTATCTTGCGATGCACAAGTTAGGAAAAGCGACCTTTGTTTTATTTTAGCTGGGCGTCTCGGCCGCCGCCGATGTATTTGCTAGCAGTACTGACCATCGTACTGCCCGCGTAAGCGAGGAGCCTGAAGCTCCCTTACCTATGCCCTACTGCATTGTTCCGTCCAGTGTTTTGAGTGTGCACAACGGGAATGATGTAACTCGCGGCTGGCTGTCTTCTGGACATCGTCTTCGCCGTTGACCAGGAATACGGTCGTGAGATCGGGCGATGGCCATTCCTGAGACCTGCGCAACTGGCTGCAGTCCAGCGCCCTGGCGGCAACGAGAAGAGGTGTTGGCGCGAGTGACGGTTCCTCGCGCCAACGGTGACGTTGCCGTTGCGGGACCAGCACGAAGGCAAAATCGTCGAGCAGGATAGTGCAGCAGTGTCGACCGGTGGCGATGTCGCGGAGCGCGGACATTATTTTAAGGACATGTGTGGTTATCTTTTGTGAGATCGAGCTTGTGAAGGCGTTTTCTTTTGCGCTGTTTTTTCGGGGTATGGTTTCAGTTAAGTTGGGGGATGGGGGGGGGGGGGGGGGGGTGCTAACACTCTTCTGTAAAGTCGTTTGCGTCTTATGGCACACGTGTTTCGCGCATAGGCCGTATTTCAGGTTTACAACTACCCAGCGGTAGGTGAAGTTGTGCTCGCGAGCGTTGTTTACCACCACCATCATCGTGGTTAGAGCGGTGGCACCGACAGTGAGACCTGGCGAAAAAGCCTTGGTGGCGGCATGGGAGAGATGAGCGGTTCTTATTTGCGGGTGACTGTATGCGCGAACGCTTGTATCTATCGGTGGGCCTGCGGTGGCCGGCACCGCGGGCCGTCTGCCATGGGCCCTTGTGGCGAGTCAAGCGTTGGTGAAGCCCCCTTGTGTGTGTTCTTCTTGCTTATATATATATATATATATATATATATATATATATATATATATATATATATATATATATATATATATATATATATATATATATATATATATATATATATATAAATGAGATCTAACAGACAGTAATGCCAAGGAATGTACAGGGGAAGTTATTAGAACCAATGGAATGTAAATAAGAAGAAAGAAAAGTGGATGACAAAATAACCAGCCGTGAGCAGGCTGATTATTTTTTCATCCACTTTTCTTTCTTCCTATTTACATTCCATTGGTTCTAATAACTTCCCCTGTACATTCCTTGGCAATACTGTCTGTTAGATCTCATTAATATTGTGTCGAAACACGGAAAAACGAGCCCTTAGGTATACACTTCTTTCCATTATATATATATATATATATATATATATATATATATATATATATATATATATATATATATATATATATATAGAGAGAGAGAGAGAGAGAGTTTCGACGTCTCCGCCTAGAGTCGGGCCTTCATCCTGATGAAGGCCAGACTCTAGACCAAAACGTCGAAATAAACCACGTTGTGACCACTCACGGAGGATCTACTTGACTACTTGCAATGCTACGGCCACTCAGCCACTATGCCTATATATATATATATATATATATATATATATATATATATATATATATATATATGTATATATATATATATATGTATATATATATATATATATATATATATATATATATATATATATATATATATATATATATATATATATATATATATATATATATATATATATATATATATATATATATATATATATATATATATATATATATATATATATATATATATATATATTATAAACTTCGAGAATAGTGCAGTATAGGAAACAAAACAATAAAATATTTATTTATTCCTAACAGTTTCGGCTGGTGGACCAGCCTTCTTCGGAGGATGTAAGTGAAATGATACAAGTTCCCGTAGCAGAGGGTCACCCTCACAGTTTAAAGAACCTCCAAAAAAAGAGACAAACGGGCGAACGAGGTAGCAACAGACAACAAGAAGCAGAAGAAGGAGAGGAACTAGAAAGGAGCGATGGAGAGCCGCCGGAAACGAGCTCTGATCAGAGAAACTCTGATCATCTATTTGATATATATATATATATATATATATATATATATATATATATATATATATATATATATATATATATATATATATATATATATATATATATATATATATATATATTACAAAATCTTGACGTGCTAACATGTGCTACACTGCAGTGGCGGCGTTTCCGACTACTTCACAGCTATAGCCTCGCTTTCTGGCACGTACGATAAGCTGCTGCGACTGCACTACGCACACATCACACAATTTCTGATTGGCGGAGAGGAGTGAAAGCGACGGCTGCTCGTCTGGCTACGCATGCTTAGTGATTATAACCGAGCAGCCAATGATTGATTGGAGAAAGAGCGCGAGGAAGAGGAAAAGAGAATGGAGAGGGCTCCACAATTCCGCACCGTTGCGAGTGATAAAACTGTAGGTAGATGTGCTTCGTATGTCGAAGGAAGGCCTTCTCGACGCTGGCGGCACCCAATTGTATCTCCAGTGCATCAAGTCTGGCAGTATCACGAGTTTTTTTAAAGGCGAATCAGCTCTTTGACTAGCCTGTGTAACGCTGTCTGCCCGTGTCTCCATGCCAACACTCCACACCACGCCTCCACCCCTCTCCTCGCAGATGTTGGGATGATGTCAAGTAGGTCAAGTCACTGTGACACGTTGACGTCACTCTCTCCCTCACCCGCGGTAGCTGCCGTCTCCTCCCAACACACCTAGGTGGTATTTCTCCTCTGCCTACTCGCAACACTTTTCTCTCGCTTCACTCTCTCCACCACCCGCAACGCTCGACCGCGCTACGAATGGAAACACTCTTTCGGCTCGTTTATCTGCGATGAAACTTACATGAAACACGACCCGCCTCCGATGTCTTTGCATTTCAAAGAAACGTTTACTCTAGCATACCGAGTTTCGCTTGAAACCGTTCTTCCAGCACCCGCGTAGACACCCGTTTCAGCGGGGGCAAGCGCACCACTGCTGTTTCGCATCTTAGATAGTGCACAATTTTTTTCTTGTAATTTTACCGTTGAAGCTGTTTATGAAGCTCACCGTCGGCCCATGACGCGTCAACAGAAATTACTATAAGGCACGTTCTGCGTCTTCGCTTCCATAACACAGGCACCGATTTGTGCGATAGAAAAAATTTTATAGACGAAGAGAAAACACGTAGAGGTGGAGAAGGAGATATAAAGAAAGAGGAAAAATATAGGCGAAAAAAGATTCTTAGTGAGATGGAATTTGAGCCCACGGATCGAACGCGATCATCGTAACCACCACGCTTCTTTCTTTGTCCTTATAAGGACTACCTAATGTTTTCTATTTCACGCCCAAAACATGCAGATTGAACTTGAAGATGCAAAGAACGTTCAAAACAATGACGGCGTCACATAGGAAGGTCACATATTCAAGCAGCCCCGCTTCGCAGACACCGATGCAACAGTGAAGCCTCCCCTTCGATCGTCCGCTGTTTTGCAAGTCTTTCAGAGATCATCTTTTAGCTTAAACGATCTTTGTTAAACTTTGAGTAACGGCCCGTAATCATCAGTTGCAATTCGTCCCCTGAGTTACTCAGCAATGCAATGTCATCGGCGAAGCGCTGGTTACTAAGGTATTCTCCATTAACTCTTATCCCTAACTGTTCCCATTCTAGGCTTCTGAAAACTTCCTGTAAGCACGCGGTAAATAGCATTAGGGAGATTGTGTTCCCCTGCCTTACGCCCTTCTTGATTGGTATTCTGTTGCTTTCTTTATGAAGCACTATGGTGGCAGTTGATCCCCTGTAGATTTTTTCCAGAATGTTTATATATCCTTCATCTACGCCCTGGTTCCGCAATGTCAGCATGACGGCTGATGTTTCTACTGAATCAAACGCCTTCTCGTAATCTATGAAGGCTATGTATAGTGGTTGGTTATACTCTGAGCATTTCTCTATTACCTGATTGATAGTATGGATGTGGTCAATTGTTGAGTAGCCTGTTCGAAATCCTGCTTGTTCCTTTGGTTGATTGAATTCTAATGTTTTCTTTACTCTGTTAGCAATTACCTTTGTAAATAGCTTGTATACTACAGAGAGCAAGCTGATCGGCCTGTAATTCTTCAAGTCCTTGTCATCTCCTTTCTTATGTATTAAGATGACGTTAGCGTTCTTCCAAGACTCTGGTACTCTTCCCGTCTGGAGACACCTCGTAAACAGGGTAGCTAGTTTTTCTAACACAATCTGTCCTCCATCTTTCAGCAGCTCTGATGTTACCTGATCCTCACCAGCAGCTTTGCCTGAAACCCGCCAGAAAGGTGGGTCTTAGAATTAATCTGCAGAAAACAAAAGTAATGTACAACAACCTCAGAAAGGAGCAGCGCTTCGAGATAGGTAATAGTGCACTTGAAGTTGTAAAAGACTATGTCTACTTAGGGCAGGTAATAACCGCAGAGCCGAACCAGGAGATTGAAGTAACTAGAAGAATAAGAATGGGGTGGAGCACATTCGGCAAGCACTCTCAAATTATGACAGGTAGATTGACACTATCCCTCAAGAGGAAGGTATATAACAGCTGTATCTTGCCAGTACTTAGCTACGAAGCAGAAACCTGGAGACTTACAAAGAGGGTTCAGCTTAAATTGAGGACGACGCAGCGAGCAATGGAAAGAAAAATGGTAGGTGTAACCTTTAGAGACAAGAAGAGACCAGAGTGGATTAGGGGACAAACGGGGGTTAAGGATATCATAGTTGAAATAAAGAAGAGGAAATGGACATGGGCCGGGCATGTAACGCGTAGACAGGATAACCACTGGTCATTAAGGGTAACTAACTGGATTCCCAGAGAAGGGAAGCGGGTTAGGGGGAGACAGAAGGTTAAGTGGGCAGATGAGATTAAGAAGTTTGTGGGTATAAATTGGCAGCAGCAAGCACAGGACCGGGTTAACTGGCGGATCATGGGAGAGGCCTTTGTCCTGCAGTGGATGTAGTCAGGCTGACGACGATGATGATGATGATGATGATGAGTAACGGCCCACCGCGGGGGTCTTGTGGATGAGGTACTCTTCTGCTGACGCGCAGGTCACATGATCGAATCCCGGCGGCAGCGGCTGCATTTCCAGATGGAGATGGAAATGTCGCAGGCCCGTGTGCTCCGATTCGGGTGCACGTTAAAAAACCCCAGGTGGTCGCAATTTCCGGAGTCCTCGACTACGGCGTTTCTCATAATCATATGGTGGTTTTCGGTCGTACAACCCCACATATCATCAAGCTTTCAGTAACAGTATAGATCTATTGCATCTTGACTGTGTACACAGGTTTACAAAGAAGCATTCGCTCAAGGTGCCCGTACGTCAATGGCAACGTCATCGAGAATATTTCCGGGACGGCGATCTTCAGTTGCGCGAACATCAATCGGCGCTTTTCTCGAATACCATGCTAGCCTTTGCGGCGCGTTTATCTCATTCCCTCAGATGCTTATGTCGGGCAGCATCGGGATTATTAGTTCAACTCAGAAAGGGCAAATGCTGCAGAAACAAAGCGAGTGTGTTGTCCTTTTGTTATTTTGTTTATTCCAATGGTGCGCACCTACGGTCTTGATCTTCATTTTAGTGTCCCCTATGAATGACGTTTGGGGATGAGAATACCTTGATTTTTATAAACACTGCCGTTTATTTGTGCATATCTTCGTTTAACGCCCTACATCGAGTCCCACGGGGATCTGCCGCATTTCTTCGGTTCGCTGCTTTCCGCTACACGTCATTTACGCAATTCTGGTGTGGACCCGCTCTATGCAGGCGCCGCGGCTGCTCGGCTGTGTGTCGGCAGCTCCGAAAGAAAAACAGCTTGATTGAGCGCCGTCGCACCTGCAGCCCAAATGCGCACTGTCGTTATCGGGGCCGGAAGAGCGCTTCCTCCTGCGCGAGTGACGCCCGAGGCCTCAAAGCGCGGGCACAATTCGATTTCAAGCGCCATTCTTCGGAGTTTGCCAACTTGGTCGACTTGCACCGGCTGATTCGTCCACTGGCGCCTCGTGAGCCGAGCTTATCGGGCTCGAGAAAGAAAATATACACAAGATACAAAGGCTGGTCATGTGAAACGCCAATTCCTGTTTAAACGAGCTAGCGTTGCGAAGGCCATCAGTGAGTGAAGGTGACTATAAATATGCGCACGCAGAATTTCTTCAGTAATGTGAACAACTTCCGTATATTGCGCATCACAGCTTGAGCGACTTCGAATGCATGAAGGAAAGGCACATAAGCTGGAACAGAAAAAGACGGGTGACAGCTGAACGTATTCCCCACCACACATCATATGGCTCGCTCGCACGCACACGACACTACGCATTAGTGACACAAAAGTGGTAAAAAAATTACACCATCTCTTATTCAAAGGCTTGCGTGTAAAAGCGGCGGGGCGCATTTCTCCGAGGAAATTTCCAAGCCTGCATTTCGGAGGTAACGTATTGTTTCAGTGGCAGTTTTCGAAATCCAAGCTGCCACACTTCTACGCAACAGCAGGCGTGTTACAGCCGATGCTCAAACGCAGGTGTCATCTGCGTACATTGATAGCATCAATGGTAAAACTGTACAATGCTTTCAATCGTTTTCGGGCGTCATGAGTGACAGGAATCTATCATAGAGCGATCACGTCTTGTACATGAAAAAAAAATGGTTAATAGACATCTGCTGAAGTTCTTCGCAATGAAGACTTCGGTCGCCCGGTGCAATGAATGCTACAGGGTACTTTTTTACTGTGGTGCAGCTTACCGGCATTGACCAACGCAAGCAAAGCAAGCCTGCCAGAGTGTTCAGGCCCACGCACTCCAGATTCGCCTAGGCTTGCCTCGTAGTGCGTCGACAATGGCTTCTATAGCAATCGCCATTGATCCCCTCATTGCGACACATATTGATGTGGAGACACTTAGGACAGGTATGAGACATATTTCTCGGAGACCCTGCCACCACCTAGCCTTTTTGCCAGTTCGTCCTTTTGCCAAACGGTAACCACGTATTGTGACTCTTCGCCAACATGTTTCACACCAACCTCCAGGCTTTCGACTCCTTTTTTTGCGCCTGACTCAGCCTAACATCAGCCTAACAATACCTGGCATCTAGAAAAAAGCAGAAATGTCGTAACCTGCTCTTAAGCAGCTTGGTCTGCTCTTGTTATACAAGACGCACCAAGGCTGTATACACGTATACACCGACGCCTCCGTTTTACAGAACAGTTCAATGGCATCTTTTGTTATAACACCGCGCTCGAAATAGACAGAGAACGAAGACAATATGCGCGCCAAAAGTCTCGTCAAAAGGGACATTGAAGAAGACGATGTGCTTTTGCTTATGTCTTTTGCTCTTGGCTCCTGCATAAAAACACACGCCGTCGGTTCTCGGACTCAACGTCTCGGTGATCTGCTTACGTTGAACTGCGACACTGGTGGAGGTTCTGGACCGCAAGCCTGCCGATGCTCTACACTCCACCTGGTAGCCGTTCAACAAATCATACATGTGATATTTTTCATGTCATGACTAGTCAAATATGTTTTTCCTACAGTCATGTTATGTCATGCCAAGTTTGATATTGATACCATTATCGAAACGGCCAGGAAAGCTAAAAGTCGTAGGCGGTTAGTTAGATAGATAGATAGATAGATAGATGGATAGATAGATAGATAGATAGATAGATAGATAGATAGATAGATAGATAGATAGATAGATAGATAGATAGATAGATAGATAGATAGATACGCTCAAAGTCGCCGAAGTTAGCTAAGAAATGCTTCGGATTTAAAAGGACGTGTACCAGCTGCCACGCATCGACGACTCGTTAGATAGATTACGTCGCGCCCACTTTCCTCTTTCGATTTTTAAAACGGGTACTGGCAGATTGAGGTTGACAAGCGAGACCGCGAGAAAACACCCTTTGTAACCCCCGACGGCATGTACAAATTTCGAGCTCTTCCTTTTGGTTTGCGTTCAGCGCTCCCAAATTTCCAGCAAATGATGAAGACTCTGCTTACTGGTCTCAAGTGGCAGCCTTGTCTCGTGTACCTTGATGGTGTAGTCGTTTCTTCTGAAATATTCCAGCAACATCTTCACTGCCTAAGGAGTGTGCTAGAGGCTATTCGATCAGCAGATCTTAAACCAGAGAAGTGTCACTTTGGTTATGAAGAGCTCAAGTTCCTCTGCCTTGTAGTGAACGCTGGAGGAGTCCGACCCGATCCCGACAAGCTTACTGCTGTAGCCACGTTTCGTTTCGGCCTCCTACTGACAAAAAGGCTGTTCAGCGCTTTCTGGGCTTGTGGGCCTACTATCGGCGATTTATTAGAGGGTTTTTGAAGATAGCTGAACTCTTGACCCGCCTTACACGAGACGACACACCGTTTGTATGGGATACCGAGCAACAGGATGCTTTTGCCGAATTACGACAGCGGATGCAGTCAGCCCCCGTTCTTGCGCATTTTCACGATGATGCTGACACAGAGGTCCACACTGAGGCCAGTAACATCGGCCTCGGCGCAGTACTCATCCAGCATCAATACGGCAAACAACCAGCCATAGCCGGCACCAGCTGCTCACTATCCCGTACGGAGGTTAATTACACGACCACAGCGAAAGAGTGTCTCGCAGTAGTATGGACGACCACCAAGTTTTGCCCGTACCTCTATGGTCGTCCATTCAAAGTATTGACGGACCACCATGCCCTCTGCAGGTTGCTGAACATGCGGGATCCCTCAAAACGACTGACTCGGTACATAGCTTGCGTCTACAAGAATTTAATATAACCATCGTCTATTGGTCTGGACGGAAGCACAAAGACGCTGATACACCCATACCGTTTAGCAGAAAGAAAAGAACGATGATGGTTTCTTGGGCGTCCTTGGCTCATTCGACTTGAGCAGACGGCAGTGAGAGGATGCCGAGACGGACGCCTTGTGCCTTCAGAGAAAATGAAAAAAAAAATCGCACCATATCCACGGAGTGAGTGATGATGAGTGGGGCGAAGTGTCCGTAAGCCCGTCCATGATTCCGTCCATCCGTTCATTTTTGCTTCCGTCCATCCGCGCTACCATCCGTGCGTATATCACGCGTCCGTCCATGAGTCCGTCCATCCATCTGTCCGTCCGTTTGTAAGTCGATCCGTCCGTCTTCTAGCCTGTCTGTCTATCCGTGCGTGCGTCCGTCTAGTGGTACCGCCATCTCACATCTCCTGTGGCACATACCTGCTCCGCGCGTCCATCCATTCGTCCGTCCGTCTGCTAGTCTGTCTGTTCGTTCATCCATGCGCCCGTCCGTGCGTCCACCTAGTGAACACTCCAAGTACCGCCATCTCCCATGTCACATCTCCTGTGGCACATATGGCGAGACCACGGGCCGCGGCATCCGCCTCCTCGTTGCGGTTCGGAGATCCTGGTATCAGGTCCCTACCCATGTGAGCCGGGAACCATTTTAGCGTCAGCCTCGACTTGGACTCGTCGCTTGCCAACGCCCTAGCAGCCGCCCCGCACACGGCTCCGCGCGAGAAGCTACGGATGGCCGTCTTGCTGTCACTGAGTATTGTCCGCACGCCCGGGGAGCGCGCCGCCAAGGCTATCGCCATCTCCTCGGCCTGGCTCGCGCTCCGCGTACGCACGCTGCATGACGTGACGATCTTGCCCGTCGTTGCGGCGACCGCCGCCGCCACGTAGGCGTCCTTGTTCTTGACTTTGGCCACGTCCACGTAGACGGCGCCCTCGTCGTTCTGATGTTGCAGCAGCAGCGCCCTGGCTCGCGCCGCTCGTCGTCCCTCGCTTTCGCCGGGACCCATGTTCTTTGGCAGCGGATACACCACCAGTCTTCGCATGGTTGACTCCGTGAGTGGAGACGTTTCGTGGTCTTGTTCCTCGGGGGAGGACAGGCCCACTCGTTCCAGCAGCCGCCTGCCGACCGCGGTGCGGCCCAGGCGCGTCAATTGAGCAGTACGTTGGGCCTCGCCGATCTCCGAGAGCGTGTTGTGCGCTCCCAGAGATAGCAAGGCCGTCGTCTTGGTGCCGTTGAGCAGGCCCATGGCACCCGCATACGCCTTGCGGATGGCCGCGTCGATTCGCTTCCTCTCCGCTTCCGTCCACTTGTGAAAGGCCCCCGCGTATGCTGCGTGGCTAACTGCAAAGGCCTGCAGCAGTCGCAGGAGGCTCGCTTCTCGGATTCCTCGGGACCTCGACGTGACCCTCTTGACGAGTCTCGTCGCTATCCCGATCTTCGTTACTATGTGGTTGGCTGCCGTCCCGTTCGTGCGGTGGGCGTCCACGTACATGCCTAGTACTCGGAGGCTCTGGACGTGCGGGACCGGCGTGCCGTCGCTGGCTCGGACGACTATGTTGCGTTCCGCTTCTTCCGCGGCCCGCTTTCTCCATCTTCCCGGTGGTGGGAGCACCAATAACTGGGACTTCTGTGGCGAGCACTTCAGCCCCGTGTCTCTCAGCGTGGTCTCCACGGCGTCGATCGCTGCCTGCAGTCCGGCCTCGATGTCGCCGTCACTGCCGCCCGTCGCCCATATCGTGACGTCATCGGCATAGATGCAGTACCGGATCTTCGGTCCGAGTGCGTCAAGGCTCTTGGCGACGGCGATCATCACGATGTTGAATAGAAGCGGGGATATCACGGACCCTTGTGGGGTTCCGACGCTTCCTAGCTCCCTCTCTTCGAGTCGTTCGCCTCCCACCTCTAGCCTCGCCGTGCGACGAGTGAGGAAGGATCTTACGTAGTCGTACGTGCGCTTGCCCATGTTGAGCTTTGCCACGCAGGCAAGGATGGCCGAGTGCTCCACCTTATCGAAGGCGCTCTGCAGGTCCAGGCCGAGAATGGCCCGGTTGTCTTTCTGCGGAACGCCTCCGGCTGGCTCTAGTACCTCGCGTTGCAGCAGCAACATCGCGTCTTGCGTCCCCAGGCGAGACCGGAATCCCAGCATGGAGTCGTTGTAGTGACCGTTCTCCTCCAAGTACCGCTGCCACCGGTTGTTGAGGACGTGCTCCAACACCTTGCCCACGCAGGACGTGAGCGAGATGGGGCGCAGGCCCTCTATTGCCGGCGGCTTGTTGGGCTTGGGCAGTAGTATCGTCTTGGCCGTCTTCCACTGCTTGGGAAGGCTTCCGCTCGTCCAGCAGGCGTTGAAGTACTTCGTCAGGGCCGAGACTGCAGCGTCGCTGATGTTACGCAGAGCCTTGTTTGTCACTTTGTCCGGTCCCGCGGCTGAGCGACAGTTCAGGGCGTTCGTTGCCTGGCGCACCTCCCACTCCTCGATCTCGCGGTCGAGCAGCGGGTTGGGCGCGCCGTCGTATTCCGGATGCTCCACGTGGTTTGTGGCCGGGAGGTACTTGTCGTTTAGCCGCTTGTGCATCTCCGCTTCGCCTAGCTGGTTGGCCGCGGCGTGGAGGATCTGCGACATGCGGTGTCGTTGATGTTCCTTACTCTTGGTCTCGTCCATGAGGTGGCGCAGGAGGGCCCACGTGCCTCCCCTATGGAGTTGGCCATCCGCTTCGCTACACATGGCATACCATTGCTGGGCACACAGTTGGCGGCTGTAGCGCTCGATTTCCTTCCCGAGTGCCGCGACGCGTTTGCGCAGCGTTCGGTTGTGCCTTTGTCTTTTCCATCTTCGTTGTAGCGATCTCCTCGCCTCCACGAGATGGGCGAGGCGCGGGTCCACCCGATCGGCTTCCTCCGGTACCTCGACTTCGGTCGTGGCGTCCTTGGCGCCCGCCTCCGAAGACACGACGGCGACCAAAGAAGAAGGCGAGGAGCAGCTGCTCGATTACGGCGACATCCTCGCGTGGTACAGAGAGCAACGGCGTGGCTTCCCGCCTCCGCACAGGGATCTTACCCGGTGGGAGGCGGTGAGGTTGCGCCAGCTCCAAACCGAGACTGTGCTGACCCCATCGCTAGCGCGACACGTGTGCCCCGAACTCTACGTGAGTGAAATGTGCAGTGTGTGCGCGAGCGCGAGAGCCACCCTGGCTCACATACTCTGGGGATGTGACGCAGACAGCGCGGACGGTCCGGTGTTACCGCCGCAAGTAGAACAGCGTGTGGGGTCTACGGACCCAGAAGACCAGCGAAGGGCCGTCCGGCAGCTCGAGGTCGCACTGGCGCTGCAAAGGCGAAAGGGGGACACCCTCAGTAACCCGAGCGGCGACGGGGCACGAAGGCCTTGAGGTCTAGGCCCGCGTGACATTAGGACTTCTAGTGTAACGTGAGATAGGGTGAACCCCACGCCCTGCGCGGCCGGAGGGAATCCCGCATGCTGGAACCCAATAAAGTTTATTCTCTCTCTCTCTCCTGTGGCACATACCCGCTCTAGAGTGGGTGTGTGCCACCGCTGGCTACGTACAACAAGGGAGAATATACAGACCCACGCCTTAAGGGGCTTTGCCTCAAAAACGTAGAAGCAGCTCGCGATAGAATTGAACAATCGACGCAATGTGCATGCGTGAACGGCTGACCAAACCACTAGAAAAGTGTTTGCGCCACTTCGAGAGGATTACCGGTGCGGAAAAGTGTTTTCGCAAACATAGCAGGAGTCAGCTCGACTGTATTCTCGTGACACTGACAGCTAGGAGACATTGACAAGGCCATCGCTCCCAAGTTGAAAAGTGCCAAACCAATGAAAGCGCGATGCGACGAGCAGCTCCATGAGACGGGACAAAACGAACCAACGACTATGGGCATTTTCCTGCAGAAACAGCACAGTGAGCAGATTCTTCACGGCCCTTTTTGTGAAGCGGGGTAGCACGAGAATTCCTGCTTCTCGTAGGTCTCAACCGGGTTCAGTCGATCGTTGAGGACTCGCCGTGGTGGTGACGTGTATGCGTACGCTGTGTAGTTCCATATTTCTTCTTTGCGGTCCATATAATTAGCGGAATACGGAAAGTTGTCCCACGCCATGTTGTTTAAGGAAGCCTTCAGTTAGGCCGTAGGCTACCTTGACCAAACTTCACTTAAGTACGAGGAAAGTTCCGCGAAAGTACGAGGTGAGTTCTTGAAACACGTTAAGGGCGGACATATGACTAAGGTTGACTTAAGTCATAAGGATAACGTCGAGTAAGGTTTGTGAATATAGGGTCAAAACATGGTTCTACAACCATGAAAGGGACTTTCCTGATATACAACATTCAAGGCGCAACTCCGTCTGATTTTTAGCATGCCTGTAGGAAGCTCTGAAGTGGCCAAACAGAAACTCGCACCCGCATCCGAGGGCTGGACAATTCCTATACATCGTATATTGAAAACGTGCTGCAGCTATTTGTGGCAGAGCCCTAAATGACATGACGGAAGCCGATCGCATCCTTCACATACTGAAAGGTGTCCACTTTGTTGCTTTCAGTGCTCTCGTCATTCAGAACCCCGATATAGTTCCAAGACGCCATGACTACGCGTCAAAGTCTAGACACGCTTTATTCCGTGCACCTTCCACAAGCCCCCTGTGACACCCACTTTACCGGAAAACCTGAATTGCCAGCTCTCGTGCGGATCCTATGAAGATCGTGCTTCATAGGATCAGCATGATTGTCCGAGAAAAAATTTACGGTCTTGTCCCGGGCAACCCAGCCGTTCTCTTGGTTCTCTCTCCTTCTCCAAACCTGTGTGACACTATCAGGGTCGAACTGGAATCGATGACAAGCGTCACATGGGCCGCGTCTCGTGGGCCCTTTCATGCGCCTTCGTAGGCCAAGGTTCTCTCACGAGCCCTTGCACTAGTTTCATATTTGTCTGCTGACGTCGTATGCGACCATTTGGCTTCGATGGCAGCTCAGGCGCTGGTGCAACCACACTACCCGGCCTGGCGTCCTCCGCACACCATCTGCTTCTACTGTGGCGTACGGGGCCATATATCCCGCTTCTGTCACCACTGTTAGCAAAATGAACGACGTGGGTATTCAGCTTATGAGCGAGAATTTCCACCGAGATACAATACCCCCGTTCCCGCACCGTATCCACCCTTCTACATCGGTCTCCCTCACCTCCAAAGTCCCGAGGCTTCAGAATGTGCACAAAATGCAGACTTTACATAACGTGCAGACTTCTTATGTCGGTCATATGTTATTCAATGTTAATGATAATCTTTTTTGCCTTGCCAGACAGTGTACTGCTGGCGTCCTCATCAACGGAAAACATCATCATGTAGAGTTGACTGTGCTTCCTTCATGCACTCTTCAGATCGTCTTAGGCTGGAATTTCTTATAGGCTGCCTCTGCTGTCATTTCGTGTGGTCAACCTCTCACTCGTCTTACGGACACTGACCATTATTTTCCTTACAATTTTGTCACCCCACCTTGTTACAGCTGTCCAAAGCGCGTTCTTACTATCAGCTCACGAGACATTATAGATGTTGACGCAGTGGCTATCTCTTGCCAGCACCACATTTTTGAGGAATCGCTATGACCTAGTGCGGTTCTCTCATGGTTATGAAAGCATTACTGCCTACAACACGACACCAGAACTACCATTGCTGCCGGCATTCTGGTGGAAGCACTGGTATTTGTCGATACTGTTTCATCTGACTCCTCCTCGTCACATTGAACACCCGACGGAGGTTCATCTCGTGCTATCAAAGCCGCTATGAGCACAGATCATAGTTCGACCGAGACTGATGCCTTGCTGACATTATTGAAACACGAAACTTGCTTCAACGTTTGCTCTGATTGCATCAGTTAAACAACCATGGCTGCTCATCGCATCGACACAGACGGATCCCGTATCATTCGCCGCCACCCTTACCGTGTATCAGCTTCTGAACGCAACGTTATAGAAGAAGTTAATGACAAGCTCGCGTGCAACATCATCAGGTCTTCAGCAAGCCCATGGTGTTCTCCTGTTGTACTAGTGAAAAAGAAAGATGGCTAGGTGCGATTCTGCGTCGACTATAGAGCACGGAACAATATTACCTGTAAGGACGTCTATTCTTGCCTCGGATCGGCGGTTCTCTTGCTATGTAATAAGGTACCGAGTATTTTTCAAGTCTTCACTTACGCTCTAGTTATTGGCAGAGCCCCATGCACGAGTCCGATAAACAAAAGACTGCTTTTGTCACGCCTGATGAAATCTTCGTATTCAGTGTAATGGATTTGGGCCTATGAAATGCCCCTGCCACGTTCGAACGCATGATAGATGCGGTACTGCGGGGCTCCAAATTGAAGACCTGCAGGCCTTTGTTGTTTGGATGACATTGTCATCTTTTCATCTAGCTTCTAACAGCATGTGGAATGGCTAGACGAGATTCTAACGTGTCTAGCTAAGGCCGGTCTCCAGTTCAGCACTAAGAAGTGTCGGTTTGCCAGTCGCAGCATAAAGTTCTAGGTCACGTCGTCAGTAAACATGGCATTGAGTTCTATAGCGACAAGGCTGCCGCGTTACTTCACTTTCCCACACCAACGACATCGATTGATTGATTTATGGGGTTTAACGTCCCAAAACCACCATTTGATTATGAGAGACGCCGTAGTGGAGGGCTCCGGAAATTTTGACCACCTGGGGTTCTTTAACGTGCACCCAAATCTGAGTACACGGGCCTCTAACATTTCCGCCTCCATCGGAAATGCAGCCGCCGCAGCCGGGAATCGAACCCGTGACCTGCGGGTCAGCAGCCAAATACCTTAGCCACTAGACCACCGCGGCGGGGCTACCAACGACATCCAAAGACCTTCACACCATCCCTGGCTTAACGTCGTACTTCCACCGCTTTGTGCGTGATTTCGCCCCTATCGCCGCTCCTCAGCACAAACTTCTGACCGCAAGCGCACCTTGGTCAGATGCCTGCAAAGCCACTTTTCACACTCTCGAGCGATGCACCACATGACGGCCATTGCATTGCTATTTCGACCCTGCAGCACCTACTGTGCTACACATACACTTAAGTGGACATAGCATCGGTGCTGTCCTTGTCAGCGGAACCACGCTTCCGAAGAACAAGTCGTGGCCTACGCTGGCCGTGCTCTTTCTCCTGCTGAGCCAAATTTAGCATCACCGAAGAAGAATGCCTCGCCATCGTGTGTTCGTGCAAAAACTTTGCCCCTTATACAGCCGGATATTGACAGTCGTGACTGGCCATCATGCTCTTTGTTGGTAATCGACACTCAAGAATTTTTCGGGATACCTTGGACATTGGGTGGTACGTTTACAGGAGTATGGCTACAGTGTTACTATAGGTCAGGTCGGCAAAACCAAGATTTGTCGTGTTGCCCACTCTTGCCAAATGCCCGACTATCACCCTACATCTGTTCGTCACCGACGAGCCAAGTGGCCAAACAGATGGCTGATGGTCCAAAAGAGTTCGTTGCCCGGGCGGATCTTCTTTCAGCCACAGATCTCGCATCACTCCAACCTATACTGCCGCACAATCATCGATCGGCTCAGTCTCTTTCGTGTCCATCTTGTCTCTGTGTCGTCGTTTTGTTCTCGCGCTATAACGTCGTCATGCCATATCGTCATGCCATACCAACTAGCCCAAGCTGCCACACTTGTGACTTACTCTGGGCTCCAAACAGCCGCTTAAGACGACAGCTTGCACGCTTCAAGCTTCAAGATAAAAGATTATATCGGCAAATTTACCATCCTCTCGATAACCAATGGTTTCCAGTCGTCCCTCACTCACTTCGTCTCCAGGTTTTACAAGCAGTTCATGATGACGTGACAGCTGGCCACTTAGGTTTGCAGAAGATCACAACAAGACTCACTGCTTCTGGCCTGGCCTTTCCACTTGTGTGGCCAAGTACGTCGGTTCGTGCGCGTCACGGCAGCACCGAAAACGTACCGCATCTCTTCCGGCGAGGCCGTTGCAATTTCTGCCGTGCCCATCCACAACTTTTGAATTCGTGGGCATCTAATTATGTGGACCACTCCCTCTTACTCCCGACTGTCACCATTGGATTGTTACTTCCGTCGACCACCTTACTTTCTATGTGGAGATGGCAGCTCCTCCCTCTGGTGCTACCTCTGAAGTCACTGATTCTATCCTGCGTGCCATAATTTTGCGCCATGATGCACCGCGAATGCTCCTTAGTGGCCGTGGCAAGACATTTCTTTCCCACGTCCATGGTGAAATCCTCCAGGCATCTAACACCACGCACAAGGCCACATCACCCAACCATCCGCAAACGAATGTTCTGACCGAACGTTTTCACCGAACTTTGTCTGACATGATCCCCATGTGTGTTCAAGATCAGAAAAACAGGGACACTATGCTTCCCTTCGACACATTCGCATACAATACTGCCATACAACATACGATGAATTGCAGCCAATTTTTCATCCTGTATGCCGTTCACCGACTGTTATTCTGGACATCACCTTTTTGTCCACATCCTTCGTCTCTTCCAGATGAGTTAGTTGATCAAGCCATCCGTTGCCGTGAAGTTGCCGGAGCCAACACGGATACCATTCAGGACATGAGGAAAGTCGTTATTGATGCGAAACGTCAGGTTGTTACGTTCTGCCCTGCCGACGAAGTCCTTCTGTGGGCACCCGTTCGTGCATCTGGGCTCTGCGAAAAATTATGTCACAAATATCTCGGTCTATACATCGTGCTGGAACAAGCATATGACGCCAGATATCACGTAGCTCCTAATAACCGTCACTGCAGCATGGAGATCACTCGTGTATCTTGACTGAAACTATATATTCGGCGCTCTCTCTAACTGGCTGGCCGCTTTTTGTCATCGTCTTTTTTCTCTCTCTCTCCCTCTCTGTCTATATATATATATATATATATATATATATATATATATATATATATATATATTGCAAGGGAGTTTAATAGCGACGCCAGGTAGTAGGCAGGCAATCCAGCGTCTACAGCTCGTGCACCCCCTCGCGCTTCGCACTCAGAGAGAGATGGTCCCACTAGGCAGTGCCTTGTGAATTCCCCACTACAATACCCCGGCGACGAAGACGAGCCATCCTGGCGACTCAAGGTGACGAGAGAACAGGAGGGTCGTAGCAGGGCTTGAGGCGACTGACGTGGACCGTCTCACGACCAAGGCGGCGCTTGTACGTGGACGGCTTGAGCGGTTCAATCACATAGGTGACAGAAGGAGGGTGCTGTATGACGCGGTAAGGGCCAGTATACTTCGGTGCAAACTTGGGAGTCAGGCCAGGAGAGTGGAAAGGCAGTCGGAGCCACACGAGAGAACCGACGGGGAAAGTGTCCTGAACAAGATCACGGTCGTGGCGATCTTTTTGGAGGGCTTGATTATCTGCTGTGAAGGACCGTGCAAGCTGACGACACTCTTCGGTATGTTCGGCCATTTCAGAAACAGGGCTGAACTCGGAGGCATCAGGATTGTATGGCAGAATTGTGTCGAGTGTTCTGCATGGGTTACGACCATATAAAAGAAAAAAATGGAGAAAAGCCCATTGTTGATTGAATCGCCGTATTGTAGGCATACGTCACGAAAGGAACGACAACGTCCCAATTGGAGTGGTCGGAATCAATATACATAGCGAGCATGTCTCCGAGGGTTCTATTGAAACGTTCCGTTAGGCCGTTCGTCTGAGGGTGGTAGGCTGTTGATGTGCGGTGTACCATACGGCATGACTGTAGGAGCTGCTGCAGAACTTCGGACAAAAATACGCGACCTCTGTCACTCAGGAGCCCGCGTGGTGCACCTTGACGAAGAACAAACCGGTGCAAGATGAAGGTTGCAATGTCACGAGCGCCAGCCGAAGGTAGCGCTGCCGTTTCGGCGTACTTTGTCAGATGGTCGGCAGCCACAATCACCCATCAATTACCACCAACAGAGCACGGTAGTGGGCCGTATAGGTCAATCCCAACACGGTCAAATGGGCGTGTAGGATATGGTAAAGGCTGCAGTTGACCGGGTGAATGAGGAAATGTCTTGCGCTGCTGACACAGGGAACATGAGCGAATGTGTTTGCGCACAAACGTGTACATACCCCGCCAGTAGTAACGTTGGCGGATCCGCTCATACGTCTTTAGCGCACCGGCGTGTGCATGTTGCGGCTCAGCATGAAAATATTCGCAGATATCAGACCGCATATGGATGGCTATGACTAGCAGCCATTTACGACCCACCACTTGGTAGTTGCGACGGTATAACAGGCCATCCCATATGGCGAAATGCGTTGCTTGGCGGCGAAGAGCACGCGGGTAACCGGAAGTTGATGCGTCAGAAAGCATATTCAAGAGCGAGACAATCCAAGGGTCTTTCCGCTGTTCGGATGACATGTCTGTGACGCTGATGGCAGAGATGGGAAGGTCAAGGGCTGATATTTCCGTATTATCAGATTTCACGGGTGATCGTGAAAGCGCATCTGCGTCAGAGTGCTTTCGCCCCGATCGGTAGACGACGTGTATGTCGAATTCCTGGAGGCTGTACAATACCCCGCTGGAGCATGTCAGCAACCTGGTCGTCAATAACACGGCGCTCCGACGCTGGGACTCGGTAGGGGCGCTGCCGTAGAGGCGTATGGCTTCCTGTGTCAATCTTGTGGGATATGTTTGATGTGCGACTGAGGCCAGAAGCGTGGCTGTCAAAAGAAGTACGAAACTTTTGCAGCAGGTTCACTAACTGGCTTCGTTCTGAAGAAGACGTTGCGACATCGATGGAGCGGTGGAAAGCGTCAAGGAGTGACTGGTCAACAACAGAGTCAGAAATGAGTGCGCTGAGGTCCGTAGAAAGTAAACTAGATGGAGCGTCAAAAATGCAACGGGCGTCGATCGGATGCACGTGACCGAGACATTCACCATAGAATAAAGGTAAAGGCCCTTCTAGCGTATTGTACACGAGCGTCTTCGTGACGCCATGGTGGAGAGTAAGGAGAGCAATGGGCTGTGGAGAACATTTGCGTTGAATGAACAGGGCAGAGGGCGTAAATAAAACATCACCATCTGAAATAGCGTCACACGACACAGTCACCAGCAGAGAAGAGCGTGGTGGTACTGTGGTGTCGTCGGAAACAAACAGTTTATAACACGGCAGGGAGGCTTCGACAGCGTCTACATCAGGAAGTGCAGATAGCTCAAGTTCAGCGCGACAGCAGTCAATGACGGCATTATTATTCGCAAGGAAGTCCCAGCCGAGTATCATGTCATGGGAACACGAGGGCAGCACTACGAATTCGACGATATACACAATCCCTTGGACGACGAATCGTGTGGTACAGGCTGCGAGAGGTGTTACACTTTGTGCGTTAGCCGTTCTAAGAGAGAGGCCGGATAATGGCGTCAGAACTTTGCGGAGTTTGCGGCACAGGTTGATCGAAACGACGGATAGAGCGGCTCCGGTGTCGACAAGCGCCATGACGACGATACCATCGACTGACACTTCAATGACGTTAGCTGGACAGGAGCGAGGACTTGTGCATGGCGACGGGGACGCAGTTCGTGCCTCGGGAACTGCGGCCGTTAGTTTTCCTGGTCGGTGGATCCGGAGCGGCGACGCATAGGGGAAAGCGAACGTCGACGTGGAGATGGGGAGTGGCAGGTCGGGCCGTGTGGACGATCAGAAGGAAATGAAGAGGAAGGAGGGCTTGAAGGCGTAGAAGAAAACTGAGGGTCAAAAGAGGGCATCCGTCGAATGTTCTGAGCAGCCTGGCGACGACGACAATAACGTGCCACGTGGCCAACACCACCACAAGCAAAACATATGGGACGGTTGTCGTGGGTCCGCCATTGGTCGGAGTAGACTCCGACTTGCGGCTGGGGGCAGAAAACTGCGGCCGAGGTGGTATCGGCATAGGCGGCGGGGAATAGATCGGCGGCGAAAAGGGCGGCGACGAATACGTAGGCGCTGGCTGGAACGCAGGCTGTTGAGGTCGAGCAACGGCCTCGGCGTACGTGAGAGGTGCGGCGACTGGCGGCGGTTCACGAACGGGAGGAAGAACTTGTGCGACCTGGTCTTGAATGAAGTCGCGGAGTGTAGACGTCGATCTGCGTGGTTGATCGGGTACGCAGGACATCAAAGAGAGCTGACGAGCGACCTCAGCGCGGATGAACTCTTGGATCTTGGAGAGAAGAGGGGCATGGTCTTCTCCTATGCCAAGGGTGGACAGGCTGGACAAAGAGTTGTCGAGCACCGAGGGACGTCGGGTGGAAAGACGTTGCCTGCGCAACTCGTCAAAACTCTGGCATAACTCGGTCAGTTCTAGGACAGTGCGAGGACTCTTAGATAGCAACATTTGGAAAGCGTCGTCCTCAATGCCCTTCATGATATGCTTGATCTTAAGCTCTTCGGACATGGACTCGTTGACTCGCTTGCAAAGGTCCAGAACGTCCTCAATATAGCTTGTGAAATTCTCACCAAGCTGCTGGGACCGAGTATGTAAGCGTTGTTCGGCACGGCGTTTGCGTACCTCAGGCCGCCCGAAAACTTGTGTGAGGCTCGTTTTGAAGACCGACCATGTAGGGAGTTCCGCTTCGTGGTTTATAAACCACAGCTTGGCCACGTCCGACAGGTAGAAGGAGACGTAGGCCAACTTGGCGGCGTCGTCCCATTTGTTGTGAGTACTCACTTGCTCGTACATGGAAATCCAGTCGTCAACGTCCTTGTCTTCTGTGCCTGAGAAAACAGGGGGATCTCGCAGATGCAGAGAACCGGCGCAGAGAACGGTAGGCGGTGCCGATGGAGGAGTTGGAGCGGCGCTTGCGTCGGTAGGCATAGTGGATGGTAAAATGCGATTCCGAAGCTCCAGGGTGATCGAAACCCAGCAGAATCCACCACTTGTAACGGGGTTTATTTGCAGCGCAGAGCGCAGAAAGCGAAGCAGTCAGCAGCGTCCGGCCAAGCGTAGCAAGCACGAGCTTATGCTGATGGCGATGCCCCTGAGGCGCCGAGAAATGCCGCTCAAGCTCCTCTTCTTCACTACAATATATATATATATATATATATATATATATATATATATATATATATATATATATATATATATATATAGATTGTTATGGTTGATTTAAAGGATAGGTGGATTTATTCACAGGGTCAGGATGAAGTTCGGCAGTCGCGGTAAAGATGGAGTCCTCAGGCCACACCAGAAAACGTCGTCTTCCTCTTCTACCTCACCGGCACATACTACAGCCCGGCTCATACCGTAGCAATCCCCTGTTCACAGACGAAGCCCGCTGGGCGAGTTTATGCCACTGGAGGGATGAAACTTCTTGAGGCGAGCCACGTGCACCAACTGCGTTCGATTTGACCGACGAGAAGGTGTCGTCAAGCGTGCCACAACGTACGTCAAGTCAGTTAAGCGATCTACAATGACGTAGGGGCCTGTGTACTGCAGTAAAAACTTCTGACATAAACCAGGTTTTCGTTGGGGGGCCCACAACCACATGAATTCACCTTTGCGGAATGAAATGGCATCATGGCGTTGATCGTATCGTTGCTTGGAGCGATCTTGTGATGCCAGTGTTCGCAAGCGAGCAATTTGGCGGGCTTCTTCAGCCCAGCACAGTGTTTCGGCCACGGACTCATCGTATGCCGGACTCATCGGTATGGAGCTTAAATGGGAGGATTGTATCAAGGGAGCTGCATGATGATCGAGCGTAGAGCAGGTAGAAGGGCGTGAAGTCCGTGGTCTCGTGCTTCGCTGTATTGTATGCATAAGTAATAAATGGTAAGATCTCATCCCAGTTTTTGTGATTGGACGCGACGTACATTGCGAGCATTGCTACGGTATGAGCCGGGCTGTAGTATGTGCCGGGGATGTAGAAGAGGAAGACGACGTTGTCTGGTGTGGCCTGAGGACTCCATCTTTACCGCGACTGCCGAACTTCATCCTCACCCTGTGAATAAATCCACCTATCCTTTAATTCAACTGTAAGAGTTTTGTGGTGGTGGCGCTGGGTAATCAACCAAGCAACACGACGCTTCAAGCGCCTGATCTACGACGAAGCCGCCGCCTTACTGGACTGCCCCCGTTAGCACTGGCAGCTGAGATGTCTCACGGCGAAGAAGGAAACCGGATCCCCGAAGCTGCAGACCTTCTACCAGTCCCAGCAGCACCGCTAGTACCAGGTTCACGTGCGGCTGGTCCCTGGTTGCGTCAGGATCTAATAGTGCCTCGCACATTCGGTGGCGAATCTGGCGAGGACGTGGATGTCTGGCTCACACACTACAAACGGGTAAGCAAATACTACAAGTGGGACGCGGCGACCCAGCTGACCAATGTAGTATTTTTCTTAACGGACACAGCACTCGTGTGGTACGAGAACCATGAAGATGCCCTCACGTCATGGGATCGCTTCGTTTCCAAAATAAGAGCGTGCTTCGGAGACTCCGTAGCTAAGAGAAAGCAGGCAGAACAAACGTTACTGCAGAGAGCTCAGATCCCAGGGGCGACGTGCACGACCTATGTCGAGGCAATCTTGACGCTCTGCAAGATTGTCAACCCTTCTATGTCAGAGGAAGACAAAGTTGGCCACCTGTTGAAGGGCATTGCCGAGGACGTGTATCAGTTCCTCATCAGCATAGACAGCCTTGCTACGGTGACCGACGTCATAAGCCACTGTCGCACATTCCAGGCACTGAAGATGCGACGTATCACCCCTAAGTTCGGTCGCCTACCGAATGTAACCACGGTGGCAAGTGTTGACAAATACACGCCGCTTGATCTCGCGTCGACAATACGCCAGATCGTTCGAGAAGAGCTCACTCGACACGCTCGCCCGACGCCGTACGAACCTACACCCGCACCGCCTCCCTCTTGCCCTTCGGTGTCAATTGCCGCAGCAGGCAACGATGACTGCAACTACAGGCCACCCTCCCCACCGAGGTCACAGCGCAATAACTACCCGCTGCTGAAGTACGAAGACCACTTCAGTGACCCCCATCAGCCAGCCAACACCTATTACGACCCGAACGAAGATGCACCCGTGCCACCACCACGTCAGCGCAATGCCTTCCAGGAGTACAATGCATACCGCCAAGCCACTGTGTGCTACCGTTGCGGTATCGCCGGGCATATAGCTCGGTTCTGTCGTCGACAGAGAGAGCCGACATCTCGATATTGTTCCCCATCAGAGTTTCCGCCAGCGGGGACTGGTCACAACAACGGTCATTGGCTCGCCTATTCCAGGAGTACCTCACGGCGGGGAAATCACCGTGGCCGTTCTCCCGCTTCTGACCGTAGTTTGACGCCTCCATCTGGCCGACTGCATCGTTCCCCTTCGCCGGGACGACGCCTGTCATCACCGCCGCCGCCGAGAAACTAGCCAGCGTGACCGTTGGAGGTGAGGTCGGACAACAGGATTTGCCTCAAATGCCTCCGCCAGTTATAATGTCCAAGAACAAGATACGTGTGGAAATAGATGGCTTTTGTACAAGTGCTTTGGTGGACACTGGTGCTAAGATATCAGTTATGTGTCTTTCTTTCAAAAGTCGCATTGGCCGCAAAGTTATGTTTTCTTGGAGCGAATCAACAAGGTTTCGTGGTGTTGGTGGGGAAGTACTTCATCCTGTCGGAGTCTGTGCCATCAATGTCTTATTGGCAGGAAAAATGTTCCCAACAGTTTCTTGTGCTGCAACATAGTACCCACGACGTGATTCTCGGTCTTGACTTTCTCCAAGGGTGTGGCACTTTCGTCGACTGTAAAAGCGGTGAACTTTCCGTCAGCGGTGACATTGTTCCTGCCCTCGTCGACGAGGCGCCGGAGGCCGCGAAGGATGCTCTGATTGTTTCCTATGAGCTGACAGTGCCGCCGTGGTCAAAGAAGTCAGTTACGGTGTTCGCTCCAGAATCTGCCACATCTTTTGACGCCATCGTTGAACCTGCCATCGTTCAATGTGCTAAAAAAGGCATACTCGTCCCTCGTTGTTTGGTATCTCTTGATGAAGGAGCAACCTTTCTGTGGGCACTGAACTGTTCGCCAATGCCGGTTGTGCCCCCTCGAGGAATGAAGCTTGGCGTCTTCGATGATTCCAGTGAAGGTTCTGTAGCAGTTGTTAACTACGATGAAAGCGAGAAAGGTACAGTCTCTGGCAAGCGCAGTTGCTCTTACGAGTCGCAGATCCTAGGCATGATTAGCGCCACTTTGCGGTCACACGAGCAGCAGACGCTATGCCATTTGTTAAGGCGACATGCTTCTGTGTTTGACTTTTGCCAAGAGGAGAAGCCACTACCTTTACCATGTTCTCGCGCTCACCATAGGATTGACACCAGCACTGCCCATCCAATCCGACAAAAGCCTTACCGAGTGTCGTCATCAAAACGAAAAGTTATATCTGACCAGGTTCAGGAAATGCTGAAGAAGGGTGTTATTGAAGAGTCGTGTAGCCCGTGGGAAGCACCGGTCATCTTGGTTAAGAAGAAAGATGGTGCCTGGCGGTTCTGCGTTGATTACAGAAGACTCAACGCCGTGACCAAAAAAGATGTATATCCGCTGCCTAGGATTGACGATGTTATTGACTGCTTACACTCGGCTTCGTACTTTTCTTCAATAGACCTAAAATCAGGATATTGGCAGATACCTATGCACCCTTCAGACAAGGAGAAGACCGCATTCGTGACGCCTGATGGACTGTACCAATTCAACGTGATGCCGTTTGGGCTTTGCAACGCCCCCGCCACTTTTGAAAGGTTTATGGACTCTGTCCTTCGTGGTCTTAAATGGGAGGTGTGCTTATGCTACCTGGATGACGTCGTCATTTTTGAGCGTACCTTCGAAGAGCACAACGTACGTTTAAGCCTTGTTTTAGACTGTGTCGGGAAGGCTGGCTTGATTTTGAACTCTAAGAAGTGCTGGTTTGGTGAACGACAAGCTTTAGTCCTCGGTCACCTAGTTGACAAAGATGGAGTCCTCAGACTACAGCCCGGCTCATACCATATATATATATATATATATATATATATATATATATATATATATATATATATATATATATATATATATATATATATATTGTCACGTTACAACGTAACTGTAACCTGCTGATAAGGGCACACAAGGACGTCAAACTGATTCGAACAACGGCAGTACGACTATTGTTTTTCTCTGCACGCGCATCTTTGTCCTCTTCTGAACAGCGGCACATACAAGCATGCTAGCATCTGTGGAAATAATAGTTTCAGAACTTGTACTAGTGGCATTACCCCCCTTCCCAAAGGACATCGTCCCGATGTCATAACATTATTGCCAGATGAAAACACACACGATAAGCAGTACACAAGGGGGTGTTCACAATCACTGTAAGTCTACTCAAGGGAGTGTGACGAATAGTCAGCGTTGGTAAAATGGTTTCATCCTCGAAACATGGACGACGTGTGGCTGTTGTAAACGGCGGGATTGACGAGCCATGTCCTCGTCAAGAACCTCGTAGTTCACTTCGCTGAGACGACGGAGAACTCTATAGGGACCAAAATAGCGGCGTAACAACTTTTCCGACCGGCCCCGTTGTCGATTGGGAGTCCACAGCCATACTCGTTCTCCGGGTTGGTAAGAGACATCGCGACGACGAGCGTTGTACCGCAGCGAGTCGATGCATTGTTGCTTATGGATTCGTTCGACTGCAAGCTTACGAGCCGCGTCTGCCAGTCTGATAAATTCGTTCGTCTTGACACTAATCTGGTGTCTGTCTGGTAGAAGCATGGCATCCAGCATTGTAGTGACCTCCCTGCCATGAAGCAACTGGAATGGTGTGAATCCAGTTGTTTCTTGCACAGCGGTGTTGTAAGCGAACGTGACATAAGGGAGGATGTCATCCCAGTTTTTGTGGTCTTGGTCAACGTACATGGATAGCATGTCGGCGATCGTCTTGTTTAGTCGCTCTGTAAGGCCGTTGCTTTGTGGGTGGTATGCAGTAGTTTTTCGATGTACTGTGCCGCTAAGCTGCATGACGTCTTGTATCATCCGGGCGGTAAAAGCTGTGCCACGATCAGTTATGACAACTGCTGGTGCTCCATGTCGGAGGACGATGTTTTTCATAAAAAAGTGGGCAGTCTCAATGGCGGTGCCACGTTGTAATGCCTTCGTTTCGCAGTAGCGCGTCATGTAATCAGTAGCGACTACAATCCAGCGGTTGCCGTCACGAGACTTGGGAAAAGGTCCGAGTAGATCCATGCCTATTTGTTGGAACGGTAGTGTCGGAGGAGCGATGGGCTTCAAAAAGCCGGCTGGGCGCTGATGTGGTGCTTTACGGCGCTGGCACTCGTGACACGTCTTCACGTAATGCTTCACGTCTCGACTGAGCTTAGGCCAGTAGTAGTGTTGGCGAATCCGGGCCAAGGTACGTGTGTATCCCAAGTGGCCTGAGGAAGGCTCATCGTGACAGGCGGACAAGACATCGGCTCGTAACGCTGGCGGGACAACGAGCAGGTACTCAGTCGCGTAAGGGTCGAAGTTTCTTTTATAGAGGATATTTCTGCAGACGCAGAACGATGATGACGAGCGGGCGAATGCTGGTGGTGGATGCGGCGTACGGCCTTCGAGATATTCGATGAATTGTCGAAGCTCGGAATCGTTCTTCTGCTGTTCGGCCAAGTCGGATACACTAACGGCGCAGAGAAAACGGCCGTCGAGATCGTGATCACCTGACACTGTCTTAAGAGGAGCTCGGGAAAGGCAGTCCGCGTCAGTATGCTTCCGGCCAGACTTGTACACGACTGTCAAATCGAACTCCTGAAGGCGTAAGCTCCACCTGGCCAGACGTCCGGAAGGGTCTTTAAGGTTCGCCAACCAGCAGAGCGCATGATGATCGGTAACAACTCTGAACGGGCGACCATACAGGTACGGTCTGAATTTAGCTATTGCCCAGACAACAGCTAGGCACTCCTTTTCAGTTGTTGTGTAATTTGCCTCCGCAGATGATAAAATCCGACTCGCATAAGCAATAGGGCGTTCGACACCGCTTTGCCACTGGACAAGGACTGCACCAAGGCCGATGTTACTGGCGTCTGTGTGTAGTTCAGTGTCGGCATATTCGTCGTAGTGTCCGAGTAAGGGCTCAGATTGGAGACGCTGCTGGAGCTCGGAGAAAGCGCGTGTTTGCTCAAGGCCCCACACGAAGGGAACGTCGTCTTTTGTCAGACGAGTGAGGGGTTCGGCAATGTTTGCGAAATTTTGCACAAAGGCACAAAGCGTCTGTAGTATGCGCAGAGGCCTAAAAATCGACGCACATCACGTTTGTTGGTAGGTGGTGGAAAATCTGCGACAGCCAATGTTTTGTCTGGGTCCGGCCGAATACCATCAGGGCTAACAAGGTGACCGAGGAACTTTAATTCGTTGTAACCAAAATGACATTTTTCGGGTTTCAGTGATAGGCCTGCCGTGCGAATTGCAGCAAACACAGATCTAAGTCGCTGCAAATGCTGCTCAAACGTTTGGGAGAAGACAACGACGTCGTCTAAGTAAACAAGGCATGCTTCCCACTTGAGACCGGAGAACACTGTATCCATCATCCTCTGGAATGTCGCAGGGGCAGAACACAGACCGAAGGGCAGCACCTTGAATTCGTACAGACCATCAGGCGTTATGAATGCTGTTTTCTCTCGGTCGCGTTCATCAACTTCGATCTGTCAGTAGCCACTGCGTAAATCCATAGAGGAGAAGTATCGGGCGTGTCGGAGGCGGTCTAGTGAGTCGTCGATGCGCGGAAGCGGATAAACGTCTTTCTTTGTGACTTTGTTGAGTTTGCGGTAATCGACGCAAAATCGGAGAGTGCCGTCCTTCTTTTTTACCAGTACGACGGGGGACGACCATGGACTGTTCGAGGGTTGGATTACGCCATCTTCGAGCATCTGCTTCACTTGAGAACGTATAGCCTCTTGTTCCTTTTGTGATACTCGGTAGGCGTGTTGACGTATGGGTCGCTCAGAATGGTCAGTGACAATGCGGTGCTTTACGGTTGGCGTTTGTTTTATCTTGGATGTAGACGCGAAACAGTCGCTAAACATGCGGAGGATACAGCGGATTTGCTCTTTCTGTGCACATGACAGCTTCGGATTGACATCGACTGCATCGGTTACCGCGGTGTCACTTTCAACGGCTGCAGAAATTGGGGCTATCGTCGTACACGCTTCATCGTCAATGGATTCGAAATGAGCGATAGTTGTTCGCTTGGCCAAATGTTGGTATGATCCACTAAAATTGGTGACCAACAACTCAGTCATCCCACGTTTAAATTGAATTATGCCGCGGGCAACACAGATTTGCTGAGACAAGAGCACTGAAAGGTTGGCTTCAGCGATACCACTACTGTCATGGTCTATGTCGCCCTGTACTGTAACGAACATACTGGTGCGTGGCGGAAGTGTGACGGTGTCGTCGACAATGCGAAGCGCAGTCTTCTGCGGATTGGTATCTCTAGGCTTCGGGCCATAGTCGTCAGCAAACGTTACGAGGTAGTCTCGAAGATTTATAACAGCGCCGTGCTCACGAAGGAAATCCATGCCAAGGATAACTTTCCGGGAGCATTCGGGAAGCACAACGAAAGAAGCAACGAACGTCGACTCACGTCGACTCACGAACGTCGACTCACAGAGGAGCTTCGGTTGGAGGTGGCGCTAATGGTCGTACCAGCTGCCGCACCTCTTCACGGACGACGTCTGTCAGAGCAGCCACTTGAGGCTGTGAAGGCACCGCGTGAAGCTTTTGCAGCTCGTCGCGTACAATGCTACGGACTAGCTCAGCAAGGTCTCTCACGCTCGTGACATCGGGTGTTACCAAAGGTGCTGACAGACATGCAAGGTTGTCGGACCGCTCATACTGCGAAGATCGCTGTCTCAGCATTCGCTCCATTGTCGTCGCTTCACGGAGGAATTCTGCCACGGTAGCTGGTGGGTTTCGTACAAGTCCTGCAAACAGCTGCTCCTTGACAATATATATATATATATATATATATATATATATATATATATATATATATATATATATATATATATATATAAGCCAATTTACTATGAGCGGTTCATCGACGACATTTTCCTAATCTGGCACCATAGTGAATCGCAACTTCTTTCTTTCATAGCAGATCTTAACAACGCTCATCCGGCGATTTCTTTTTCGCACTCATATTCACCTGTGAACATAAGCTTCCTTGATGTCATGGTCACTCTACGTAACGGGAAGCTGATAACTAATCTTTACAGGAAACCCACAGATAGGCAGCAATATCTTCACTTTAGTAGTAGTTTACGTGAAACACAACAAAACTAGTATTCCCTACAGCCAAGCAGTCCGTTTTAAAAGAATATGCTCTGATAGCAGCGAATTTTCCCGCCACTGCGAACAACTTCGGAGCGCGCGCGAAAAACAGAGCTATCCGGCCAGCATAATCACAGACGCCATCAAACGTGCAGAAGAGCTTGACCGTTCAGACCTGCTGAGTACTAACAAAAGACCAAAAAATTGTTCGCGAACTAATATAATTTTGACACATGCGGCCTCAGCTCCAAATGTGAACCATATCTTAAGGAAACATTTTAACATTTTAATACAGAGTGAGCGGCTCAAAGGAATCTTTACAGAACAACCACGCGTGGTCTACCGACGATCGCGGAACCTTCGTGATTTACTAACCTCATCTGAAACCACGTGTTCACATCATGAAGGCTGTCATCCCTGCAACAAACCACGTTGCAAAGTGTGCGCGCACATGACATCTAAAACAGTTTCAAGTACATCGTCCAGTTTTTCTTTAAAGATAAATGGGAACTACACGTGTGATAGTATCAACGTCATCTATCTTCTCGAGTGTTCAACAGGCGTTGCTCAGTAAATAGGTCAAACAGAGACAAGTTTCAGAATTCGTTTTATTAATCACCGTGCACATGCCGTAAGCCTCCCTAATCTACCTCTGTCGAAGCACGTCAGTATGCCTGGCCATGGTTTCGACAAAATTAGGGCCACTATTATTCAGTCCGGTTTCAAGACAAATCACGATAGGGAAGTGAGGGAATCCTTCTTGATCCACAAATTTAACACCATTCGTTCAGGTATCAATGAAAACGTAGGAAAGCTCACCTGCCTCGCACTATAACAACACGACTTATTAGATTAGTGAAATATTTTAGTGTATATTAAATTGTATATTAGTCAACCATGGTTTCTTTACTTCTGAGCTCTTTTACATGTCCTGCCAACCATACTGTGCCCCACGTGTCGATGCGCAAGGAAATTTGAAACTTGTATATTCATGCACCCGTCACATGTCAGTCATGTCAACACAAGGTTCTGACAGATTACCATTTCTTACTTTGATTGTCCTAGCTGCTATACCGAGAGTTCATCACGTGAGCCTATAAAAGCGGCTGCATTGTATCATTCATACCTACTTACTCTGACGAAAGCCGTGCCACGGCCGAAACGTTAGTAAATACGATCCTTTTCTTATGTGCTATCTGCGAGTTAATTCTATATATATATATATATATATATATATATATATATATATATATATATATATATATATATATATATATATATATATATATATATATATATAGCGAGTGTCGTGTGTTCTTGTCCTCTTTGTCCCCGTGAAAATTGCGCTACTACACCATATGGTTAAATGATATACAGAACCGCTCTATACAGCGGTTCTGTGAGGTCAGGCTCTCGTGCAATGTGCGACGCCAAAAAGAACACTTGTGTGCCACGCAATCCGGGCAAACTCCACCATAAAACATAAACAAAGGCAATCCGTGGGCACGAAGGTTGGTGAAATGAGAAAAAACGCAGCGGTGGAGACTCTGGCAGCCGATACGTGGGATTTACTTGCAGGCTTGCGTAAACCAAGCGATGACCACGGCCGAATATGCGCCCTCAGCAAGACCTGAAATTTATGATTCCGTGAATTACCTTCGACTTCGGAACGACCAGACACCGTGCAATTCCCGCATACTGCAGCGCCCACGCAAGGAGGAGAACGGCTCCAAAGCGCTCTGCTGAATAATTCCCTAAGAGAGAACGTCGATGCCAAACTAACAATATCTGGAGCACTGTTAAAAAGGCGCTTCAACAATTGTGTTGCTGGTCTCTTAGCACTCCTTCCATGCGAAATCCAGCAGTGTTCGTGTTTTTGTGTGCTCCTGCAAGGTTTCTGAATCCCCTCGTAAAAACTCGACGTGGAGATATCGCGCTGGAAAATAAGACAATGGTGGGTGCATAAAACCTTTTAAAATACGATTTGCCTGCAATAACTTGTCTGCTGCATCAGCCGGGACAAGCGACTGGCAGTAATGTGTGATCTCTAATGCCTTCCTTGACTATACGTATACAGATGAGGTACGAGAAGCACACCGCTAGGAGACCGAAAACAGTCACTATGTCACGCCTGTGCAGCTGCCGTGTAGAAAAACCTTGCTTCTATATATACGTTGCACTGAGCGTAAACGCACCCTGAGTAGCTTCAACTGCTGCTGCAGCCGCTTCGAGCAAACTCTGCGTAAATGAGACCCCACCGCCGCACAGCTCCTGTGGACACCTTCACCCAAAGACCCAGCTTCCCTCCCTTCATTAAGTAAATAACGTTCTATTTAGTCTCCTAGCTTCTATGAAAGAAGCATTCACTCAACCTTCGGGTGCTGTACACCAAAATAATATAGTAGAACTCATGCCAGGCAAAGTGTCCTTCTGTTGCCTTTTACCCTCTTCTTCATGCGGCGACATCGCTTGTCTCAAACGGTTATGAGGCCTTCTTGAAATAACCCGATGTTTTCTGAAGAACAGACAACGAGGCATCTGACCGTCATGTTCAGTCAGTGGCAGGTAAAATCTAAACAAGCCTCATTTCGCCGTGCGTATATATGCAGCTGAGGCTCCTATAAGCTGGTCCAGCTGCCGGCCACGGTTTCGCCCGCACTGTGATGGGGGCGAAACCGGAGCTTCCAAGACGAGCTCATGAACACGCGCAAGAGCGGTAGATTCGCTCACTACGTTCGGCATTACTCCTTTGCGGTGCCGTTAGAGGACTGGAGATAGTTTACAGGCTATTATTCATGCAAAATAAATTCAGAACATCTTATGAGAGGAGAAAAGCGGCCGGGTGATATGGTACGATCGAAGCTCGTCCCCCCAACAGCCCAAAGCCAGAGAAGGGTCACAACCAGGTGCGAAACATCTATGCACGCAACAAATTGAAAAGCGCGTTACGAAATAAGCAAGACTAGTGGCCTCTGCAGTGCATCATCGCTGGGAATACATCGGTTTCGTCTAGTGAGTGGTGGCAGCATCGAGGCGTCCACTGACGCCCTCTGGACAAACGCGCGCAGCCGTGGGCGGCCAGCTTGTCAGAAGAGGCATTTATTCTTCCGCCTTTGAACGGCGAGGTTGTCAACGCCGTTACTGAGTGTCGCCTAGCAACGGACAAGAGAAGAGGAGGAGGGCGTAAAATGAATGAAAATTTGAACACGGTGCCGGCGATCGGAGGGCGAGCGTCGAAACCACTCGTCTATCCTAGTATGGTTGCGTTTGTGGGAAGCATCTGTCGTATTGCTAGGGGCACGAGAAGGAATACACAAGAGGTTGAGAAAGGAAGAGGCTCCGCTTTGAATAGCGAGCGCTTAGGCACCCCATTGTTGCCACTCTGTCGTGTCAATGAGCCACAGTACGATTCATCCTCAACATAGGCTTTGCGCGCGAAAACGGCTGCCGTAAGGGACGACAAGCGAAAACCAATTTGGCAGATCCCACGTAGCTTGGGAATCAATGTAATGCGAAACATGTCGAGAGAAAGTGACTACGTTGTAGTTTTATTATTGAGCCAGACGTTACGAAATGGCGCTAAATATACGTTCAAATATTGTACGTACACATATATTGAACAGTCACGCATGTTTTGGATAACTAGTTGTTTAAAGTTGCGTAAATATACAAAAATCAACATGCATTGGTATTAGTACCACCAAAAGCGGTAAGCTGAGCGCTTGTGCTTGCAAAGATGGTAGTCCTGGGCACTTATACATAAATCAATTCCACCGAATGGCGCATAACTACAATTATTGTTAACCCGACGTGATGTCTCTATCAGAGAAGTACATGTGTAAAGTTTACAAAGATGGATATCCAGCATCGCGACCACAACGTTTCACGAACAATACGGTCTACTTAAGATACAGTTTGCGAAACCTGCCGTAGCTCTGATGTATAATACTTTATTCCCGCGCAAAATGCTTGTGCTCGTCCGTTCTCAACATTCCTGGTATAAACTTTAAGTCACCTGTACGACATACCCGAATACTTGTAGCACACACTCGCCCGTAGTATACGGACATGTGTCCTACGTGTCTGATGCTAGACGACGTACACGACCGCAGTGTCACATTATACTTAATTCCGATTCTCGAGATTATCGCCACTCGTGACAGACTTCAGTCCAAGGCTCTTGTGAAACAGTAATCACTCACCTACTTGATTATTAGCGCAGAAATTCAACAACTTATTTTAACCAAATCACGCTGTCGTGTTCTAAAGTTTACTTGTTATATGCGTAGAGCTGGTCTCGCTCCTCCCTCTCCTTGCTTGTTTTGGAAGAAGAACAGAACAATCAAGAATTATTTTTGTCATATAGCCACCTGATTTTTACTGACGAAAAACCGCATACTTGTTTTCCACGCGGCTTTTAATCGAGTTAGAATGAACATTGTTATTTCTAAAATTCTCTCTTTCGGGAACCTCCTCCTGAAGTCGTTTCATCAGTACCTCTGCTCTACTGTCGAGAAATTCTTAATCGAATCAGGGCAGGTTAAATAGCAAATCACTGAATTAGTATTACTCATTTCTTCAATTTATAATAAATTATGTTTACAAATCACATGTGGTCACTTCTAATTATGCGTTCCTTGGCCAAGCCCTCTGAATGGGTATGAGCCATACACATAGGCCATCATCATTATAATCATCATCATCATCATCATCATCACTCATGTCCGACTCATATTCGACAGACAGACAGACAGACAGACAGGCAGACAGACAGACAGACAGACAGACAGACAGACAGACAGACAGATAGTTAGATAATAGATAGATAGATAGATAGATAGATAGATAGATAGATAGATAGATAGATAGATAGATAGATAGATAGATAGATAGATAGATAGATAGATAGATAGATAGATAGAAATACCTGCAGCACGCAAAAATATGTTTCGCATTTAAAAGGCCCATGCCCGCCAGACCCACTTTGATGAACAAAGTGACAGGCATTCTTGAAGTTTAAACGAACTTGCGGTACGCAGTGCATGAGCCGATAATGCAGCTTGCGAAACTATGCGACCCAAGCTCGTTGGGCGTCTGTGGACACCAAGGAAAGATAAGGCTAAGCACGTACAACTTGTATACGGTAAGTTTTTCACAGAAGTTGAAATAGTGTCTCCACTTTTGATGTGTTTTGCTTTTCTGATAACAGGGAGTTTTCGAATATCTTAAGCTCGGCCGCCTGCTATTTCCGTCAGTTAACGGGAGCCCACAATCGGCTACCGTACGACGCATTTTCAGTGGCGCGAAACGCTAACGCAAAGGTCTGCGTAAACTATTCAAAAACTTCCTAATATCCAAGAACGACAGAAGCTGGGGGAAGAAGTTTCAAATAATGAAAAATTCGTCAACAGGGGGTGTCACTGCAGCCTTTAGACATTTATGAGGAAAATTGTGTCAATACACCCGAGCCAGTACACCTGTGTGTTAGTACAGCAGCAAGCCACCATCATAATCATCACCTTCCCTAGAGCTTTTATTTCCGCCACGAGATCACTTTCACGTTCTTGAGGGCCATGGTATTGTGCCTAGAAAAATTGAGACACTTAAGAATTACTGATGAAATACGACAGAAACGAAGATCGCCGTAGAAATAAGCAAAAATTGTGTTCTATACGATGTACATTCGAGCTAGATGGTCAGCATAGTTTGCTAAACGCTAAATATGCGAAAGCGCCTTGCTAGAACAAAAAATCGGCTACATTTGCATCGATTGGCTCGCCTGGGATAAGAGTCACTCCACGTCTTGCACATGAAATGCACGAGAAACCACTCCTGAGATACTCGCCAGTTTACAGGCATAAGAGCGTACAGCTTCACAGTCAAAATGTTTCTCTGTAGATGCTACCACGCGCATAATATTGCCGCGCCCGAAACAAAGAACGAAGACGATGTGCGCGCCAACAGCCTCGTGAAAAGGGGGACTGAAGAAGACGACGTGCTTTTGTTTTTGCTCGCCTGCTCTTGGCTCCTGCATAAAAACACACGCCGTCGGTTCTCGGACTCAACGTCTGGGTGCACTGCTTACGTTGAATTGCGACACTGGTGGAGGCGCTGGGTTGCAAGCCTGCCGATGCTCAACACCCCATCTGGGAGCCGTTCATCAAGTCCCGACACGCAGCCATCTGTTACGACACCAGTGCACCGCTTCAGTCGGCGGTTGCTAGGCCTATCTCCTGAGCTGACCTCCTTTGATGAACATTCTACCAGGCATTACGTACCTCTACCTATGGCCTCCGCTAGCCAGCCACAGTTGGTCCAAGCGATACAAGGCAGCCCCGTTTCTAATGCAACCCAGGTAACACTTCTTCAGCCACTTGTGCCTGATCGCTTCAGTGGTGCCCCACACGAAGATGTTGAAGATTGGCTTGAGCATTACGAATGCGTTGCCGACATCAACCAGTGGAATGCTCAACAGAAGCTCGCCCGCACGTATTTCACTCTCGATGACGGCGCTCACACGTGGCTTGAGAATCGAGAAGGCCGTATATCCACATGGGATGACTTCCGTCAGCAGCTGATTGACACCTTTGCTAGCGTCGACCGTCGAGAGCGGGCTCAGCAGTTGCTCGAATTAAGGCTTCCAAAACCTAACGAAACTGTGGCAATGTTTGCTGAAGACGTGACGCGCCTCTGTCGTCGGGCTGATCCCAACATGTCCAAGGAGAAGTAGTTGCGCTACCTTATGCGTGGCGTGAAAGAACAGCTGTTCGCTGGACTTGTGCGCAATGCCCCAACTACCGTGGTCGATTTTATAAGAGAAGCCACTGCCATTGAGCGTGCTCTGCACCAAAGATCGAGGCAATATGATCGCTCGTCCACTACCACCCCAATCAACGCCGCTTCGTGACTATGGACAATCAGGGCTCCCTACGTGATCTTATCAGAGATATTGTCCGCGAAGAAATGCAGAAGCTTTGGACTCCTCCAGTGGATACACCAGTGACCGCCGTTGCCGCAGTCGTTCGTGACGAACTTAGGCACGCTTTTTCAGCAGCTGATCTCGATCGCGATCAGCGTCAACTGAGTTACGCCGACGCTGTCCGCCGACCACCACTTGTCCCGCCCATTACATCATACTACCAGCCACCTACAGCCGCACCTTCGTCGCAAACCATTGCAGGAGGCTTTCAGACGTCAGCCCATGTCTCCGATGTCTCCATGCCACCAGCCACCACTTGCCACGCCTTACTCACCACCACGAGAGGACAGAAGACGCCCACAATTTCGCAGAACGGACGCTTGGCGCACCGTCGATTGGCGCCCTCTCTGCTTCAACTGTGGTGGTGCCGGCCATATAGCTCGCTATTGTTGGTACCACGACACATCGCTTCGCCCGTCTCGGCCAGGGTACGACGGTCGCCGTGCCAATGACGACTACATTGTTCGCCATGACGACCCTGGTTTTCGAGGACCTTTAACGACGTGGTCTCCCTATCACGAGTCGCCTCCTCATCGCCAGCCCAATTCCGCCCACAGGTCACGCTCTCCATCCCCTGCTCAGACATCATGCATCACCGAATCGACGTACTTTTGCTGAACTTCGGAGAACAAGGTCGCCCAGCCCTTACCGGGGAAACTAAAGGCGGCGACCTCTCGGGGTAAGGTCGCAGCCCGACCACAAGACGATAAAAAGTCCCCAGTACTGCCACGACAGAACGTCTTCACGCCGACGAATATTAACAACGACGAAATGGTGAGCGCCGACCTCAATGTAATTATTAACGGAGAGCAAGTGACGGCCTTAGTCGATACGGGTGCTGATTTTTCCATAATAAGTCGCAAGCTGGCTGATCACTTTAGAAAAGTAAGAACGTCATGGACCACATATAAGAACAGCGGGTGGTCAATTGCTGCTCCCTACTGAAAGATGCACAGCAAGATTCAGCATAGAAGATTCTTCTTTCGTCGCGACTTTCATTGTTCTCGCAGAGTGCTGCAAAGATTTAATTATAGGAATGGACTTTCTCAGGAAGCATGGCGCAATAATCAACATCCCGGACCGCGTGGTTTCATTTTACGAGAGTGCTCGTCTGACTGATCCTACATCACCAGAGCACAAATCCTTTCGTCTCAAAGACCACAATATAGTCGTGCCGCCTTGATCATGTATCCTCGTTTCAGTAGCATGTGACGTACCGTTCGACGGTGAAGGAGTCGCCGACCAACTAACCTCGCTGCTTTTCACTCACGGGATTTCCGTAGCACGAGGAATAGTCAATGTCACCGACGGCCGAACGAACTTGCTGTTGACCAACTTCACCTCCGAGCGACGGCACCTTCCAAAAGGCACAACGTTGGCACATTTCGACGAGATCGCAGATGTTCATGACTGCTTTTCAGCACTCAAAGCAACACCTGCACAAGACCCACGTGACCTAGCACCTAACCTTGACGTCAGCCCTACTTTAACTCAACAACAGCGGGAACGCCTGCTTGTGCTGCTGGACGAGTTCCACGACTGTTTTGCGTCGACCTCGAAAGTTGACCGGACGTCCTTGACCAAGCACTGAATCATCACAGAGGACACGGCTAGACCAATCCATCAAAATCCGTACCGTGTGGCTTCAAAAGAGCGAGAAGCGATTGAACAGCAGGTAACAAAAATGCTTGAAGACGACGTCATCCAACCGTCGAAAAGCCCCTGGGTATCACCTGTTGTTCTAGTGAAAAAGAAGGACGGCAGCCTGCGTTTCTGTGTGGACTATCGTAAGCTAAATCAGGTTACAAAAAAAGACGTGTACCCGCTTCCCCGCATAGATGATTCGATTGACAGGCTTCGAAACGCACGTTACTTCTCTTCCATGGACTTGAAGAGTGGATATTGGCAAAGTGAAGTAGACCCCAGGGATCGTGAAAAAACCGCTTTCGTGACGCCAGACGGGCTGTACGAATTTAAGGTTTTATCATTTGGCCTGTGCTCCGCTCCTGCTGCTTTCCACTGTCTCATGAATACCGTTCTCTCTGGCCTTAAATGGAGAACCTGCCTAGTATACCTTGACGACGTCATTGTGTTTTCTACAACGTTTGACGAACACCTTGAACGATTGCAAACGGTCTTGCAGGCCATACGGGCCGCAGGCCTGACGCTCAAGCCGGAAAAATGTCACTTCTGCTTTGAGGAACTGCAGTTTCTTGGCCATGTCGTCAGTTACGCAGGAGTTCGTCCAGACCCCGAAAAAGTTGCCGCCGTCGCACAGTTTCCAACACCATCAGATAAAAAGGCACTGATGCGTTTTCTGGGTCTCTGTGCATATTATCGGCGATTTATTCCAGATTTTGCACGCATTGCGTCACCTTTAACTCGTATAACGAGGGATGACGTTGTATTTGTTTGGGGCGACGAACAGGAAGATGCTTTCAATGACTCGCGGCAACGTCTACAGACGACCCCCGTGCTTGCCCATTTTGATGACACAGCCCCTACAGTGCTCCATACTGACGCCAGCAATGTTAGCCTCGGAGCTGTGCTTGTACAGCGCCAGGATGATGAGGAAAGAGTGATCGCTTACGCAAGCAGAACTCTGTCACGCACAGAAGCAAATTACTCGACCACTGAAAAGGAATGCCTCACCGTGGTGTGGGCAGTTACGAAATTTCGCCCATACCTGTACGGCCGCCCATTCAAGGTTATCAGTGACCACCATTCGTTGTGTTGGTTAACAAGTCTGAAAGATCCTTCCGGGCAATTGGCACGCTGGAGCCTTAGACTACAGGAGTTTGATATAACGATGGTGTATAAGCCGGGAAAACGACACACGGACGCCGACTGCCTATCTCGATCACCAATAGAGTCGGCTGCTGCTTTTGATGAAGAGACAGCGTTCCTCGGAATCCTCGACACGTCAACCATCGCAGATCACCAGCATGACGATCCTGAGCTACTTGGCTTGATTAATTATTTAGAAGGACGAAGCCAGAATGCACCCAAAGCCTTTACAAGAGGACTATCATCGTTCTGTCTGCGAAACAATGTCCTTTACAAAATGAACTTCTCGTCAGACGGGTCCACCTACCTGCTTGTCGTCCCTACCACTCTTCGATCTGAGGTGTTGCAAGCGCGCCACAACGAGGTAACATCTGGACATTTAGGCTACACGCGCACACTAAGCAGAGTTCGAGGGAGATATTACTGGCCTAGACTCACCGCTACCGTGAAGCATCATGTTCGTACATGCCTCGATTGCCAGCGGCGCAAGTCACCTCCAACGAAACGAGCCGGTTTGCTACACCCTGTCCAGATCCCGACAACGCCGTTTGACCAGATCGGAATGGACCTTTTGGGCCCACTTCCCACCTCTAGTGTTGGTAACCGTTGGGTTATAGTGGCGACCGACTACCTTCCTCGCTACGCCGAGACAAAAGCCCTCCAGAGAGGCACAGCAGAGGAGGTAGCCCGGTTCTTCATAGAGAACATTGTGCTGAGACACGGTGCGCCATCGATCGTTATAACAGATCGCGGAACTGCATTCACGGCCGCGCTTTTAGATCACGTGTTGGTGCTCAGCGGTACTATTTATCGCAAGTCGACAGCTTACCATCCACAAACCAACGGGTTGACCGAGCGACTTAACAAAACTCTGGAAGACATGCTTTCAATGTATGTGGACTTCGAACACAAAAACTGGGACGAGATTCTCCCTTAGATAACGTTTGCATACAATACTGCGAAACAAGAAACCACATGGATGACCCCATTCAGCCTTGTTTACGGACGAGAAGTAAGAACGATGTTAGACGCGATGCTGCCACACGAATGCGATGACAATGAAACGAGTGCTGACGCGTTTACTCAACGCGCAGAGGAAGCCAGGCAGCTCGCACGGCGGCGAATATACAAACAGCAAGAGTACGACGCAGGCCGCTATAACCAACGTCATACACCTGTAACGTACGAAACCGGGGACAGGGTATGGGTGTGGACGCCTGTACGAAGACGGGGACTATCCGAAAAATTGCTCAGAAGGTACTTCGGACCTTACCGAGTGCTGCGACGACTAAGTGACGTTACCTATGAAGTCGTCCCGGATAGCCCAAACTGTTCAAGGCGTCGCCAGCACCGACCTGAGCTTGTGCACGTAGTGCGCATTAAGCCATACGTCAGCGAGTGACTCTGCGAGGCACCGTCACTTCTACAAAGTGACTTCTTGCGCAAATTACTGTCTCAGCTATAGCATCGGGGCGATGCTCTTTTAAGGGGAGGCAAATGCCGCGCCCGAAACAAAGAACGAAGACGATGTGCGTGCCAACAGCCTCGTGAAAAGGGGGACTGAAGAAGACGACGTGCTTTTGTTTTTGCTCGCCTGCTCTTGGCTCCTGCATAAAAACACACGCCGTCGGTTCTCGGACTCAACGTCTCGGTGCACTGTTTACGTTGAACCGCGACAGTATACTGTCACGGGGTCGTGACGTGGCCGAAGACAGGAGACTTTGTGTTGGAACTTAACTGTTTATTTGGGCGAACCTGTGCCCGGTAAACGGAAAGTCCGATTACAGTAGCAGTCTTGGACTGATACAAAAAGAAGTTTATTAACTTCATACTCAAAAAAACTCTCTACATCATTCTATACATACAGTGCTCGTTTAGACACCCCTCTTGTGCACTATGGGCTGATAGCGGCGAACGGAGCGTCGGCCGTCGATCAACTGCGGACAAGCGGCGAAGTGCGTCGGCATTTCTACTCTTGCCATCGAATGTTCTAGCGTTATCGCTCGCGATGCTGTAAGCTCCAGAATAATCTGTACAGTTCGCAGAATGGGCGTGATCTTATCGAAATGATCTACTAAAGTCCGGAAGCTTCTCGAAAACTGCACGCGCGTTTTGCGCTGAGAATTGTGTAGTGTTTTGGGGCGATAACAAAACTTGAGAAATGGAACGTGGCATTGCCCCCCTCTGAAAAAGTAATTGATTGATTGATATGTGGGGTTTAACGTCCCAAAACCACTATATGATTATGAGAGACGCCGTAGTGGAGGGCTCCGGAAATTTAGACCACCTGGGGTTCTTTAACGTGCCGAAAAAGTAATTGTCCCGATGCCTTAACTGAAGATGAAGGTACAACAATAATGCAAGAAAGTACAATCAATAAATTACAACACAATAATAATACAAAAACATTGCTTCAGTTTGTTAACGCGCATGAAACGGCTTGAGGTGCGCGACATGGATGACTTCAGGTCGCGATCGGCGTCGTTTAGAGTTCGTGATGCCGTCGGAGACAACCTCGTAATCAAGTGGGCCGAGACGTCGAACCACCCTGTACGGTCCGAAGTACCGTCGCAGAAGCTTTTCACTTAGTCCACGTCGGCGTATCGGCGTCCATACCCAAACACGTTCACCGGGCTGGTATTCCACGAAGAGTCGTCGAAGATTATAACGGCGGCTGTCGGTCGTCTGTTGATTCTTGATACGGATACGCGCGAGTTGTCGGGCTTCTTCAGCGCGTTGAAAGTACTCACTCACATCGAGGTTTTCTTCGTCGGTGACGTTGGGTAACATGGCATCGAGTGTCGTTGCCGGGCTCCTTCCGTAGACCAATTTGTATGGAGATATCTGCGTCGTTTCCTGCACCGCCATGTTGTATGCGAAGGTCACATACGGAAGAATGGCGTCCCACGTCTTGTGTTCGACATCGACATACATTGCCAGCATGTCGGCGATCGTCTTGTTAAGCCGCTTGGTGAGGCCGTTGGTCTGTGGGTGGTACGCTGTCGTCCTGCGGTGGTTTGTCTGGCTGTATGCCAAGATCGCTTGAGTTAAGTCGGCAGTAAATGCAGTTCCTCTGTCGGTGATAAGAACCTCCGGGGCGCCGTGACGTAGGACGATATTTTCGACGAAGAACTTAGCTACCTCGGATGCACTACCTTTAAGAAGGGCTTTTGTCTCGGCGTAGCGGGTGAGGTAGTCAGTAGCTACCACGATCCACTTGTTTCCGAAAGCCGACATCGGAAACGGCCCCAGTAGGTCGATACAAATCTGTTGGAAAGGTCGGCAAGGTGGTTCAATTGGCTGCAGAAGTCCCACTGGCATTGTCGGCGGTGTCTTGCGTCGCTGACAGTCCCGGCATGTCCTCACATAACGAGTGACGTCGGTGGTTCAAATCTAAGAAAAAATGGCAGCATATCTACGGGCTGAATGATGAAGAGTGGGGCGAAGCATCCGTCCGTCAATTCATTCTTGCTTCCATCCGTCCATGCGTCCATCTGTGTGACCATCCGTGCATCCATTCACCCGGTCGTGCCGTACGTCTGTTCGTGCTTCCGCACGTCCATCCATGCGTCCGTCCCTGCGTTAGTCCATGCATCCGCCTCTGCGTCCATCTATGCGCCCATGCATCTATGCATCCATCCGTGCGTCCGTCCATGCATCTGTCTGTGTGTCCGTTCGTCCATCTAGTCAACACTCCAAGTACCACCATCTTTTCATCGTATATAGATCTTTTCATCATATATACCGCATATAGAAGCACCACCATCCAGCGCACATTACAGGGACTAAACGAGAGGTGGCACACGCACACTTCCTTACGGCTTGCGCTTCGTGTCTACTTCCCACCTTTAACCATCTCGAGTTCATGGTATGTACTAGTTCACTGTATTCATGGCACTGCGGCCCAACGCTCGCTAAACCTTTCTAAAACCAAGAAGGTTACGCCCAGCGAGTATAACGTAGCAACCCTTTATTGTCAGATAGTGCTCAATGTATATGCCAAAGGCTGGTACTGGGGAATGAGAGACAGGAGAATTCGGCTTTTAGGTAACGCGCACACTGCGAACTTTTTGTTGTTCAACAACACACAGGAGAAATCTCCCACCGGCACCACTTTGCAAGTCAAAACGTAAGACTGGTTACGCCCTACGACTACGATGAGGGACGAACAGATGCCGCTTTAAGGAGCTTCACCCCTAAAATGGGACGTTACTTATACTGAGCCTCGGGAGAAGCGTCTGCTTCTGTGCAGACGACCATTCTAGCGAGATCCTAACAATCCCAGTAGTTCGCTGAGCCGCCATTTTGTCTGGACTGCAATGTACCTTGCATCGTTTTTGTCTGTACGTTGCTGTCTTCTCGAAGCTGTCTATTTTGCCCACTACGAGATAATTGGAATGGGACTCAAGATGGGTGCTGTTCATTTAGCTGTCTGTTTAGCCGTCTACGGCGAGTATTGAAACACACCCAAAAGTTTCGGTGTCCGACTTACCATAAAGCAACCGTCTTTTAGAAAACTTGAATGATGAGACACCAGAGTTCAATTCAATATAAAAAAAATAAGCGGCACCATTTCGAAAAACTCGGAAACAAAACAAAAAACTAATTCAAAGGCGTTCTAGGAATACATGGAAAGCTACGAAGCCTACCCCTCGGGAATCACCAAGATTGTCTTCAATAATGAAGTGTTATAAGACGACTCTGAGAAAGCTAAATGTTTAAACTATTTCGTTTCCGTATACTTGCCGTAATATAGCCCTAGTGCTTCGCAATGCACAACGCTCGTGCCTAAAATGCAATCAGTAGAGTTAGGTGTGAATAGAATCAGGGCATTACTAAAAAAACTTACTGATAACAATTAGGCAATCGGACCAGGCGTAATTTCACCCCAAGTCTTAAAGCAGTGTGCTGAGTCAGTTTCTCTTTACCTGCACGTAATCTACACGAATTCTTTGTCCTCCGGTGCCCTCCCAGATGACTGGAAAATTGCACATACCATTCCTATTCATAAAGGTTGGTCCAAGAAAGATGCAACCATTTATGGACCTATTTTCACTTACGTGTATACCCTGCAAGCTATTAGGGCATATTCTGTATAGGGAAACATTTAACAACAAACAACTTGCTGGCGCCTCTACAACATGGGTTTGGTAAGGGCTTATCTTGACAACACAATTTGTTGAATTTTATCATGACTTCGTATCTGAAACAGACAATGTCGGACCAATCAATTGCCTTTTCCGGGACTTCCAAAAAGTTCTCGACACTGTATCGCAAACTTCTATTTTAAGTATAAGCTTGCAGCGCTAAACAATGACCGCAAAGTTCTGGTATGGATAAAAAATTACCTTTCAGGCCGCCAACAGTGTGTAACATTAAAAGGCAAAAAATCAAGCTTTGTAAACATCACTTCAGTGGTGCCACTGGTCTCAGTCATAGGGACACTTTTATTTTTAATATATATATAAATGACATTTGCTCGGGAATTGTTTCTAATATACGGTTGTTTGCAGATGAATGTGTCTTGTACAGGAAAATTAGAAACAAGAGTAATGTAGACTGCTCCAAAGTGATTTGCGCACATTTAATAGTGGTGTTCAGGGTGAAAAGTCACATTATATGTCAATAAATGCATTCCTGTTAATTTCACGAAAAAAAAAACAAGTTAGCTTCAGGGTATGCAATCTGCAATAGTGTAACAGAAACGTTACGCTATAAATATTTAAGTGTAACGTTTTTAGCCGACTGTTTATGAAATGAACACGTTCATTCAGTTGTTGCGAAGGCCACCATATCACCAATTTATACACAGCGCAGCCTATTATATTAAACATGCACCGGCATGTTTAATATCAACGGCGTATTCAACATACGTTCGCCCTATGCTTCAATACGTTTGTGCCATGTGGGACCCCTGGCAAAGTACTTTAGGTTATAAACTTTAAAAAATACAAAATAGAGCTTCAAGGTTTGTCCAAAGCCGGTGCTCAAGAAATGACTGTTACGCCATTATAAAAGATGAACTAGGATGGCAATTACTCTAATCGCATCGAAAGAAACTGCAGTTAGGCTAAAGCTCCTGTACCAAATATATCATGGTAAAACCGGCATTCGGAAATAAAAGTACTTTCACAGTCCTCATTATTTGTCTTCGCGAAATGATCATTGTTTCAATATTTTGGAGTACCGTACTATATTTAACTTGTATGCAAATTTGTTTTTGTTCGTTCCATTAGAAAGTGGAATCGCTTATCAGTTTAAGAAGTGTGATGTATTAATGGAGATGTGTTTATCTTGACATTGTAACCCCCTTGCTGTGACGCCTTGGGGCTCAACGGGGTTGAATAAAGAATAACTAAAAGAATAAAGAGGAAGCAGACTTTGGGCCACTGGTTTGATGATGAGCACGGGTGAAAGGTCTGATGGAGAGCACGAGAGCACCTCGCAATGATGTACCCAGCCCGCGCCTCGATATTGTAACGCAAGGCGAGAAATCCACGAGAAGCTCAAAGGAGAAGATGGCCTGCAGGTGTCAATGGCTGCCTTCAGGGGCTGGCTCCGTGAGAACGTCTTCGGCGGCGGCGTGCTGTTCAACCCAGCTCAAGAAGGGGCTGTTCGCGACACTCCCGTCACAGGCCGACCAGTGCGAACCAGCCCCTTGGTGCGCACAAATGCAGGAAAACACGGGGCTTTGTGCGTATATCGGGTCGAAAGAATTCCGGCAGACAGGTTCCCACCGTCTGCCACGATTAACAGCCAGGCCAAACGAACAGCCCCAAGTGAAGGGGAACAAAAAGTGCATTCCGTGCACGCTTCATCCTTCTCCCATTGACGCAAACGTTTTTTAGAGACGATAGTCTTTCTTGGGGACCTTCGACGCAAAAATTTTGGTTGTCTGTCTGTTTGCCTGTCTGTACGATTGTCTGTTTGTCCTTTCGTAAGGGTAACCTAAGCGGCACGAAAGTGACCAAATGATACCCCGAATGGCCGACCCTATCCTAAGCGCCCACTAATATTGCTCAAGGTTCAGCGTTAATAATTGTGCGATTGTCAATTAAAAGTAATTATTGCGTATATCTGAGGCACCACAACAACACGCCAATATTACGTATCGGTATTTTTTACTAAAAAGCATACAGAAGTCATTTTAAGGATCGTGGCCTTTATAACGCTGCGCTGGCCATGCAATGCTTGCACGAAACGGTAGGTGTTTCCAATGCTTTCCTAAGACGACACCGTGGTGGCCCGTTGCCTTGCGTTCTTCAACTTATCGCCTTATACATAATAACTGCCAAATAGCGCTCATGTCTCACGTGTGACGTGACTTGATGCACTCGTTCGCCTCCGCTGCACGCTCGAGGCACTCTAACGTAGCGCCGCCAGAACACCATTCACCAATTTTCTAGCGCGGAACATCAAATAAACGTTTTGTTTACTGCCTCCAGACACAAGACTATCGTCTTTCGACGACATTTGCGGAGTAACATGCAGATACGAGGCCATTTTTTATTTGTTTGTTTTTAGTTCTTGCACTGACGTATGGGTGTGGATATGAGAGAAGCATGCTGCTTTCAGGGTTTCGTGTTCACCGAGTCTCAAGCATGTAAGGAGGAAGCCGCACGCAGCGCCGATACTTACTCAATTTTTCAAACAAAATCGTGAACATATGTACGCTGCGAACAATTTGTCCTTTGTGAAGCTTCGTCGCGTGTAGTTTTGTTTATTTCGATCGCAAGTATCTCACTGTGGATCCCTGAACCACTTCGAAAACTTGCGCCATTCGGGAATCCAGACTCAATTCCACGTTTCCCACCGGTAAATTATACTTTGTGACCTCGTTTTCTTTTTTCGTACGAAAACGGTACCGATTCACTTTGTCAAGCTGCCTTAACGAAACCTCCGAATGGCTGAAGCGATCCAACAGCGATGATATGACTGGCATAATGATGAACTGATCGTTCACAAAGTATACACACATATATAAACACTGCTTACGTACCACACGCTGTCGACGGTGATGCCGCGCAGGATCGCATAAGGCAAGCGTAATGTATTTCAAAAAACGTTGGCAGTTGCATAACATAGTCCTGAACAACAAACATGGCAGAAATTAATAAAAACATGCTCGTTATTTACGTAAATGCGATCGTAATTACCGCTCGGTCCACAAGCACGTGTAAACAGAGAGAGGCGTGAAATACATAGACGTCAACACACGGAGGAAGGAAAAAGGTACGGAGAGGGCATGCCCAGCCGGCGCAGGGCGTAAAAAATGTGGCGGAAATGACATCATGGCGGCCATATTCACTAGGCACAATGGCGGCGTCGCTATGGTTACGTGTTGCGCAGTGGAGCTGGTCTAGCAGTGAGCGGCCGCGGCTGGCGGCGGATTGTGTGCTTCCCCAGGTCTCGTGCTGAGCCGTGGCGGACAATATCTGTGCTCTGCGCCGCGTTATTGGTTACGCAGTGTTCGTCTGGCTGTTACATTACTCTTAGCAACGTTTACAAATCCCTTTGTCCATCACGGGTTTTCAACAGTGCGTAGAACAAGTGCATATCCATGTGTCGTGCGGCGGATGACGCGGATGAAGCAGTTAGTGTTCAGCGAAATTGCGTTGGGCACCATGACGAAGCTGAATGACGACGAACGCCTTGCAGGTCAGTGACGGTTGAGCAGTGCTCCTGCTTGTGACAACGGATGGCGCTGTTGAGCCCAGCAAGACGCCGTGAGGACCATGTGCACATACGTAGTTTCGTGTTGTGTGTGTACAGTAACAACTTGCATGTGCGTATTAAAATACCTTTTCTGTTCCGCTTGGTACACTCTCCAGCAGCACTGCATGTAATCTCAACGTAACAGCAACCACGTTCAACTGTCACTAGCACCGTGCTCAGTCACCACGGTCGCAGAATGCTGACGCCGGTGATTTTCACGCGGAACACGGACACAGTGGCAGGACGCTGCGTCGGCCGCGTGGCGGAATGCAACCGTAGAGGCGCACGATCGTGTTGTCTGTACAGTTGCTGAATTAATGACGTGAAAGCACTCGCCGTTGTCAGTGCATCTAGCGCGCGTTCTCTCGTAGTTGCTTCGTTGTCGGCGAGCTGTTACTCCCTGTTATTACTCGGATGAAGCGATTTCGCTGAAGGTGTCCCGCTGGCTCAGAGTGATGAGCCCAGTTTCATTAGTTTCGGATCGTCACGACACACGCACTGCGCAGCCCACGTGCTTTCCGAGCCGGAGAGGGAGTCGCGCCTTCTGCTTCGCATTCATATGTAAACAAGAGAAGAGAATTTGCCTAGTCATTATGGCCGATTTCCGGCTTCATCGCGGCTTCACAACGAGTGACGTCAGGGCCTCTCCTTACCTTTCCTTCCTCCGTGCGTCAACATAACGTGGCCTGTGCGGCGATGACTGACTAGTTGCCGGACTTGCAAACGTAGCCGCCAATGCTGGACAACGCTATTTGTACCGACATTTTTGTGACATTGCCTTAATTTTATCGCGTATATTGGCTTTCTGTGTTTGTCATTAACACTGTTTAAACTCGTTGTCCTCTTTTTTTGTTCATTCATGGCGCGGAGGTGCAGAAATTACGTCAGTACACTCTTGCTAACTTGCACATTTCTGATCTCGGAGGTCAGGCATTCATAGGGAAGATAGCGAAGTGGCACAAATAAAAAAATTTACCCGATTAAAATTCGAGATCGTAACGTAGCTCACACACACTATTATTTCTATGGCGGTCAAGCGAAAATATCGAATGGTTTGTGCTTCGCCCATTTTGTTCACTTCATGGAGGAGGGTAGAAAGTGTTTTTTCTGTTTACTTGTTCTCCATGTGTTATGTGGTGCTGCCCATCTGAGTTGTGCATTTGTTGTGAAAAACCTTGCCCTGGAGAGTGTGCGTCGTGCTCTGACGTAGAAGATCGGTGTGCGGGGCCGATTGAGCATTTCAGAGTGCGCGGGAATCACCATGATGGTGATAGCGGTGAAACGATGAAGCTCGCCTATGCGCGTGCTCGTGTGCGTACTTCGTGAAAAGCTCCCGAGCCACGGGGACAGCTCGGCTAACCCCAGGGAGCAGAGCGCATAAACAAGTTCGGGCCACGCCCCGACTGCTCGTTCTGACCCTCCGTGTCCGGGCTTCGTCTCGGCATTGAAGTCCTTGGGTGCGTTCTGGACTGGGCATCGCCCCACCTTACCCCCGGGTCGGTCTGAAGCAACGTCCTTCACGGCCAGCTGCTGTTCTGGCCACGGAGAGAGACGCTGTCGCGGGTCTGTTCGCGGCAGCCGTCGGTACGCTGTTCTCGGTGTGAGTACAGGCAAATCCAGGCGTGGACCACCGTACTGGGATGCCCCTGGCGATTCTCTTCTAGGCCGGGCCCCGCCTCGGTACGGACTGCGCAAGCACGAGGCACGCCGCCTCTGGACGACGCGAGAGCTTCAGGTCACCGCAATGACTGACGGTGCGCGAGAGTGTCGTCTTGAAAACTTGGTGGCGCGTTGAGTGTTAAGGTGTAGTCTTACGTCTCGCGTGGACAGGAACTTGCCAGTAGACTTTCTTTAACCTCGCATCGTCCTGATGTTCTTTGTGAGGTTTCATCGTGTGTGTTCTTGTCCTCGTCCAATATACAGAATGTCTTCGTGTTATCGGGTTGTCTTGAGTGCGTCCGATGACCTGGGCCCATTGAGTAAACCGCCTTACTCACCACAGCATTGCTTCTTTATTTAAACTCCAAACGGGAACAAATCAGATCAGAAACAACTGACATCATGCAGCTCCACATAAGAGTTATGCTGTTTAGCTCAATTTCATCATCAATGTCATTTTTTAAAAGGAAGTTGCTGTCGTGGGATCACTTCTAAACTCTAAACGGGATCAAATCAGATCAGAAACTATTGACATCATGCAGGCTTACACATAAGAATTCTGCTGTTTAGCTCAATGTAATCATAAATGTCATTCTTTAAAAGGAAGTTGCTGTCATGGGATAACTTCTTGCCCTCTAGATGACCTTTCAAGATGTTAATGTAAAACAAGTGATTGCCACATTCATTATGTAACTAACGCTGGTCTTGATCACTGTGGGTCAAGGTCAACAAGTATGTACCAATGCAAGTACAGCGTATGCCAAGCAAAAAACATGTGCTATTTAGAGTTCTAAATGATGACAACTAGTTACCCTGCATAAGAACAATAGCATCCTGAGACCCTAAAACAAAATTGCTGGTCAGTTTATTTGTAACTTTTTTATTTAGGTCTTTAGCATGCAGCAAAAGAGAAACAAATAATTCAGATCAAGAACAAAAAAAGAACTGACAAAACATGGCTGTCCCTAAATGAGCTGGATACTAACAGGTGTGGAAGCACTCACAGCAGTTTCTCTTGTGGAGGCTACAGAAAACACATTTTCAAAAAAATTCGCTCTAGATATATATCCATACTCTATTTTTCTGCTTTTCCTACTTCATCAAAGCTTAGGGTTCGCAAGAAACTTTCCTCAAATGTTACGTCTCACATTGTCGGGTGGTGACAGAGTGATGTTGCGTTTCTGTCGGCCGGTCAGAATTTCCTTGCTTTAGTTTTCGTTTCGTTACCTCTTCTTCTACATTGTCCATCAGACAAAGCGGCTGTCGCTTTAGTTTGACATGTTGCCCTGTTCGTTTCGAACTCTGAGTTAGGTCAGCTTTAGTTTTCGAAACCATAGCTTGTTCTTATATTTCATTCACTCTTTAGAGCATGAATGTTATATACAAAAACTGAGCGAACATTCAAATAGTGTTGTTTCTTGCATTCAGTAAATGGACACAAAGCGGCTGCTGAAGTCGACCTCGTTCATAATCCTGTTACACTTAGCAACCATTCACCTTCTCCCTTCTGTCATTCGACCATACTGCCTTTCCACTTGACAATGCATAATATTTTGACGCTCTCCTCCTCCACTTTACTGGACCCCTTGTTTCAGGCATTGTGCCATTTGAAGCGTTTTGTTGGCCATTGCTTTCCTCACTATTACGCTCCACATGACTGCCATTGTAGGCATCACTGCCAATAAATTCTGAATCATCAAAATGTGAGAAATCAGCAGCATTTTTAGGGGCGAAGCTTTTTATAGCGGCACCCGTTTGTCCCTCGTAGCCATTGTAGTATGTAACAAGTATAACATTCTGACTTTCAAGGTGGTGCCGGTGAGAGATTTCTTCTGTGCGTTGTTGAACAATAAAAACAATGCTCAATGTACATACCAGTAGCTGTTAATAGAAAATGAGAGACAGGAGCATTCGGCTTTTAGTTAACGCGCACGCTGCGATCCTCATTAGCAGCTTTTGGCATGTACAATGAGCACTATCTGACAAAATAGGGTTGCTACGTTATACTCGCTGGGTGTATTGGATTGGATAAACTTTTATTTGGTCCTCCAAAACACAGATCACTGTGTTGCGGGCAGCTCCCATGTGGGGACTGAGATGCCAAGCTCCTCAGCCGCCTCGCGGGCTTGGTGGACAGCCCAGAGCTGATCTGCCAAGGACGAGCTGCGGATTGCCGCCTCCCATCTGGCAGAGGCGATGTTCGATAAATGAGCGAATTTGGTGCACTGCCAGAGCATATGTTCTAACGAAGCTATTTCCCCACAATGTGGACAAAGATTACTTGGGTATAGGTCAGGGTACATGATGTGTAACATTATCAAAGTTGGGTACATCCGCGTTTGCAAAAGCCGTAAAGTAAGTGCTTGGGGCCGAGTTAGATTTTTGTGAGGTGGAGGAAAAATCCTTCTAAACAGGTAGAAATGTTTAGTGAGCTCGTTATATGTTGTAAGAATTTCCCGGTCATCCCCTTCACCGGTAGAACGCATCCCCGGGGAGGCGCGGTTGGAGAGGTCTCGCGCCGCCTCGTGTGCTGCTTCATAGAGATTGGGAGGGGAATAGTTGATTTGTCCAAGGTGAGCTGGCAACCAACTCAGAAGATGATGCGTTATGTTCTTACCTTGCAGTATTCTCAGCGTTTGTTCAGAGACCGTTCCCTTGGCGAACGCCCGTAGTGCTGCCATGGAATCACTGCAGACGACTTCAATGTTATCCATCTTGAGTGCTAAGGCGATGGCCACCTGTTCCGCAATGATTGGGTCTTTCGTCCTGACCGTCGCTGAGTTGACGACATGGCCAGCCCCATCGACCACCACTGCCACAAACGCTTTATCATGGGCGTAGGAAGCCGCGTCAACAAATACGACCCCTCGTTTCTCGTTTGAGACTTGACGAAGTAGAGTGGGCATGGGAGCAGCGCATCAATCATGATGCCTGATCTGCGTGTTTTTCCAATGCAGGCTGCGCTTGCGCTGTTGGTGGTCTGGCTACCGGCTGTCTCTTCTGACTCGGCGTGTTCGCATCTGCTCCGGCAGGTGCATTCTTCTGGCGTCAAAACCACAAGCAGTGGCATATTCTTCAATGCAACCTCATCGGCGAAGCTCGACCATCATCTACCAACAGCATCGACAATGACATCGCTCCCCGAAAACCACAAAATCAGCTTGCGGACCAACCTGTTCCTCAGTGGGCACGGGAGCAGCGCATCAAGCATGATGCCTGATCTGCGTGTTTTTCCAATGCAGGCTGCGCTTGCGCTGTTGGTGGTCTGGCTACCAGCTGTCTCTTCTGACTCGGCGTGTTCGCATCTGCTCTGGCAGGTGCATTCTTCTGGCGTCAAAACCACAAGCAGTGGCATATTCTTCAATGCAACTTCATCGGCGAAGCTCGACCATCATCTACCAAGAGCATCGACAATGACATCGCTCCCCGAAAACCACAAAAGCAGCTTGCGGACCAACCTGTTCCTCAGTTGGCACGGGAGCAGCGCATCAAACATGATGCCTGATCTGCGTGTTTTTCCAATGCAGGTGTGTAGAAAATATTCTCTTTATGCTAAAAAATTGAATAATACCTGCCTTTTGCTGTTCCCGTGCCCACGGGTTTTGTTTGATACCATTTGTGACTGCTTTTCTACTGCCTTCCTATTATTGTGTTGCGGGGATATTGAAGCTAATCCTGGGCCAACAACGCGTTCTGAAGCGCTATTGCAACTTGAAACGCTACCCGAGAACCCCGCTGAACAAATGAGTGTGCTATTTCAGCTCCTTAAAGACGTTCATGTGCGTTCTGTTCAAAGTTCGAAGAATTACGCTGATCTAGCTGCTGACGTAAAAACCATAAAAAACGGTCAAAAGGACGTCGAGATGAAAGTAACCGGAATACTAAAAAGACTAGATGAACTAGAAAACAAATCCAAGATTGTCGAAAACTTCAAAAGTGAGCTATCAAGCATGCGTAGTAAGGTATCAGAAACTACTGCTCAAAACAGCTTGTTACAGGCTCGCCTGGACGAGCTTGAAGATAGGTCTCGACGTGACAATTTAATTTTTCATGGGTTTCCAGATGTCAAAGAATCTTGGGAAGAAACTGAAGCAAAGGTGGTCACTGAAATTACGTCCCTCATAGGGTCATTTTCGCCAAGCTCGATTCATCGCGCACACCGACTAGGCTCATTTTCGCAAAACCGATGCCGTCCCATCATTGTAAAGTTTAGCGACATCAAAACTAAAGATAAAATATTGTCTGCACGCTCCCAATTTAAAATAAAAAACATAGGCATTAGCGAAGACTTCTCGCTCGCTACGCGCATCATCCGAAAAAAAGCTCACTGATTTCGCAAAAAATCTGCCAGAATCCCCCCAATTTAACTTACGTTACAACAAGCTATATGTTAACAAAAAATGCTACATGTTTGATACTAACGCTGGACAGGTTGTTGAAGTAGAACGGCCTAGTCAAGGTTTCGAAAGTAACATCCAGGCACGTGTCCCTTCCTAGGAACGCGCGAGGGGTAGTGGCCCTAAATCTAACCCAAGGATCTCCGTTCTGTTCACGAACATAAGAAGCCTTCTTAACAAATATGATTCTTTATCTTCCGCAATAGATACCTGCGATGCACAAATAATTGTGCTAACCGAAACGTGGCTCCGTGCGTATGTGCAGGACTCAGAAATTTTTAATCAAGCGAGTCATTTTGCAATTTATTGTTGTGATCGAACTGCGCATCGGGGTGGCGGTGTTCTGTTAGCGATATCCAAAAACATATCTTCTTCTTGCATACATATTACCACCACTCTTGAAACTATCTGGGCTTTGCTCACTATTGGCCATCAAAAAATCGTCCTAGGCGCATGCTATCGTTCCCCTTCGTCGTCCTCAACATTTGTTAACGAACTCCACGACGTTATGAACCACATCGTAACACGTTTCCCCAGTTATCCCTTATTTTCACTCGGCGACTTTAACTTTCCGAACATAAATTGGACTACACAACCAGCTTCCATTTCTCCTTTTTCGACAAAAGCTTCTGAGTTTTTTAACTTTTGCTCTATCTTTTCTTTAACGCAATTAGTAGATCATTCAACTAGAATATCATCTCACGCAGCCAACACTCTTGACTTAATTTTAACTACGCGGCCCGATTTTACTTCCAACATAACGTACTTGCCCGGAATCAGCGATCATTCTCTTCTCAGTTTTTCTTTTAATGCATAATTCCCAAAAGTTTCAAACAACAAGAAGTAATTCGTGACTACAAAAAGGCGAACTTTCAGGCTATTAATCACGAGTTATCCATCTTTCTTGATACTTTTTGGCAAACTTCAATGATCATTCTGTTCAAACAAACTGGGATATATTTGCATGTAAATTTTACGATCTAACAGAAAAATTCATACCGAAACGCACTATCACGTATAATCATCGCGCCCCGTGGTACAACGCCCACTTGAAAAGGCTGTCTAACTGTACGAAGCGCCTTTATCGTTCTGCCAGGAAATCGCCAACTGATTCCCGATGGGAAGCTTACAGATTAGCATTGAACGCTTACATATCTGCACTAAAAGCTGCTAAATCTTCATTTTTATCCCAAACCTTGCCATCCATGCTTAATAATAACGTTAGAAAGTTTTGGAAAGTCATAAATCCACCACATGATAACAGTATTTACTTAGAAGACGCATCGGGCAATTCCATTTCCTTGAGTGATTGTGCGGCTGTGCTCAATGATACATTCACGAAAAACTTTTCTGTTCCTTCCACAATTAATGCTCCTAGCGTGCAGACATATCATTTTCCTGTAATGTCCTCCATCTGTATCGAAGCGCCAGGTGTGGCTAAGTTGATTGCTGGACATAAATACCATTCTTCTCCAGGTTACGATTTAATAGACTCGAAGTTTTTGAAGAATACAAGTTTATTTAGTTCTATTACTTTAACAAAAATATTCCAGCAATCACTTGACACATCTACACTACCCATACAATGTAAAATAGGTAAGGTGGTTCCACTCTTCAAATCTGGCCAAAAAACATCCCCCGCAAATTACCGCCCTATATCTTTAACTAGTACCTGCTGTAAATTACTGGAACATATCATATTCTCACATGTAGTCAATTTCCTTGAATCAAATTCGTTTTTTACATCTGCACAGCACGGTTTTCGCAAATCGCTCTCATGCGAAACACAGTTAATATCTTTTACTCACAAGCTACATCCCATTTTAGACCAATCATCAAAAGCTGACTGTGTTTATTTAGACTTTTCCAAAGCCTTTGACAAGGTATGCCACAAGCTGCTACTACACAAACTAAGCAAATTCCAACTTGATGACACCATAATGAAGTGGATTGTATGTTTCCTTAAAAATCGCTCGCAATTTGTTTCAGCTAATAATCATAACTCTTCACTCAGCCAGGTTTCCTCTGGTGTCCCCCAGGGATCTGTTCTTGGACCTCTTTTGTTTCTTATTTACATTAACGATCTGCCTTCTCTTATATCCTCTAATGTTCATTTGTTTGCCGACGACTGCGTAATTTTTCGGGGAATAACTGCTGACAACGACTCCTACTCTCTCCAATCAGATCTAACTAGTGTAAGCAACTGGTGCAAAGAATGGTTAATGGAACTTAATGTCACTAAATGTGAAGTAATGCGTGTATCGAGAACTACTAGTTGTATGCCTATATATTACCTGAACAATACACCACTTGAAATCGTTTCCTCTTACAAGTACTTAGGTATTCATATTGCCAACAATTTAACTTGGACGAAACACATCGAATACATTATTAACAAGGCAAACCGCATTCTAGGTTATTTACGTCGAAACTTTTTTTCAGCCCCGTCTTCTTTAAAACTTCTTCTATACAAAACACTAATCAGATCAAAACTAGAGTACGCAACACCAGTATGAGATCCTTGCCACGACAACTTACTCACCGCACTTGAACTTGTTCAGAATAATTCAGCCCGTTTCATTCTATCAAATTACAATAGAACGGCAAGTGTAACGGCAATGAAAAGTAGTATTGACCTCCCATCTTTAGCATCACGACGTCGCATTTTTCGCCTAACTTTATTTCATAAGGTTTATTACCATGCTTCTCTCCATGCTGAACTGCTTTCACAACCTCAGTACATATCATGTCGAATTGACCATAATCATAAAGTTGGAGTTGCTTCATCTAACACTAAATATTTTGCTGAGTCTTTCATTCCAAAAACATCCCGAGAGTGGAACCGCCTTCCCGCCGATGCTGTTTCCATACGCGTTAATCACCTGTTTCATCAAGCGTTAGCTAATATTGTATAATCAGGATTCTCTATGTTTTTTTCTATTTAAACACATGCTCTGTTTTTTCTATGTTTTGTACATCTTGTTACTCCCACTCCCCTCTTCAATGCCCATGGCCTTGAGGGTATAATTAATAAACAAATAAATAAATAAAAGTATAGTCCTGGCCCTCGCTACTCTTCTTCCGATGTTGTATTCTGGATGCATGATTTTTGGTATAGGAGACACTGTGATATGCTCCCTGATGTTGTCGGGGATATAATTGTAATTGCGTCTGATTGCCATTGGGTGTTGGCCCAGCTCCTGCAGGATCATTCTCCCCGACCTTGTTGTAGATAACCTTGATAAATGTGCTTTCTCTTGGGCTTCTGCTATTTCTTTGAGCGTGTTGTGAATGCCAAGCTCTAGTAGACGCTCGGTGCTGGTATGTATGGGTAGGCCCAGGACCTTCTTGATAACTTTCCTGAGGAGCACATTCAGTGTCTCGGACTCTGCTCTTGACCAGTTGTGCATTGCTGCCTCGTACGTGAAGGGGCTTAGAACAAACGCATGCATCAACCTGCTGAGGTTGTCTTCCTTGATCCCATTTCTTTTGTTGGCCACTCTGCGTATGAGGTGCACCGCACTGTCTGTTTTCCAAGTTAAGTTGGCTATAGATTTGCTGTTGGCACCGCTAGACTCTGTCAGCATGCCCAGGACTTTGATGAAGTCGACCCTCTGGATGGCATCCCCTTGATTTGTACGGAGGTGGATGGCCATGTGGTTTAACGGCTTCCATCCCCTGGGCTTCGGTCCCCGGCGTGCAGTCCGATACAGTAAAAGTTCTGACTTACTCGAGGAGCACTTGAGCCCAGAAGGACGAAGGTACTCTTCTACGGTGTCAACCGCCTCTTTCAGGGCGCTCTCAATCTGCCCCTCGCTTCCACCTGTGCACCAGATAGTAATGTCATCTGCGTAGATGCTGTGCTTCAATCCTTCAATGCTCGATAATTTCTTTGACAGTCCAATCATGGCAACGTTGAACAGCATTGGTGAAATCACTGCCCCTTGCGGCGTGCCCCTTGCTTCTAGTTCGATTGCTGCGGTCTCGATATCTGCAATTTTCATCGCGGCTTTCCGATCTGTAAGAAAGGACCATACGTAGTCATAGAAGGCTTTCCCCAGACCAAGCTTGGAAATCGCTTCAAGTATGAATGAGTGGTGGATGTTGTCAAACGCTTTTTCTAGATCTAGGCACAGAATGGCTCTCACGTCTCTGGTTTCGTTGTCGATGACATGGTGTTTGATAAGCTTCAATGCATCTTGTGTGGATAGCCCTGCCCTGAATCCAACCATATTGTGTGTATATATGTCGTTATCTTCCAAGTGCTTGTTTATCATGTGCAGTATGGTATGTTCTGCAACCTTGCCGATACATGATGTCAAGGATATTGGCCTCATGTTGTCCAAGTTTGGGGGGCTTTTCTGGCTTAGGAATAAGGATCGTGCTGGCCAGCTTCCACTGCTCAGGCACCCCGTCTTCTCTCCATGCTGCATTGATCATATCCTTCAGGGTGTCAATTGAATCGTCATCAAGGTTACGAAGGGCCTTGTTTGATATACCGTCCGGGCCAGGGGCCGACCTGCCGTTGAGATCATGCAAGGAAGGCTCTTCTGATATCCTCGATGTTAAAGTCGCCCTCAAGACCTGGATTGGGCGTGCCCTGATACTGTCTACTTGGTGGTGCCAATCCTTTTATGACTGGGAGGTACCTATGCAAAAGCCGCTGCACAACTTGCTGTTCTGTAGTGCGCCCTATCTCTTTATGCAAAATTCGAGCGATAACATGCTTTTGATTTGTTTTGGTTGTGTTTTTGTTGAGGAGATGTTTTAACATATTCCATGTCTTGCCATTGCGCATCTGACCATCGACGGAGTTGCAGATTTCGTCCCAGTGCTGCCTGGATAGTGTGCGACAATGTTCCTCGACTGATCTGTTTACCTTAGCTATCTTCTTCTTCAGTCTTCGATTCAGGCGCTGACCCTTCCAACGGTTCAGTAGTGCTTGCTTTGCCTCAAGGAGATGAGCGAGCTGGCTATCCATTCTTTTAACCGGAAAATCTGTGGTAATGGTGGATGAGACTGATTTGATGTCCACTTTATTCTGTTTGACCCACTGCTCCAAGCCTTGTCTGTGCCATCTTGTTCCCTTTCCATCCGTATCTTCCTTCACAGACTTATCCCAGTCTGTGAAGTGGAATTGTCTCTGCTTTTTACGCTCCGTGAAGAACGTAGTGGCAAGAATGCAGTGGTCACTCCCTAGGTCTACAGCAAGGTTCATCCACTGGGCCTTCTTGATGTTTTTTTACAAATGTAAGGTCGGGAGTAGAATCGCTGCAGCAAGATGTACCAAGCCTTGTTGGTAGGCTGGGGTCTGTGATTAGGGTGAGATCAAGTTCACTGGCATTTCGCCAAAGTCGATTTCCTTTCCCAGTGTTGTACTTGTAACCCCATGTATGATGAGGGGCGTTGAAATCACCTGCTATGACGAGTGGACATACCCCGGCGTTATTAACAGCTTTCTTTAGAACCGTCTTGAATTCTTGCTTTTGTTCTTTTGGACTGCTGTATATATTAAGAATGAAAATGCTCTGACAGTTGCTGGTACCTGGCACGATCTCTACCATGACGTGTTCCAACCGGCCTGCTTCTATCTTGAGGTCGTGGGTTACGTGGGTTAGTTTGTTGCATACGAAGGTGCAGACTCCCCTCCCTTCAGTGTCCCCTATTACAGGCCGGAATCCAGGCAACGTTGCTTGCGGTGAAAGGGCCTCTTGCAATAATATAATATGAGGCTTTTCTTGGCTGCTCCTTATATACTGCTGTAGGGTGGCCTTCTTTTTAAGGTTACCTCTACAGTTCCATTGCCAGATACGAAATGCTTCACGTAGCGCTGCCATCATGGTTATTACATGGATGGCCAGAGCCTGATGCTGCACCTGTCGACAGGTTTGGTACCACTAGTATTGGTGGCCGAAGAGGTGAGTTTTATGCATGAGGAGGCCTTGATGTGTTGTAGAGATATGCTTCGACCTTTGTAATGCGCAAAGTCATATGCTCTTCCAGTGCCACCACGCTTGATTGTTGCCTACCCATCTGCTCGCTAAGATTGGCTACTACATTTCTGAGCGTGTCAAAGACATCTTTCATATCTGACATGGTCGTTTGGTTGGCTTCCACGTGTTCTGCCATGACTGTCTTCGCTGGGTGTAACCTCCTTAGTTTTAAAAAGATTTAGCGAGCGTTGAGCCGCAGTGCCATGAATACAATGAACTAGTATATACCGTGAATGAACTCGATGTGGTTAAAGGTGGGAAGTAGATACGAAGTGCAAGCCGTAAGAAAGTAAAAGCCGAATTCTCCTGTCTCTCATTTACCATTAGCACCCATTGGCATGTATATTGAGCACTATCTGACAGGAAAAGGTTGCTACGTTATACTCGCTGGGCGTAACCTCCTTGGTTTTAGAAAGGTTTAGCGAGCGTTGGGTCGCAGTGCCATAAATACTGTGAACTAATACATACCATGAACTCGTGGTGGTTAAAGGTAGGAAGTAGACCCGAAGCGCAAGCCGTAAGAAAGTGTGCGTGTGCCACCTCCCGTTTAGTCCGTGGAATGTCCGCTGGATGGCGGTGCTTCTATATAGGAAATATATGATGAAAAGATGCGAGATGGTGGTACTTGGAGTGTTGAATAGATGGACGAACGGACACACAGACATATGCATGGATGAACGCATGAACGGACGCAGGGGCGGATGCATGGACGAACGCAGGGATGGACGCACGCACGGACGGGCGGATGGACGCATGGACGGACGCATGGACGAACGGAAGCAAGAACGAATGGACGGAGGAATGCTTCGCCCAACTCTCCATCATTCACTCCGTGGATATGCTGCCATTTTTTTTTTGTAGGAAAGACTTGCATTTATTCTTCAGTCAGGTGCCTTCCAGTCACCATTGGTGTGGTCGTAAGACCCATAGACATCAATTGGGGACAAGCGATTCGAACGCTTGTTTACTTAAATTTACAACAAAGATTATACCTAAAATTTTATTACATCTTGACTGGACACTCTGTAGTACTGCTTTCTAACATGCTAGCTAAAAACAAACCACGAAAGCCTCAAGAAAACTATAATTGCTTCCCGCAAAGATAAAGAAGTTGATGTTCACTGAGAAATGTCATTTCGATACGCATTATGCATCACAGATACCGGATATCTACGGCCATCTCAATAAGCTTAAATAAGGTAGTGCTCTGCTCTACATGCGACTAATTTAAGTTGAAAGTATGAAATGTTTTATTTAGACTTAAGGCCACTTGTTCAAGCTCCCATAGCTTGAACAAATGACCTTGAATTGGAGTCACAAGGACAGAAGAGAATAACGCAAGTCATTAGGCAAAGCATTCTAACAGGCACTACCTCAACCAGAACACTCTTGCTACTCAGCCAACTGAACCATGCAATTGGCTGGCCCTCTAGCAAGCTGCTGGACTGGATCGTGCCATTTTTCTTGTCTGATCCAGCTTTAGGCGGAGCGCATGTTCTTGCTTGACTTTGATATTTTTCTTAGTAATCACTAGAAAGATAATCACCGTGTGAAAACAACATCAATATTCTAAGTGCTGGGGAAAAGCAGCACTGACACGCGGGCTACTGCTATGGCTGCCCTAATGTTCAACTATTTGTTTCCAGTTGCTTTTGCATTTAAAACTGATAAGAAATGCTTAGATGTCCTTAGACACGACTTTATTGTGCAGAATTGTACTTGTCTTTCAATAGCAGACATTATTCTGCAGGTGCTGTCCTGTGAATCCCCATGGTTGCAAGGTGTCCAAGTTTCCACACTTGTTCCAGAATGATGCAACGTGAATCCTAGAAAAGAAACAGGAACAATTATTTTCTGTGCACAAATAAATTAGTGTAATAAACCTAAGGCACAAAAATATTGCCACGTTCCATTTCTCAAGTTTTTGTTATCGTCCCAAAATACCACACAATTCTCAGCGCGAACTGCGCCTGCAGTTTTCGAGAAGGTTCCGGACTGTAGTAGATCATTTCGATAAGATCACGCCCACTGTGCGAACGGTACAGATTGTTCTGGAACCTACGCCACCGCCAGTGATAACGCTAGAACATTCGACGGCAAGAGTATAAATGTCGACGCGCTTCGCCGCTTGTCAGTTGTTGATCGAAGGCCGACGCTCCGTTCGCCGCTATCAGTCCGAGACTGCTATCTGTGCGAGAGTGCTGCTGTAATTGGACTTTCCGTTTACCGGGCACAGGTTCACCCAAATAAACAGTTAAATCCCAACACGAAGTCTCCTGTCTTCAGCCACGTCACGACCCCGTGACATCTGGCGGAGGTGGTGGTGGAGCTCTTGTTTCTGGGGCACGTTATCAGCAAGTCTGGAGCTCGTCCCGATCCACAGAAAACAGCCGCCATCGCCGACTTCCCACCGCCCACTGACAAGAAAGCCGTGCGCCGATTTCTGGGCCTGTGCGCCTATTATAGGTGGTTCGTGAAAAACTTCGCCCGCATCGCCGATCCTCTCACTAACCTTACCAAGGCGGACGTGGAGTTCAAGTGGGAAATGCCACAGGAACACGCTTTCCAGGAGCTTAAACATCGCCTCCAGACGCCTCCGTTACTTGCCCAATTCGACGAATTCACCGAGACAGAAATACATACTGACGCAAGCAGCGTAGGTCTTGGCGCCGTTCTTGTGCAGAGGGCTGATGGACTTGGAAGGATTATTAGTTACGCCAGCCGATCGCTATCCAAAGCAGAAGCAAATTATTCCACAACAGAAAAGGAGTGCCTCGCCATCATCTGGGCTACGTCGAAATTTCACCCCTACCTCTACGACAGGCCCTTCAAAGTTGTGAGCGACCACCACGCCTTGTGTTGGCTAGCCACGTTGAAGGACCCTTCAGGTCGCCTCGCACGATGGAGCCTGAGAATTCAAGAATATGATATTACTGTCATTTACAAGTCCGGCAAAAAACACTCCGACGCCGACTGTCTCTCTCGTGCGCCTGTCGACCAACCGCTATTCGACGACCCGGATGACGACTACTTCTTGGGAACGATAACTACCGACGACTTCGCTGAACGACAGCGGGCCGACCCGGAACTTAAGGTTCTAATAGAATACCTCGAAGGCAGGACCGCCGAAGTCCCGAAAGTATTCAAGCGCACACTTGCGTCGTTCTTTCTACGAAACGGTCTTCTACAAAAGAAAAACTTTTCACCGCTTCGAGCTAAGTACCTCCTTGTGGTGCCTTCAGCTCTGCGACCAGAACTCCTGCAGGCCCTGCACGACGATCTGACGGCAGGGCACCTCGGTGTTTCTCGCACGCTCGCGAGGATACAAGAAAGGTACTACTGGCCACGTCTTAGCACCGACGTCACTCGTTATGTGAGGACATGCCGGGACTTTCAGCGACGCAATACACCGCCGACAAGGCCAGCGGGACTTCTGCAGCCAATTGATCCACCTTGCCGACCTTTCCAGCAGATTGGTATGGACCTACTGGGGCCGTTCCCGACGTCGGCTTTCGGAAACAAGTGGATCGTGGTAGCTACCGACTACCTCACCCGCTACGCCGAGACAAAAGCCCTGCCAAAAGGCAGTGCATCCGGGGTAGCTAAGTTCTTCGTCGAAAATATCGTCCTACGTCACGGCGCCCCGGAGGTCCTTATCACCAACAGAGGAACGGCATTCACTGCCAACTTAACTCAAGCGATCTTGGCATACAGCCAAACAAACCACCGCCGGACGACAGCGTACCACCCACAGACCAATGGCCTCACCGAGCAGCTTAACAAGACGATCGCCGACATGCTGTCAATGTACGTCGATGTCGAACACAAGACGTGGGACGCCATTCTTCCGTATGTGACCTTCGCATACAACACGGCGGTGCAGGAGACGACGCAGATATCTCCATACAAATTGGTCTACTGAAGGAGCCCGGCAACGACACTCGATGCCATGTTGCCCAACGTCACCGACGAACAAAACCTCGATGTGAGCGAGTACCTTCAACGCGCCGAAGAAGCCCGACAACTTGCGCGTCTCCGTATCAAGAATCAACAGACGACCGACAGCCACCGTTACAACCTTCGACGACGCTTCGTGGAATACCAGCCCGGTGTACGTGTTTGGGTGTGGACGCCGATACGCCGACGTGGACTAAGTGAAAAGCTTCTGCGACGGTACTTCGGACCGTACAGGGTGGTTCGACGTCTCGGCCCACTTGATTACGAGGTTGTCTCCGACGGCATCACGAACTCTCAACGATGCCGATCGCGACCTGAAGTCGTCCATGTCGCGCGCCTCAAGCCGTTTCATGCGCGTTAACAAACTGCAACAGTATTTTTTCGTATTATTGTTGTATCGTAATTTATTCATTGTACGATCTTGCATTATTATTGTACCTTCATCTTTAGTTAAAGCATCGGGACGATGCCTTTTTTCAGAGGGGGGCAATGCCACGTTCCATTTTCCCAGTTTTTGTTATCGTCACAAAACACCACACGATTCTCAGCGCGAACCGCGCCTGCAGTTTTCGAGAAGGTTCCGCACTGTAGTAGATCATTTCGATAAGATCACGCCCACTGTGCAAACGGTACAGATTGTTCGGGAACCTACGCCACCGCCAGCGATAACGCTAGAACATTCGACGGCAAGAGTATAAATGCCGACGCGCTTCTCCGCTTGTCAGTTGTTGATCGAAGGCCGACGCTCCGTTCACCGCTATCAGTCCGAGACTGCTATCTGTGCGAGACTGCTGCTGTAATTGGACTTTCCGTTAACCGGGCACAGGTTCGCCCAAATAAACAGTTAAATCCCAACACGAAGTCTCCTGTCTTCGGCCACGTCACGACCCCGTGACAATATTGGCTGCCAATGGAGCCAACGGACACATTTGCTGAACCAGTTTCATCAGAATCAATAAAAACTTACCTTTACTGCATTTCAGTGACTGGCAGCCAGGGCTATTATTGCGCTTTGAAAAGACAATCAGCTTCTCAAAAGATTATACAACTTTGTGTGGTATGACTTATGACAACTATGGCAATACTCGGAATTCTGATTTGAAAGTCTGACAAAGCTTGTACCATTTCACATATTGTCGCAATCCAAATGATATTGTTCGTATATTCTTTATGCTACTAGTGTTTTTATTGACATAAACTAACAATAGGTGATGCATTTGCCTTGCAGTGGGCATAGTTACACTGATGACGATAATGAACTAACTTTTATACTCAATCACCCTACAGAAGTTATAGCACTCTTGGCAATCCTGGCCGATGTAATACTTTTATTCATTTTAGCAGGTGTACACAAAAAATTACGCTCGAAGATATATGTGCTGCACTCAATGAAAGCAGTATTGATGCTATGTACAAGCAGGGCTGACATAGACTACACTCGACCAAACCACGTTTAAAGGTGTGCTGGAACATATCTGTGCAGTATGTGGTTGTACAAAACTATGGAGCCAAATGCAACGGCAGACACAGAAGATTAATCGCGCAATCCAATGTTGCACTTATCCGGGCTCATTTGCAAGAGGAGCGGTACAGTAAGGGTACATGTCGTACACCCACTAGAATAGCTACACGTGAAATGTCCGATGAAGCTTGTCTGGAAACATAACCTCCAAATAAATGTTCCAGCCTGCAGTGGCCATTACAACCTATACAGTCACCAGTCAAATTAGAAGCGTTACATACTAATACAAAAAAATTGTGTTTCTTATGGAGGCAAGATATCGGAAACTTATGCTGTACTTCGATCCAAACTGTGAAAAATGTCCTATATAAATGGCAAGCTTGAAGAAACAAGAGCCAGCGCATTTACCTTGGTGACCGCTAAAAGAGGTGCTGCAAAAGCAGGTGTGATACAGCTGCAATAGGATTTGGAGCAGCGACATGTTGCTGTTGGAGCACAAAAATGCATATCTGGAGCAGGTTAAAGCACTCCTAACGCGAAATTGGGAAGCTCGAGATGCTTGTGTTGTTTAATAGTCCTCCATACTTGCCCACTTCTGATCGATTATTAGTGACGAACGTTGGCTGTAGGGTATTTGGTTTTGAAGTTATTATTTGTTGAACGTTTTCTTTAACGTGCGAAAATCTTTATTTTTCAGATGTCTTGGGAAGATCGCTTTTGCCAGTTTGAAAAGTACTCCAGCACGCATTGCAGCATAAAAGCTTTTGCACAATGAAATGCTCTTTCCGAAAATATATGTTGTGGAGCAACAAATATATTTTAGATATGAATAAAAATGTGAAAAGCGTATAGTTTTTGGTTGCCAGCAGGTAAACCGTGCAATAAACAATATATATATGTAAAAATATTCAAGGCAAACAAAATTGAGAATATACATCTTCAATACAAATTATTCAGAAACAATATAAAAACTAGTAAATGTTGTACAAAATGTTTTCATTAACATAGACAAAGAAAATCGGGACCAACGTGATGCTTCGTTGCTCATGCCATGCAGTGAAGCAATGCTCGGTATTTCGTGAGACAGAAGGGTACTTGTTGAATTCTCTCACAAATTTTTTTTGTGTGTCATAAGAGCCTCTAGGTGCTCCAGTATAGTTGGTTGCCCGTGGTGTGAATAATCCCTCTATAAATCAGATGTTTAATGAACTTCGCTATTTCGTCTAGCGTCGCCTCTTTTCATGAGCCACCTCATTCCGCATAGGTTAGGGTTTCTATTTATGTTTCGAAGCATATTTCTCAGCATTTTGCACATCGTATTAAAAAATATCAATATTGCGAGCAATTCTAAAACGTATTGCTCTGCTCCGTAATCATGGCCAAGCTGTATTCCGGTGACCATCTTGCCGTTAGGAGAAGCTCTGCAGCTGGTGCCAGTGGACCTTGCACTTAACCAGAGTACCTGTAAAATAACGACTCTGCTACAACTGTATCGGTTTTCCACCGATTAGCATTCGATCACTCACCTGGGCCCGTTTTGCAGTCCTAGTAAGTGCATCTTCCCTTGAACTGCCTCCGCACTCGATGCGAAACACTTAAAGAATATTTAAAGCTATCTACGGCCAGCTTGGGGATACCGCTCACATTCGAAGGATGGCTTGCTGGTCACTCAGCCTGAGGGGCGTCTGGCGCCGACACAACCAACTCAGGTGACACCATGTTTACAAGAAACGGCACATCACACCTCACAATAGACTCCGCACAGATGCTTCCGTGCGGGTTGTATCTCTTAATTTCACCGATAATTTAAACACTATGGATGCTTTCAAACAGTCAATCCTGATAGTGTTTTCAATTTCTGTGTGTGTAGCTTGCAAAATAGTATTGTATCGCTGAAATATTTCAGGGATTATTTGCTGTGCCTCCACAGCCCTGATTGGACGAGAAAGCTCTACCTTTGGCTGCACTCCCAACAGCTTGTGAAATAGAATATAGGTTGGAGCAGAGAATAAGGTTAAATGCTGTTTTGGTGCAATATATTTTGATAGGTCAATATGTAAAGTGTGGGAAAGTTGCTGCAATAACATGGTTTCGAAATTCAGCAGCAGTGGTGGCCACCTACTGCCATGACTAATATGGAATTGCTACAGGTCTCAAGACCCGGCAAACGTCAGCTGTATACCGCCACTATTATCCAATATCTAAATACCCAAGGCTCGATAAGACACTAAATAATTGTTGCCACAAGGAACATTGAAATCAAATAGAGGAGACTAGAATACAGGAAACATTAAAAGTGAGAAAAAAGACGAAGATTTGTGTAGAGAGACTAGAAAAGGTGCCTGCTGGCTTTCCTTAGGTGGGTCAGCTCAGGAGTGCTCTCTACGTGAAGCCTGGGCCAAGGGTATGTTGCCTCTTCCAGGAGGCCTCAGAAAGGTCCAAGCACCCAGCTTCAGCTTAACTCTCACCACACCTTTCCTCCAGACACAGCTAACCCACACACGGCTAGGCGTGAGAAGGCGTGTCGCCAATCGCTGTGACGTCATAATTTGACGGCATCTACTAGAAACAACATCTTTCCCAATTGGGAAAGACAAAGTGCATTGTCTTTCGAGAGAGATAGGACTTGACACACCAGGTTTCAAAATTTTATCCAAATTTCAGCCTGTCTGTTGGCTTGCGCATAGTCTTGTGACTGCTTCTATAATAATAATAATAATAATAATAATAATAATAATAATAATAATAATAATAATAATAATAATAATAATAATAATAATAATAATAATAATAATAATAATAATAATAATAATAATAATAATAATAATAATCTGTAAAGAAATATCACTTTATTATGCCCTCCCTACTTTATTCTTTGACGAGATTGGCAGTAATGTTAAATAAATAACAATGGTTGTTGTGTTGCACACCTTTCAATATTTTATCATCCCAAGTAACAGTTTTTGAGCATGCACACTTGATGTTGTCATTTCAGTCTTTTGACGTCAGGAAAGGAAGTGCCTATATAGTGCAATTTTGTGTATAAATGATTACCTGGATGTAAGGGCTTGTGCTGTCGTCGCCTATTTCTGTCTATGTTAGTGGACACTTCCGTGTTCTGATCTAATAACACTGTATTGATGCCCCTGCCCTTTCCTCCACTGACATTCAGAAAAAGCTTAGTCATTCTTACTGGCGTTTTCGTTCCTCTGTGTTGTGCATACCCTTTCTTGGCGCCTCATTGCATCCTTGACCCCGCACTTGCAGAACTTTGGGCACCTTGCCCCAGTATGCTTTGCAGGACACGACCTCCAAAGATTGTGCTTCTTTTTACTAAAGCAGCAGCATCACGATGACAAGTGCAAATGATCCTTCGATCTTCTGAACTAATAGCACCCCAGTGAAAGAATGCTGAAGCAGCTGAACGTTTAGCTGAAAGCTTATCGATGGCTGCAAGAGCAATGTTAATACCATATATACTTTAGCCCATGCAACAAAGAATGCATGGGTGAAATATTTAAACGTATTTTCTTGTTTACTTCTTCCAACAGTTACGTTCGAACTTGACGAACTCATGGACTTTTCTTTTTACGCATTCAACAATGGCTACTCAAACACAAGGTCAAGCGCACATTAAAATGCTTCGATCAAAGGTTTAGCAACAGTCTTGATTATATAAAGGACTACTTCCAGCTCAGATTCCTCAAGTGCAGAGGCAATGTCTAGAACATGTTTTGCACAACTCTGAGGCCTCCTTTGAGGTATTTTTAATTCTCCTTCATTTGTTTCGGAATGGTTGCTCACTAGAAGGGCACATTGTGATTTTTCAGTTGACAGCTGCATTTTCACTGCCTTGTTCTTTTCTGGTGTGTGTGTCTGCATGCCTCACCTTGTTTCGTGCTGAATCTCAGTCAACTAGCTCAATCTTCTGTGGTGATGTGCATGCAATAAATATAAAAACAAATGCAATGAGTGTAAATGTGGGGCGCTTTTTAACAGAGTACAGGTAATATACGACAGCCCTATAACACCCACAGCATCGATAAAAGTTGTGTTGGCGATGGCGTGGAAGCTAACTAAATTCCAGGTGTGATCTTAATTTCAAGATGAAAAAAAAGTTACTAAAAAACTAGGGCTTGAGAGAAAGGGCGACATGCTAACCAGCATATAGCCCACTATAGAATAATGCTAGAGTACACGGTAACTAGACTGTCAGACTTTCACACAAGTATGTTAACATGCTAATGTAGCCAGTGGGACGACGACGAAGTTACTTAGTGATAGAACGCGTCTGTCACTACTAACTGTTTTTCGTTATATTTTCCACGATTCCTGGGACGCTCTCTGCGTCCCGCCTTGTGGCGATGGCAGCGGCGACTTCTACAGGCCCACGTGGTCAAATGTCAGCGCCCTCAAGCTCTTCTGTGGCTCAAGGCTCATGGTCCATCACCAGCGACGGCTCAAGAGATGCTCCTGCTCTTGTGCCCATGGACGAAGAACGAACTGCTGGCCCGTCTGGCTACAGCTCAACATTTGTAAGCTCCGCAAGGAAACGAGGCTCTTGGTGCAGCTCCAGTGAAGACACGGACATCTACTCAGTCGACGGCGACGACTCATCAGATGGCAGCTTCGTGTCTGTGATGAGTCGCAGGGCGAAAAAGAGGCTCATCAAGACGTCATCACCAGCAAGCACGTCAACCGTGAAGGCAAGGAGTGAACGCTGGCCGCATACCATTCTCTTCATGCCCGTGGATTCTTCCGCCAGCCTTCGAAAATTGAACAGGCAAGCCATTTCCAATGTTCTCGATGGAATAGCACAGAATGAAATCAAAGAGGTCTGGCTAAACACACGTAAGAACGTTTTAGCCGTTGACACAGCACATGCAGACACGCTGGAGAAGCTTCGAATGATGACAGAGTTCGGAGATGTCAAAGTACGAGCGGTCGTACCGATGATTGGGACCTGCACTGCAGGTGTCATTTACGACATTGACTTGGCAATCCCAAACACGAATCTACCCATTCTGATAAAACCGGCGTACGAAGGAGTGGTCATTAAGCATATAAGCCGCCCCGGGAACAGCCGCTGCGTTAAGATAGCCTTTGAGGGCGACTCAATCCCTACGCACGTCAAGGTGGGACATTTCCGGCATGTGGTACGGCATTTTGTCCCAAAGCCGCTTCAGTGCCACAAGTGTTTCAAGATCGGTCATGTCAAGGGCGTCTGTGCGAACTCCACCGTATGCCCCCGGTGCGCGGAGGCGCTCACGGTAGACACCTGTAGTGCAACAACTTATAGGTGCGGCAATTGGCGAGGTACGCATGAGGCCACGTCTAAGGAATGCCCAAGACTCAAGAAAGAAATGGGTATCCTGAAAGTAATGGTCAGGGATAACTCCACCCACAGAGAAGCTTCATAGAAAATCCAGCGTCGACGTCGCCACCGACGGAAGCGCTCCAGTCATGGTGATATTCATGCACCACTTCGGTCTACACCACCATCAACATCCAGTAAAAAGCCAGAGAGTACAAGAATACCTCCACCGGCGAAGCCTCTTTCCCCTGAAGACTGGCCGGTGCTTGCGAACGCACGGCCTTCCGAGCAGCCTTCCCGCTCTCTGCTCCCAGTGAAAGCCAATGCTGCTGATGACGAGGCTCCAAAAGCAGATCGTCAAATTATTCCTATGCTGCGATCCATTGTGAGTGTCATCAGAAGTCTTCCGACAAGCCAACTGCTAGGAGCGGCCTACAGGTGCTGGACGCGTTGAGTCCGGTCCTTGCAAGCCTCCAGTAAAGCCATGGCCGACAATCACAAGTCGTTCCGTCAGGAGGTCAGAGAAGCGTCGATTTTTCAGTGGAACGCAAGAGGTCTGACATCTCGCATATCTTATTTTCGCCAGTTTGTTCATCTGTACCGATTTCCTATCATGATTATATGTGAACCGAAATTATCGCACCCAATCAGATTATCCGGCTACGAGTCATTTTTCTCTTCAAGTGACATCGAAAGTAGCAAGGTTGTTGTATTTATTTGCCGGGAGCTTACTTACGTCGTCCAGCCAGTGCAACCTGACGACGGCAATCAGTATGTGTTCTTGTCTGTTAATAAAGGAAAGGTGACATTCGCACTTCTAGGCGTGTATATATCCCCATCAAGTCATTTCGACGCCAACAAGCTAGACGGCATATTAAGGGCACATCCGGGTCCGTGGGTTATCACCGGGGATTTCAATGCGCATCATCCCATCTGGGGAAGCTCAAGGCTTGATTCAACGGGACGACGTCTAGCATCATTGGTTTCCAGCCATGGTCTCGTCCTTCTGAATGACGCCATTCCTACGTTTTTACGAGGCACTACATATAGCAGCTGCCTTGATTTGTCCTTTATTTCACGCCAATTTGCTACACGGGTAAAGTGCTTTTTCGACATTGAAACACACGGAAGCGACCACATCCCCACTTACCTGAAGATTAAAGGTATTTCGAACACGTACTCCTCTACCACAACACAAAGAATAGATTGGAGTGTGTTCAAAACTGAACTTGAGGATGCTTGTGAAGAAGGCCTGTCCAATGGTCTTCAGCAAGCTATTAAGGAAACTGCACATGCGACTATGCGCACAATAATATGCTCTTCGAAGTACTCTGAATATGACCTCCAGCTGGAGCGACTTCATGCGATACGCCGTCGTGCCGAAAGACGATACAGACGCACCAATTCCACAGACGATCTACGGACAGCCCGGTGCATCCAAAAGAAGATACAACGGCGCCTTGACAAATTAGACGCCCAACGATGGAGGAAATTTGGTGCGTCGCTAGATCCTCATAAACCACTGTCTCAGATATGGAGAATTGTGCGAGGCCTACGTTCTGTTCCAGAGCAGCGTTTTCCCTTCAAAGCCCTTGCACTTTTTCATCGCCGGCATGAAATTGAGGTAGCAGAAGATTTCTGCGCTATGACCGTGGGCCAGACAGCGTACACAAGCCAACATACAGTGAATCATATCCCTCACTCACGGGACCCACGCATGGATCTACCGTTTACATCACAGGAGCTCGATGCGGCGCTCGTCTTATGTAATAAGTCGTCGTCAACTGGCCCGGATGACATCTCATACAAGATGCTGTGCAACCTTGGTAAACGGGCACGAGGAGCACTCCTTAACATCTTCAACGATTCCTGGCAAGCTGGCGTCGTTCCGCAAGATTGGAAGATTAGCCGCTTGGTACCGATCCTTAAGCCTGGCAAATCTCCCCTGGACATTGCCTCTTACCGACCGATCGCACTCTCAAGTTGCGTAGGAAAGGTAATGGAAAGAATGATCTTGGCCAGGCTTGAATGGTACCTGGAATACTATGAGATATATCCGAACGACATGGCTGATTTTCGCCGTCACCGATGTTCGATCTACAATGTTATAGATCTCGTCACATATGTCCAGCAACAAAAGGCAGGTAAACGACTATCTGCAGCCATGTTCCTTGACGTAAAAGGAGCATACGACAACGTTCTACATGACGCCATCCTCGAAGCCATTGAGTCAGTGGGCCTAGGCGGGCAACTGTATTGTTGGACACGCAGTTATTTACAAGGGCGGACCTTGTTTGTGAACACTGCAGATGGTCCAACTTCCCAACACCCAATGCATCGTGGAGTCCCGCAAGGTGGCGTCTTGAGTCCAACCCTCTTCAACCTCGTTCTCATTGGTCTTGTAGAACGATTACCAAGTGTGGTCAAGTTATCCATGTACGCTGACGACATCTGCGTCTGGACATCTGGCGTGACAAGGCCTCAGGTACGCGCAAGACTTCAGAAAGCTGTGACGTTGGTATCAGTGTACCTCAAGGACCAGGGTCTGAAAATCTCGCCAGCGAAATGTGCATTGATTGCTTTTAGTCGAAAGCCAATGAGACCATACGCTATATCAATCGATGGGCAAGTCATACCATATGTCAGGACGCACAGATTTCTAGGCGTATTCATTGATAGAGACCTCTGCTGGGGCCCACATGTGGCCCACTTGAAGAAGAGGCTGACAGAAATTGCTCTTATTCAAGTATCTCGGAGGAAAAACCTGGGGGACTTCAGTACATGCAATGATGCAATTGTACAAGACGCTTTTTCTTGGCTATTTGCGCTACAGTTTGCCTGTGTTGACCAACACCTGTAGAACCAACATTCGGACTCTAGAAAGCATCCAGGCCATGGCTCTGCGAGTTTGTCTGGGGCTACCGCGATGTTCGTCAACAGCTGAGACAATCGAGATCGCTAATGACTACCCGCTAAAGACGCATATCATGATGGAAGTGCTCAGAGCACACGTGAGGCATCTTACTCGTGCCCCTGCCCATCATCTAGCTTCACTGCCAGAAGCCCGACCTCGTGCCTCATTTGCCAGACAGTCTTGTCATATCGCACACGCATTCCTACGGGATATACAACTCCATCGAGGATTTCAACTCCCCCATAGAGTATGGCCTGTGCACATGTTGAACTCACGGTTCCAGGCATAGGGTCAAAAGCCCGGCTCTCGTCTCCAGCGCTAAAGCAGCTTTCTCTTCTTTTGTTATATGAGAAATACAGTGGCCATACTCATCTATAAACTGATGCTTCAACTAAAGTGGATGGGTCTGCAGGGTCGGTGATCTTTACTGCAACAGCGACAATGGTGAAGTTTCGTTTATCCCACCAGACATCATCGACAGCTGCGGAACTTGCTGCTCTACGTAGCGCAATTCAAGTCATTAAACACCAAGAAGCCAAGAAATGGAGCGTGTTCATGGACTCTAAGGTAGCACTACAGTGTTTGATATTCGCCTTACGCCGGGGACCTCATGAACAACTAGTGCTGGAAATTAGAGAGCTGCTTTACCACCTCTTCGACGAAGAACACAGAATCACGTTTCAGTGGCTTCCAAGTCACTGTGGCATATTGGACAACGAACATGCAAATGCAGCTGCCAGATCAGCACACGAAGATGGTGAAGAAAAATCTATACCATTTTCAAGGACTGATGCTGCAATGACCATCCGAAAAATCGCTAATGCAGAATTAAAATCCCTGTGGAACACCGAGTGCTTACGGCACACGCGACTGCGTAGACTGGACACGTCTCGTCGGCTCCGGCCTCCATCTGGACTCTCCCGACTCGAGACAATGGTGCTTTGCCGACTATGGCTTGGTGTCGCCTTCACCAAAGCTTTCGCCTTCCGAATCGGCATGGAAGACAGTGCTGCTTGCGGTCATTGCGGCAGCGATGAAACTATAGAGCACGTTCTCTGTCACTGCCCTCGTTACAGCGTGCAAAGATGGCAACTAGCTGCTGCGTTAGCTCGCCTTGACGACAGACCTTTGTCTGAACAATCAGTGCTGGAAAGACGACATGATTTGCGTGCTCACAGAAAATCAGTGAAGGCCTTACTGAATTTTTGCGTGGGAGCGGCCTATTGTATAGACTGTAGCACCCCAGCTCCCCCCCCCCCTTTTTTTTCGCGCGCGTTTATTTCCCTCTTCGCTTTTTTTCCAATCTTTCTTCCCCATTCCCCCTTCCCCTAGTGCAGGGTAGCAAACTGGATGCTCCATGTTCTGGTTAACCTCCCTGCCTTTCCCTCATTTTATTCTCTCTAATGTAGCCAATGCTGGCAGCTCAGCAGTTTTGCTCGCAGCTGACGCTAATTACCTCAACCTTCATTCATGCACTGTTGCAAAGTAAAAGACAGTTGAAGATCTTGAGCTGGAGCATTTAGAGGTATGAAGCAGTTATTCCATATAAACTATGGGCACACTAGACAGTGAGACTGCTAAACGTTCGTTACACTTTTAAGATGCATTACTTGCATAGTGCACAGTGATGCCTAGTATCATCGAAGGACTTTGCTAGTATGTATGCCGTACTCGGGCTACGTAGTATTGCAAGCAACAAATGTTCTTCTTTTTAAGCCTTAGTTTATAACCACTTTTTCAATGACAAACGCACAGACAAATAAAAAGCTGTTTCAAACTATCTTTGGCTTTTTCATCTCGTTTTTTTTTCGCTTGTCTGTACTAGATCAGCATATCGTAGTGCATACAGCGCCTCACACACACACACACACACACACACACACACACACACACACACACATATATATATATATATATATATATATATATATATATATATATATATATATATAACACAAAAAGATACAATACATGGGGAAGATTTTGGAGAACCGCTACTCTGCATGACAACCAAACATAAATGTGTCGAGCAGGCAATGTAAGCTTAATTACAATACACTTTAACAAACCTCTGGGACCAGGCAGCGTACTGGTGGGCTGAGTCCACAATCAGTGGTTCACATTCTTCGCCACCTCGTCTGGCGCAGACTTCCTTCCTCACAGCCAACGAAAAATTTGCCTTGCATTTGAAGCGGCATCCCACAGTCGCGATAAGCGTGAGCAAAGCATACGGCTCTGCCAGCGTACGCGCGATGACCCCGCACATGCTGTCGTTTCGGCGTAATCTTTACGTGTTTAAAACTAAGCTTACACAGCGCGCACGCAATACACAGAACAACACGAGAGGAGACAAAACACAGCAGCGCTGCTGCATTACGCTGTTGCACCGTAGCACCAGTCGCACAGCTGACACAACAAGAAAGCGCGAAGCGCAAAAAAAAAGTAAATACTAAGCAGCGGCATGGTCGAGTTGTCGTTCACCTCCCGTTGCTATGATATGACATCAGAGCGTCTTGTGCTGAAGCAGCCAATCCGCGTGCAGGTGTGGTTTCTAGCTCTTTTCCCTACTAGAATCTCAATAAGCGCGTGGTGGTGACGGCGGCTGATGGTGGTGAGGCAAAACGTGTTTGGTGGAAAGCTTGGTCAGCAATGTGGATGACGGTCGCGTGATGGAAGCTTGGTGGATGATGGTGGCATGATTAAAAATCTCAAGACAGCATGTGAAATCGCTTATTTGTAGCGTTTCTTTCTTGAATTCACAGAGATATACGTTTAGGGTCAAAAGGAACCAATGCTACTCATTTATTTTATTCCTGAGGTGTCAACAAAGCTTCCATTTTTGTGGAGCATAGAAAATGTGGCCGTAAATACGTTTTCACTTCGCGCACGTACTTACATCAGGTTGACATCCGCGATCTGTTTCTTTGTTGTGATGTTTAGAAGACTAGAGGTGTCACTGTGAACATGACAATAAATATTTTACATGGGCGCGCAGTTGTCGAGACATAAATGAACTCCAGTTCGCAACTGCTCCATTCAATGTCACAACAGAACATTGCGGTCACTAGATGTCGCCACGCTATAAACGCAACTCTGGCAATTCTTGCACACTTCATTGCTTGACCCGTACTTTTAAGTTAACAAGGTGCGTGCCAATATGATTAACTTTCACTTTAGACATGCGTGGAGACGAGCCCAGCGAATTTGCCTTTCACCCTTCTGTTCTACCACCATTATTACCACCAAAGGCTAGTTCTACCGACCAAGCCCGTGCAATAGTGTTTGCATGGACACATATCCAGATCTAACATTCATGTACAATATTAAAAGCTTATCATGAAAAAATCTTGATGAAAATATGGGGAGTGATCACTTCATAATCAGTTTTTCTGCTTCCACTCGGAAGCTAGAAAGGTCGTATGAGATTGCTAAAATAACCAATTGGGAGGCCTGCAGGCAGTGTCCGGTGACAAAGCAGCCGCTAGAAACACTAGAGTACTGGGTG